>NW_017306651.1:823356-852303 GCF_000935625.1 Nanorana parkeri | reverse complement strand
AAACCGAAATGAAAAAAATGTCAGGCCAAAACCGAAACCGAAAATGTTTTTTATTCAAACTTTTTCAAAAAATTTTAACATTTCATTTTTTATAAATGTTTTAATTTTTTAATATTAAATTTTTATTTATTTATTCATTTTTATTAAATATTTTTATTTTTTACTTTACTTTTAGGGGCTTCTGGAAAATATTAAAGGTTTAAACAGACCCCTGATATTTCCCTTTTAAAATAGAAAACGAGATTGAGGACACAGAGTCATCAATCTCTTTTTCTGCAGCACCTGTTATACAGTAAATGAACAGGAATCCTTTATACTGAGTGTTCCTGTTCACTCATAACATGAGAACATAGTATGTTTACTATATCCACAACTATGAATGAACAGGAGGTGATGTAGAGCACTTCCCATTCATTCATAATTGAGGATATAGTAAACATACTCGGTCCTCAATTATTTACAAACACTCAGCGATCACTGATCACTGAGTGTTTGTACCTCGCTCTGCTTCCTGACAGCTGTCACAAGAGGCTGAGGGGGCGGTGTGGGAGGAGAGCTCAGCCTCCTGTGACAGCGCTGGCTGTCTCCGCCCACACACCGCTCTGCCGATCTGTGACAGGAGGCTGAGCGGTGCGGGAGGAAAGACACTGGCCGCTTACAGCGCTCTACCCCTGCAGCGTTCGGCCGCTTGTGACAGTTTCTCTCCTCCCAGCTGGGACACAGAGCAGCGCCCTGAGGGGAGGAGAGAATAGGATGACCGATATGTTTCGGCGGCTGATATAACGGTGCATTCCCTAGACAGAACCCCTTTTTGTAGTTTTTAAATACTTTTATCTGAAAAAATAAAAAATGGCCTGTTTTACATTATTTTAATCCTCTGTGCACCATAGCTTATTTAAACATTTAAATTCAGCAGTAAATATCTGACCTCTAGTGCCCTAAACCTACTGATGTCAGGGTAACATAGCAGAGCTGTTACTGTCATGAGATAAACTGCCATAGGTGGTGTTTTCACCTATACTTAACAAAAAGTACAAGGATGATGAATCTACACCCATAAATTGTTCTGCCCATGTCTGTAATACTAAGGCTAGGCACACACCTTACAACCATCGCAAGAATTTTGTCTTGCGATGGTTGTAAGGTAATTAAAAAAACGTAAGATCTGCCTATCTTGGACAGGCAGATCGTACTTGCGATGATCGCCCTGAGGGGCGGGCTTCCGATGACCGCAATGCTGAACGGGCAGCGTGCGCTTGCGCACATCGGCCCGTCCGGCTTTTATCTTACGAACATTGTACGGTGCTCGGCGGGTTTTTGAACATGTTCGTAAGATAAAAGTTGTGCGACCTTACAGTAGTGGAGGTTGCAGGGCTTCCACACACCTTACGATAATCGTATGATCGCGAGATTTCCCGCGATTATCATACGATTATCGCAAGGTGTGTGGGCACCTTTAGAAAGGCCATAGCAATGAGGGAACATAGCAACAGTATGGGGGAGGGTGGCAGGGTTGTGTTCACAAAAAGTACCAAATTCGCTTGGGCATCAATGGACAGGGGAGGGAGTAGTACGTTTCCTTCAGAGCCCTCATAATGTGAGTTATGCATTTCAATGTGGTACATGCTTCCATAACAAAATCTTAACATTTTCCAGAAACCAAACCCAAATTCACTTATCTGGGAGTATAAAATATAAATTATTTCTTTTCTTAGAGCTTTTCTTGTATCAATACCTCCAGCAAAAATTAATAATTTATAGCTCGCTCTCTGCTGGATTTTATTTAAAGGTCAAGACACTTAAAGGAAAGTGTCTCTGGGTGTAGAAAAAGTTCTAGTTTAAGAGCCTGCATCAAAGTAGTCAGAAGTGGAAAAAATATCAATGTAAAGATGTCAAGGCTGTGATAAAATGCTTTGCTTTGTACATGGATTTACAGTGTTTCAGTAAAATTCATTCCTGTATAGACTTTGCAACTGATGTGTTTCTCTCTAAAAAGTCTGTGTGCGTAATTTGGCTATTTCAAGGACTACAAGCTCTGATCAGTACTTGAATTGTTTTTCCATCTTAGATAGCTTTCTTGTATCTTCACTACTAAATACATTAAATGAGAACTATGGGGTTCTATTTTTTCTTTATTATTGCATTCCTTAGCCTAAAGGAGTAAATAGTGTAATTTGCTCCTATAAGCCAAATGCACCCTAAGCCTGTAAACCCTTCTTTAACATGGTGGACGGGGCTAAGTTACGCAATGAGGAGAGATCCCAACAATACTGTCGGTATCCTCCCCACTGCTCTTCATCACTGTGACTGACAGTGATTCTTGAGAGCTGCTGCGCATCCACGAATATATCGACATGCGCAGCAGCTCTGTCCACGCAGCTCTCTCCTTACCTTCACGTCCCGTCCTCTGTGCCAGCCTTCCAGACACGTTGCGGTGTAGCCCTCGATCCCCCTCCATTCTTCATCTGCCCCGCCTACTCCACTACGCTGTCTGCAGGGATCCCCTGTGACATAATTCACCATATACTGTATGTACTTGCCCATATGTGGTAAATGATGAAGAGAGAGAGAGAGAGGGCTCCTTCCCCTCTCTCTCCTTGCCCTGTGTCACACTGACATCCTAATTACTGGGGATCGCTGAAGAGAGAGGGGAAAGAGGGCTCTCTCCATCATTTACCACATATGGGCCTTACATGGTACAAGTCCATACATGATGAATGTCACTGGAGATCCCTGCAGACAGGCAAGCATCCGATCAGCAGGGATCCTCGTATTGTGGAACCTGGCCTTGGGGCGGCAGGGGGAGTAAATCCGGCCCTGATCCCCAGTGACATAATTCACCATATATGGACTTGCCTATATGTGATAAATGTTGAAGAGAGAGCCCTCTTTCCCCTCTCTCTTCTAGGATGTCAGCGTGACACAGGGCAGGGAGAGAGAGCGGGGGGAAAGGAGCCCTCTCTCTCTCTTCATCATTTACCACATATGAGCAAGTCCATGTATGGTGAATTATGTCACTGGGGATCCCAGCTGATCGGATGCTTGCCAGGGATCCCCACTGACATCATTCACCATATATGGACTTGCCCATAAGTGGTAAATGTGGAAGAGAGAGCCCTCTTTCCCCTCTCTCTTCAGCGATCCCCAGTGATTCTAGGATGTCAGTGTGACACAGGGCAGGGAGAGAGAGAGAGGGCAAGGAGCCCTCTCTCTCTTCATCATTTACCACATATGGGCAAGTCTATATATGGTGAATTATGTCACAGGGGATCCCTGCAGACTGGCAAGCATTGATCAGCATGCAACAGGAAAGGAGCTTGGAGAAGGGCTGCAGGGGGCTGTTTGGTGTTGGTTTTGATGATTTTATCTGTGATGTGCTGTGACTTCAGAAAAAAGGAAGAATGCTAATACAGTAAAGGTAAGGAGTATTTTTATTTGCCCTTAGGTCATAATTCTCCTTTAAGTTATCCATAGACCTATACCAACTTTTGTTGTATCTGTCAATGATTATCTTGTATATGAATGACAGTAGAAACCGCTGACCATCATTCCTTTCACCAACCACCATTGTTTTCCCCTACAATGGTTTTTTTTGTAAGTGTTAGATCGGTCAATGAAAATCACTCAGAATCCCAGTTACTACTGTTGTGCAGCGGGAACCATCTACTGATCCCAGCGGTGGTGTTTCAGCTGTGCGGGACACTAGGCATCCATTACCTCTTTGTTGCCCTGGCTACCTTTGTAGTGGTTCAGATCCCCTGGAATACTTTGAACACAGGGCTCTCAAGGTACTCAACGCTCAAGGGCGGAATCTCAGCACATCGCCCCTTCATGGGAGAGCTCACCTCTGAGAGCAACTTGTACCTGGCCTAACCAGTATTGCCGTGATCTCTCACCACATACACTCCATTACATCGTTACAGCAGCAGTCCAGCCCACCACAAGTTTGCTTCTAGGAGAAACCACCCATCTTAAAGGTTGGGGGAAGAATCAGTCAACATAGAGGGCCTTTTGAACTTTTACTTAAACATCTTCTTATGTACAATATAATACAGGCTTTAGTCATCCCATTCACTGATGATGGTGCATTACTTGTTCAAGCACACAGAAATAGTTACCAATGGATAGCAGAGAGAGGATAAGTCAAGGTGTAGCCCAGAGCCAACGGAGAGGTATTGCCCAGAATCCTGCATTCTACAGGGATGCGAGTAGTCCAAGATAGTGCTGCTCCTGCCCTTCTTTGCTTCCCCCCCCTTAGGTAAAGCTGAAAGATATCCACAGTGACTACATGGTGGTAGGCCTTGTCCTGTGTAAATCACTATGCCAACTGCACACACACCTGGACAGCTCCCTTCTGGGCGGCTCCCCCGCCCAAAACTATATATGTAGCTCTCCCTGGACATAGAGCCCACTCAGGACAGTGCAACATTTAACTCTACAGTGACTCCCTCAGTCACTCACTATTGCCTATGGGGACATCTAGTGGCAGATTGGCAAACTGCAATCCTGTCCACTACCCTACACTACTACCAAACTCTGTCAAATAGATGGCTCTGGACTTTCCAAATATGTAACCCCACAGTGTTTCTTTTGGGTATACTGGGTGAGTTGCAAGGTACCCAACACTATGAGCATCTTATGAGAATTCCCTTCTTTAATGCCAAAAAGGTTATTTTTTATATATAGAATTACTAAAATAGATGTCGTCCACAACTTTTTGATCTTATCTAGGCACTTTGGTTGGCATCTACGTCCATAATTCCTAATGTAATTTATAATACTTATAATCCTCAGAATGAGTGTGCCTTCTATTTATCTACTAATAAGCCATCAAATGGTCTTTTCTTCTTTCATTTAACATTGTATTAGCAAACCCGTGAAAGTAACAAATGATGATCTTTTTGTGTCATTATCAGAAACAACAACAGCAAGATCAATACCGTATATACTCGAGTATAAGCCGACCCGAATATAAGCCGAGGTACCTAATTTTGCCACAAAGAACGGGGAAAAAGTATTGACTCGAGTATAAGCCGACCCGAATATAAGCCGAGGTACCTAATTTTGCCACAAAGAACGGGGAAAAAGTATTGACTCGAGTATAAGCCGACCCGAATATAAGCCGAGGTACCTAATTTTGCCACAAAGAACGGGGAAAAAGTATTGACTCGAGTATAAGCCGACCCGAATATAAGCCGAGGTACCTAATTTTGCCACAAAGAACGGGGAAAAAGTATTGACTCGAGTATAAGCCGACCCGAATATAAGCCGAGGTACCTAATTTTGCCACAAAGAACGGGGAAAAAGTATTGACTCGAGTATAAGCCGACCCGAATATAAGCCGAGGTACCTAATTTTGCCACAAAGAACGGGGAAAAAGTATTGACTCGAGTATAAGCCGACCCGAATATAAGCCGAGGTACCTAATTTTGCCACAAAGAACGGGGAAAAAGTATTGACTCGAGTATAAGCCGACCCGAATATAAGCCGAGGTACCTAATTTTGCCACAAAGAACGGGGAAAAAGTATTGACTCGAGTATAAGCCGACCCGAATATAAGCCGAGGTACCTAATTTTGCCACAAAGAACGGGGAAAAAGTATTGACTCGAGTATAAGCCGACCCGAATATAAGCCGAGGTACCTAATTTTGCCACAAAGAACGGGGAAAAAGTATTGACTCGAGTATAAGCCGACCCGAATATAAGCCGAGGTACCTAATTTTGCCACAAAGAACGGGGAAAAAGTATTGACTCGAGTATAAGCCGACCCGAATATAAGCCGAGGTACCTAATTTTGCCACAAAGAACGGGGAAAAAGTATTGACTCGAGTATAAGCCGACCCGAATATAAGCCGAGGTACCTAATTTTGCCACAAAGAACGGGGAAAAAGTATTGACTCGAGTATAAGCCGAGATTTTCTGCCCATTTTTTTGGGTGAAAAGTGCCCCCCTCGGCTTATACTCGAGTCAATACTTTTTCCCCGTTCTTTGTGGCAAAATTAGGTACCTCGGCTTATATTCGGGTCGGCTTATACTCGAGTATATACGGTAATGGTAGTATTGTTGTAATACATGCAAGATTTAAAATGTAATAAAAAAGCATCTTAAAAAAGAAAAAAAAAAGTGCATGGGCTGAAATGAAAACCATAATAACGTGTGAGAGCTTTGCGCCCCCCAAAGAAAGATCTAGACTAGAAATCACCATTTAATCAACCAACCTATTCTTTAAAGTAGTATATTAAACACATATTAAATACATTTTACCCACTTACAATCATCATGTTTCTGAACAGATGGCTCCAACTTTCTCAGCTCAGTGTCCTTGCACTTCCTGTCCAGTACAAGATCACAAAGGACAGTGCAGACTCCAGCAACTGTATCTACAGACTTAGAGGAGGGAGAAAGGAGTGGGAAGCAGGGAGTAAGAGAGTGGCTTGCCTTGCTGTGTTTGTGAAGACACATACACTGAGTGGCCAGATTATTGTGACCACCCCATTAGTACTTCGTTGGGCCACCTTTTGCCTTCAATACTGCGGCAATTCTTCTTGGCATTGACTCCACGAGATGTTGAAAGGTGATGCAAGGAATCTGACACCATGCCTGATGAATAGCACTGTCCAGTTCTGTGAGATTTGATGGTTGTGGAACCAGCTGCCTGATGACTCTTCCAACTTCGTCCCACAAATGCACAATTGGATTGAGATCTGGTGATTGTGGGGGCCACCTAAGCAAGGCAAATTCTCCCTCATGTTCTTGAAACCACTCCTGCACAATATGAGCACCGTAGCATGGCGCATTGTCTTGTTGGAAGAAGCCATCTTCATTGGGATACGCCATCAACATGATAGGATGAACTTGATCAGCAACGATACTTTGGTATGTTGTGCTATTCAGATGTTGTTCCACACAAATTAAAGGGCCCAAATCATGCCAGGAAAACATGCCCCAAACCATAACACTGCCCCCACCAGCTTGAAGGGTTGTACTCATGCATGTGGGGTGCATGCTTTCATGCTATTCCCGCCAAATTCTCACTCTGCCATCTGCATGATGCAACTGGAAACGTGATTCATCGGACCACATGACTTTTTTCCAATGCTCGACTGTCCAATCCTTGTGTTCCTGTGCGAATTGGAGACGTTTTATCTTGTTAACTGCAGACAGCAAAGGTGTTCGAACAGGCCTTCAGCTTCCATATCCCATACGATGCAGTGTACGGCGAACAGTGCGTTCAGAGATCATTTGAGAGGATCCCTGATTAAGATCTGCAGTCATTTGATGCACTGTTGCCCTTCTGTTGTCTTGTACCAGTCTTGCCACTCTCCGTTCTGCCCTAACATTGACTAGTCGCTGACGGCCACAATTCGCATGTCCAGACCCAGATTTTCGGCTGACAGTCCAGTCTTTAAACACTTTAACAACAGCTGCTCTTGAACATTTAACGAATTCTGCTGTTTTGCTGATACTCGCTCCATGGCTCCGAGCGCCAACAATCATCCCACGTTCAAGGCTGTTAAATTGCGTTGTTTACCCATATCTTCAGAAACAAATTACTTCTACTGCTGTGGTAAACAACCTGCTTCCTGATTTATGATGGTCTGGCCCTCTAGCAGCTTCAGCGCAAAATTATAGCTAATTTGCCTACAAACGTCAGGTGGTCATAATAATCTGGCTACTCAGTGTACAGCTTACTAGCGCACACAGAGTGACTCCATAGCATTCTGCTTGAGAAGGAGTCACTCTAAAACAGGAAGCTAGGACCAGTGCTCAGGGACCAGCTGGTTCTGCATGAAACCAAAACGTTTAAACCTCAAGGAGTAGCATCCATTGTAAGTGATTTCATCAGGATTTAAAATTGCCTAAAATCCTTTATCACTTTAAATAGCATAAAATCTCAGTTTTCAAATACTGCCAGTGTAAGTACCTGAAACCTAGCTTTATATTAACCTCCCCTTGTACACCAGGAATCAAACTAAGAGAGAAACTGTAGTGATGTGTCCTGATTGTCCAGTCAGTAGGTTCGGGGTGATGACATGAATGTAAAAGAGGATAGATTTAAAGCACTCAGGGGCTGGGCCCTCCTTACCATCTTGTCTTGACTTGCATTGTAATTGTAATATCTTCCTTATATTGTAAAGCACTGCACAAACTGTTGGCGCTATGTAAATCCTGTATACTACTACTAATAATAATAATGATAATTTCCTGTTATTGGGTAAAGCGGATCGTTCATCACCCAAACATTTCTTTCATCAGCAAAATCTGTTCCTGTGTTGTCACAATCGGTTCTAATGGAGACTGCAAGAGACCATTTTAACACAAATTACACAAGCATGGTCCACTCATGTCACCATTAGGAAAGCCTTCCTGAGAAATGCCCTGCAGCCAGAGCCGGATCATCCACAAAGCATCCTAGATAGGTGTCCAGGGGCCCTCAGGCAAATATGATCAGGTCATTTAACAACACATAAATGACTTCTTCTATTTGCTAAATATAGGAAAGCTGTCCTTTAGGTTACTGGCATCAGAAAAGTCTCCAACCATGACTGGAGACTCCTTCTCTATCCCACTTCCTCCTACTATCTCGGTACTACTGTAGTTTTGGTACAGAGGATGGCTACTAGGCATGTGCAATTAATTTCTTTCCGAATCAAAATTTGGACGAATTTTCTGAAATTCGGACATTCGGACAAATCCGTATTTCTGAATCCCAATGTGTCCAAATCCGCATTTCTGTTTCTGAATTTCGGATCCCGTCCAAATTTCGTTCAAAAACTAAACTGAATCGGACATGTGACTTTTCTGGCCAATCAGATGTGTTTTTTGGCTTAATGCATCCGAATGTGTCTGAACACAAATTTTCATTACGGCAACATGGGAGCCATTAGCAATATATACATATAATTACTAAAGGTGAGGCTCCTAGACCCCAATGGCTTCTGGGATCCGAATCTCCAAGTTGCATTCAGGAGCTCCCAAATGCCATTCGGGTCTGGGAGCCTCAGCTTTAGTAATATATGTATATGTCTGAAATACCCAAATGGCATTCGGGATCCGAATTTCCAAATTGCATTTGGGAGCTCCCGTATGCCATTCGGGTCTAGGTGATTCAGCTTTAGTATTAATATCTATATATGGTTTTCTGTGGTATTCTCAACGCATATTTGTAAACTCATCATCCGAATCCGAAACCCAAACCGAATTGAATTTCGGATCCGAATGCTGAAACCCGAAATAACGAAATATCTGAACCAAAACGAATTTTTCCGCAGCTTACATGTCTAATGGCTACACAAACTTCCTGGGCTAATGCTGGCAACTTTATCATACTGGAGAAAAAATAATCCCTTTTAATCACCCCAAGGGCAGTCAGCTTAATTTTCTGGATCAAAATGTTGCTTTGCTAGACTTTAGTGATTATCATTAGGAATGTTATTAGAAATATAATCATCAAGTCTTGTTTTAATCATTATTTTTGCCATTAGTACCTCATGCAGCTAAGTATTCCCACTGATCACTCTTATTTTAAAGAACCCTTTCCAAAACTGACAGAAAAATCTTCTTTCTTCTAATCAAACTCATTATAAGTTTGTCTTTTGTACAGTCTTAGGGATAAAAAAAAAGTGATTAAACCGGCCTTGGATATACAGTATTTGAACATGGTAATGATGTTGCCTCTAAGATGTCTTTTTTTCTTCCAAACTGACTATGTTTTATTAATTTAGTTGCCTGCTTCTGAACCCTTTCCAATTGTATTCCATTAGATGTGTAAAGGACAATGAAAGGACCATGTCTCAGTTGCATGGCCTTACATTTTTCCAACATTTAAATTTAATTTGCCATTTAACTGTCCATTATATCATTTTGGCAAGATCTATGCTACTATCTTTCTGAATTGTAATAACTCTTTATGACTCTTTTGTCTTCAGCAAGAATGTCAACACTACTATCAATTTCATTCACAAGATTATTAATAAATTCAAAGGAATTGGGCCCCATATCTTGTGTTACACCACTGCTGGCATTAACCCAGTTTTAATATGTTCAATTTACTCTTTGTATTCTTTCTTTTAATCTGTTCTTTACCACTTATAAACAGCCACAGCTTCTGTACAAGGCTGATGTGAAGAACAGAGGCAAAATCCAAATCCATTACATTAATAGCATTTCCATCATTAAGATTTTATTTTACTTTCTCATGTTTGTTAGACACTTTAATAAATTCATGCTTTAATAAACCTACAGTGCATTTGTTGGTTGTTCCTTAGGATACTTTTTAATAATCACATTAGTAGGAAGGATCACAGGCCTGTATTTACCCATCTTAATGGAAACCTGTCAATAAAAAAATATAGAGGCAACCATTGTTGACCTTCACTTCTAAAAATGCTATTTGCCTGGCTATGCTGATCCTTTCTCTTTAAAGTTTGATGATTCAAAAAGTATGCTGAAAGTATGCTGAAAGTATGCTGAAAATTACTTTGGCTTATCCCAGAAAAATGCTGTCCAGCAGGGTATATTATTAGGTGTCCTCGTTGCTGCTTGATGACCTGGAGTGTTACTGTCTCTATGCTATTCAACATGCATCTCATTGCCCATAAGCTGCATGTTTCCCTAGTCTATTGTTACCTGAAAGATGGCATCCTCTGTATGCTTTCTCATAGACATGCCCCCGACTTTAGTAAGTAGCCATAGCCAGTGTGAGGAAGCCTCCTATGTTTTTGGGGCAGGTTAGTATTAAAGAAGAATTATGAGGCAAGTGATTTTCACTCAGCCTCATAATCTGAGCTGACCTGTGACAATTAAACTGTCACAGGTTGGCTTAGTAGATTTGGAACTGAGCGAACACATACCGTCGCTCGCTCACTTCTCGATCTATCCCTGCAGGGATTCCCCCCCTCCCCTGTCCGATCCTCCAACGCTGACTGGCGAAACGGACGGGGAGGGGGCGGGCACAGCTGGCTCAGCCTCTGGATAGACAGAGTCAGCTGTCAATCCCGCAGCTGGGTGGATCCAGACAGTATTGCCAGGATCTGTCCCGGCAGCGGCGTTTCAGTATACAGTGCGCTGTAGCTCGCGGTATACTGAGCTTTGGGTCATGGGAGAACGCTAATTTGTGTTCTCCCGTGACCCTTAGGAGAACTATGTGGAAAAGCCCTGACCCCATAGTTCTCATTTAAGCTCCCTGTAAGTTACCCAGTAGTGTTAAAAAAAAAAAGCAGCTTTTGCTGCAATACTAGTTCACACTGAGTGTTTTGTAGCGCTTTTACTGCCCTGACAAATGCTCAAAAAATATGCCCCACAAAATCACATTCATTTCTATAGCTCTGTACACATCTGAGCATTTTGTCACAATAAACAAAACGCCTGTAGCTGGAAAAAGTACATGGGCTTTTTTTTGGCATATTAGAGCTTGTTCTGGCCCAATAAACTCAATAAGAAATGCTTGAAAATGCGTGTAAGAAATGCTTGAAAATGCGTGTTTGCTGTGTTTTTGCGAGTTTGCGAGTTTGCGAGTTTGCTCATTAACATCAGTGAGTTTCAATCTGCTCACAAAAACGCAGGACTGGATTTACTTGTGTAGAAACGCGCAAAAACGCTGTCCCCTAGGTGTGCACACAGCCTAATAACAAAAGGCACTGTTTATAGAACACCTTAGTCACATCTTGCCCTTTTACTACCTTATCAAACTCAATTGATTACATTAAACCAGAAGCATGCAGCTGGCTTTTTTGATCAATGTAAAATGGCAGTGAGCTTGTAAGTGTTTTAAAGAAGAACTCCAGAAAAACAATGTTTTATTAACCCTTGCAGTGGGGCTACCCCTGTTTTGCAAGGGTTAAGTGCTTGTTTGAATTTCCGAAGAACAGAAATGACAAATGAAAGCAAATTCGAATTTCCCTAAACGGAATTTCGGACGAAAATTCGTTAACGGCAATCTGTACGCATTTTTGTTTGTGGACAAATTTTCTTGCAGCAAAGTGACATTGAAAACATTTTTTAATGCCACTTTGCTGCAATGAATCGAACCGGAAACGAACCCGCAACAAAACTTCGTACAGACTACCGTTAACAAATTTAGTCCGAATACGAATCCCAAAACGAATTGACTTTCGGACCTAAAAAACAAAATAACGCATAATCCAAATCAAAACTAAATGAAACAAATTTTGCCGCTGCACATCTCTATAAAGTAGTCACCGCTCCAAACTCGCTCCTGTGATGGACTACAATCTCAATACAAATTATTAAACAAACACACACGGGTATCAGCGAGTCAGCGCTGGATCAGAGACCGGCACCAGCGCTGGAGGGACTCCTGAAAACTACAGGAAAGAAGAAGATGATCGGATCAAGAGGCATCATTTAAGATAAGTCCTTACAATAGCATTGTGGGGGGGGGTCGAATTTAGCCTTTAACCTCCCTGGCGGTATTTCAGAGTGTGGCTTGGTGTTAATTTTCAGTACCAAAAGCGGTAACCCCGAGCCACACTCGGGATTGCGCAAAAGTGTCACTTACTTTGTCCCTGCTGTGTGCGCCCGGCCGATAGTAAATTAGAATCACTTGCAGAATTGAGTGATAGCGATTCGTTGGGAAATTCGTCATCAGACACTGAATGTGACGACAGCGACGATTCTGCTACCGAGCTCAGTAATGTGTGAACTTGGTACTCTATTGACTGTGGTACGGATCAGGCAGCGCCCCAAGAATTCCCATAAGAATTACAGGCCTACAATATAAAACAACAAATTTCCATGAAAAACAATGTACCGCTTTGGCATGCTAAAATCCTGCATAATCATACCGCCAGGGAGGTTAATGTCACTTTAAGGAAAATGTGCCCCCTCTGTAAAACTATCTGCAAAAACCCATGTTGTTGGTCTGCAATATCCCAGAACAAGAGCTGTTAGAATTTAGGAGAAGGTATTTAATGCTTACTACTATTGATTACTTTCTTGCCTTAAACTATTAAACTTGCCAGGTGCTGTTCTAATGGTACTCCAATCAATTTTGGAAATGAGTCTAGAAAACATGCATGGGAGCCTCAGTCTACCTTTCCGCTGGTTTGATTTTCACTCTGATAACATGAAAGTGCCAGACCATCCCACTGTGCAAATTCTTCTCTTTCATCATAACTTAGTAGTCTGGGAACATCTGTTTCCTACCCTCTAATTCCACAAGCTGGGGATTCTCAAAACCGACCACTGGCCTCTACAGCCAAATTATGCCTTTCCTTGATTTCCAGAAATAAATAGCTTGAGTTCTTGTTTCACTCTGCTGCATTGTATATAAGACATTACATGCAGGGAGGTGACATTCTTGGTAAATTGAAGTTGCACAGTACATAATGAAGGGTAAGAGGCTGCAGTCCTGCTTAGAAGCTTTCTGAAAGCCATAGTCTTGTTTGTATAAGTGCTGAGAAAATGAAGTAAAACTTGAATTATAATAAGCGGAGTGAACTTCATTAGGAATTCACTGAATGATTTTGCTTTTCCCTGCAGGCCCTCTCTAAGGAATACGTATATAAATTCATTTTGTTCTAGGACTTTTTAAGTCTTTTGAAATAAATATTACTGGTTTTCTTTGGCTTGATTTACATTCATACCGAGTATGACTGATGTCCACCATTAGAAATCGTGCTGCAGGATTATTGAATGTTTATCGGTTATGATTTGACTCAATATGATTTTTTTTTCAGATGAAAATGACGAACAAATGTTATTCGCCATCTGATCAGGTACAGTGTAAATATTGTTTAATTTTTTTACTATAAACATAGATACTGTAATGATTCAGCTATTGTTGGTAACAAAAAGGTGACTCTAATGCCGGTCATGGATGTTCCCCTTATCACTCCTTTTTTTATTATTTGTACATAGGAGGGACTATAATAGGAAATCCAACATTTTTGAGTTATCACGGAACAGACAAAAAAAGAAAAGATGAATTTGTCTGGAATCTTAAACATTCCCTACACTATTGAAAAAATATATATATTTGCATTACATACACTTTAAGAAAACGTGTACTATAAGCATACATACTGTGTAAGTCCTTATATATTGTGAATTTTAAAACAAAAAACAAAGGGCAGCACAGTGGTTCGACGGTTAGCACTCTTGCCACAATGGTGCCTTGGGGCTGAATCTCAACCAGGACACGATGGGATGTATGTATAAACAATTCACAGAGCAATTTGTCCTGCAAAACTGCACATGTACATTTATTCTGTGCAAATGGAGACAAAAACAAATGTTATTAGCATATTTCCTGGTCAAATTTAATATCAGGAAAATACTGAAATATGGACACTAGATGGAGCTGAGGAGCATAGGAAAGAAGTATTAATTCGCTATGCCCCTCAGCTCTATCCAGTGGCCATAATGTGGGATTTGCCTGATATTACATTTGGCCCAGAAAGAAAATAGCCTAATATTTGTTTTGCCTCTATTTGCACAGAAGACTGTTGTGCAATTTCACAGGACAAATGACTGGAATTGGTAATAAATATAACGCTTTCTGTATGGAGTATGCATATTTTCCACCTGCTTGAGTGAGTTTTCTCTCACACACCAAAGACATGCTAGTGGGTTAATTGGCTCCTGTCTAAATTGGCACTAGTATGGGAGTACAAATTAGTATGTTATTGCATGCTGGTCCCAAGTCTATGCATTTGGGGATGGGTTCAGGAATGACAAAAAAAATCATAATAAACACTGATAAATATAAAGGTAGTAAAAAGTTTGAGTGCCATTATACACTATATTACCAAAAGTATTGGGACGCCTGCCTTTACACACACATGAACTTTAATGGCATCCCAGTCTTAGTCCGTAGGGTTCAATATTGAGTTGGCCCGCCCTTTATAACAGCTTCTACTCTTCTGGGAAGGCATCCACAAGGTTTAGGAGTGTGTCTATGGGAATGTTTGACCATTCTTCCAGAAGTGCATTTGTGAGGTCAGGTACTGATGTTGGATGAGAAGGCCTGGCTCGCAGTCTCCACTCTAATTGATCCCAAAGGTGTTCTATCAGGTTGTGCAGGCCAGTCAAGTTCCTCCACCCCAAACTCGCTCATCTATGTCTTTATGGACCTTGCTTTGTGCACTGGTGCACAGTCATGTTGGAACAAGAAGGGGCCATCCCCAAACTGTTCCCACAAAGTTGGGAGCATGAAATTGTCCAAAATGTCTTGGTATGATGATGCCTTAAGAGTTCCCTTCACTGGAACTAAGTGGCCAAGCCCAACCCCTGAAAAACAACCCCACACCATAATCCTCCCTCCACCAAACTTTACACTTGGCACAATGCAGTCAAGCAAGTACCGTTCTCCTGGCATCTGCCAAACCCAGACATGTCCATCAGATTGTCAGAGAAGTGTGATTCCTCACTCCAGAGAACCCATCTCCACTTCTCTAGAGTCCAGTTGCTGTGTGCTTTACACCAGTGCTCCCCAACCTTTTTATCGCCGTGGACCGGTCAACGTTTGATAATTTTACCATGGCCCGCTGAGGGGGGGACGTTGATTGTTTATATTTTAGATTGTTTTGATTTAATAATTTTAATTTAATTGTATTTAAAAATGCCTTCAAAATAAAATACAGTTACACCAAAAAATGAAAGCGTTGGAATTCTTCACCTATTCCGCCACCGAAAAAATGGGCGAGATTACGTTAAAATGTGTGACCACGTCACTGGTCACACATTCTAACGTAGTCTCAAACTTTGATAGATCACATGCCTACCTGTAATCATTTAATCAGAGAAATAGATTATAATAGGGAACATTACAGTGTAATATTCCCCATTATAATCCATTTGTCTAATTACATAAAATAGCAGTACACAACAGAGAAATAGATTATAATAGGGAACATTACAGTGTAATATTCCCCATTATAATCCACGTCTAATGACATGATGTAAGACACCCCCCCTTCCCCCGCTCAGACTCACCCTTCCAGGAGCAGCAGCCATGTGTCGATGTGTGCACTCACTGCAGGGGGTGGGGCGTGGCGTGTGACACACACACGTCTCCTGTAACTCACCTCCCCTCCCACCGCATGTTACTATAGACGCGGCCGGGAGGGGAGGTGAGTCACAGGACCCGCCCCCTTACTGTGAAGCCCGTTGGCAGTGTGGGGCCCCGGTGTTCGAAGACCGGGACTGTGCACTGCCATATATTGCATGACCGGACCGCACTGAGACTGTGCGGCCCGGTACCATTTGATCCGCGGACCGGTACCGGGGGTTGGGGAACACTGCTTTACACCACTGCATCCGACGTTTTGCATTGCACTTGGTGATGTAAGGCTTGGATGCAATTGCTCAGCCATGGAAACCCATTCCATGAAGCTCTCTACGCACTGTTGTTTTACCAATCTGAAGGCCACATGAAGTTTGGAGGTCTGTAGCTACTGACTCTGCAGACAGTTGGCGACTTCTGCGCACTGTGTGCTTCAGCATGTGCTGACCCCGCTCTGTTATATTACATGACCTACCACTTTGTGGCTGAGTTGCTGTTGTTCCCAGTTGCTTCCACTTTGTTATAATACCACTAACAGGTGACTGCGGAATATTTAGTAGCAAGGACATTTCACGGAACACCTGAATCCAATGATTTGAAGGGGCGTCCCAATACTTTTGGCAATATAGTGTATGCATAAAATGAGTGGAAAATGGGGCTAATAATCAGCATCAAAATAATCAGGATCATCAGTTTTTTTAAACATTTTAAGATAAATGTTTTTTATGGACTTTTGGAATTTTTGACAAACAGCATTTGTGTATATTGCCAACTTATTTTTAGCCTAGACTACCCAGCCTTCCAGATATTCATGGCTTTTACTTAGAATGGAAAGGTGTTGACTTGTAATGTAATGTAGATAGGGAACTCTCTGGTAACTCCTCTAAATGGCAGAGTATTTCTATCAAATGGATTTTAGTCAATACAAATTGTATAACTTTTGCAAACCTTCAAGACCTTGACGTTGATTACATTTGGTTTATTCCATTAAAGGTGTCACATACTGCACATAACAACAAAAGACTTTGTAGAATATCATCCATGGTCCTGTGCAGTCTTTAGGAAACCATCATTCATTCTTCCCATTAGCCTGATTTTCCATGAATGCTTTGGGTTTTCAGGGCTTTATCACTTGAAAAGCATAAATAGTCAGTTACTTGATCTTTTTCTCCTTCTTTTTCCAGTTCCCCGTGATTGATATTCAAATAAAATCATTTCACTTTTAAACTGAACAATAAATTCCAATTTTATACTGCAATGTGATATCATCAGGAGACTCTATATTTACAATAAATACTCATGAGAACATCATTTGAAAGTGTGATTTTAACTCTCCAATTTATTTTCTAACACAAAAATAATAAAATCCACTAAATATAACTTAAAGTAATAAATGGAAAAAAAATAATGAATGAAAAAAAATAATGAATGAAGAAAAAAAGGATTTTTCTTAAGAGGTTTGAGATAAAGTGACACTAAAGTCAGGAGTTCAATCTTAAAAAATGCATTCAAGTACCTTACCTATTATGAAAAATGTAGCTTATTTCTGCATCACTGGGCTGTAGATCCTCAAATCATGAACTCATGCTGACACTGTTCTTCCTTCTGGAGGATGTCTACTTTTGATGCCCATGGTCCTTGTGTATGTCCTTGTGTATGTTTTAAAGTAGCCACCGCTCCCAGCTCGATGTAATACAAGTGTGGTTGTAGTCCATTCATACTAAGAGGGTAATTCATTATAGAGCCAAAGGATCCAGCTGTAGCTGCGGCTGATCCTTCGGCTCACTTCGGCCGCCTATTCACTACAGCCGTACAGCACCCGGAGGCAGGCGAACAGCTCGGCTGAGCCGTAGTCTCAGCGGGAAGTTGGGAGGAGATCAGTGAACTTCTGTTCACCAATTTCCTCTCCATTCTATGGGACCGGGAGTGATGCATATAGCATGACTTCCGGTTCCATAGCTGTCATTGCTTGTCTCCTTAAGCCCAACAATAAGCTATTCGAGTGTGATCTGAACTTCAATAGCTTATTTAGTGTGAAGGTGATACTGGAGGTCTTTTGGACCTATCACTGCCAATATGCTATTACTTGTGGGGCTTTAAAAACAGTTTTAAAAATGATCTTAAATAAGTGTAAAAGGAATTTAAAAGAATGTTTAAAGTCCCCCACTCCTGCGAGCACACGCGTCATCATGTAAACACGCGTCTGATGCGCCTATGTACGAAAAGGTGATTGCGCTACACATGTTGGGTATCACTGCACACACCGGAGTGAAAGCAATAATTCTAGAGCCCATATTTACTTGTATCTCTAAACTGATCACTTTTTGAGGTACTGACTTCTGTTGCTGTTTCATGGATGCACACAATTTTTAACTTGGGCATGTTGGGTGTCTTTTTACTTGTTGTAATCTCATATTTTATATTTGAGAAAAAAATGATTTTATATAGTGTTTTGGGGTACTAAACTTAAAGGGTTTCTAAATCCTCACTTTTTTTGCATACATCTACTGCAAGCAAGCAGTAGACATATGCAAAACTTTTTTTTTTTAAATGCTATAAAAGCGGTTTAAGCTTACCTGTGTCTTCGCCTCTCGCTCCCGTCCGAAAATCTGAAAATTCTTGGGCGGCCGCAAAGCATCTTGGAGTGGGCGCATGCGCAGTTTGGATTTTCGGCCAGGAGACGAGGAGAGACACAAGGTACGTATATGGACGCGTGCACCCGCATGCAGACACCGTGGGACAGGAAGTGCCAGCAAGGTCAGAGGAGTCAGCGCTGGATCGGAGACCCGCAGCAGCGCTGGAGGGACAGATGAAAATGACAGGAAAGAAGAAGAAGGTCGGATTAGGAGACATCATTTAAGGTAAGTGCTTTAATTAACATTGGGGGAAGGGGAAAAAATGTTTGCCTTTAATGTCACTTTAACTTTTTCCACAAAATTTTCCACAACATGTTTGAGTATGATAAGAAGTTGCGCTAATGTCGTGCAACATTAGATTGCCACCATTTTTTTCTATAAGGTCTTGGCTTTCAGAAAATATATAATGCTTGGGGGTTTTAAGTGATTTCCAGGCCTAAAATGTGGATTATAACATGGGTGCAGAAAATAAAAAAAGTCCTTTGTCCTTAAGGGGTTAATGCATTTTTAAGGTTTAACTTCTGAGTTTAGTGTCACTTTAAAGGTGGAGTTCTATTAGATCCTTTTTACATTAGATCCTTTTTCATTTTCACTGAGGTCAGTACATTTTCCAAACTCTGAACTTTTTTTCCACAGAAGAGTGAATGTTGATGTGCTTAGAGATATGTTGTTTACCAATGGATTTAAAATATTCTTGGATCTGACAGCTAGTTTCAAGTGGAATCTGCATGATACAGAAACACCTGCACTTTTATTAGATTTACACTGCAAACAGAATACTGAATATATAAGCTTTGCTCAGTAAGGGAGGTGACAATCATTTCAGAAGGTGCTGAGATATAAATGTATTTATTCAGACGGAGGCAGGAGCACAGAATTTGACATTAACCTCATTTAGAGCAATATAATATAATCAAGCAAGTGACAATTGAGAGGCAGGGTTTTGGTATAAATCAGAACAACTTAAGGGGGTTAGCTAATACATTTAAAGTCAAATTGTTTTTATTTTAAAGTGACACTAAACTCAAATGTTAAAAATGTATTCAAGTCCCTTAACTAAGAACAAAAATGTATCTTATTTGTGTATCACTCGGCTGTAGATCCTCAAATCATCTCTGAATTGGTGCTGACACTGTCCTTCCTTCTGGAGGGTGACTACTTTTGTTCTCTAGGGTCCCTGTGTGTTGGAAGGTAGCTACTGCTCGAAACTCGCTCCTGTAATAGACTTTGATTTCAATACAAATAAGCAAACTAAATGTCAGATTATAGTCCATCACAGGAGTGAGCTTGAAGTGGTGGCTACTTTACAACACACACAGGGACCATGGGGAACAAAAGTAGCCACCCTCCAGCAGGAAGGACAGTGTCAGCACCAATTCAGAGATGATTTGAGGATCTACAGCTGAGTGATACACAAATAAGATACATTTCTGTTAATAGCTGAGGTACGTGAATTCATTTTTTAAATTTAATTTCAGTGTCACTTTAAGAGACATCTGCTCACATATCATTCAGTTGTAAAGTAGTTCTAAAAGATGTCTACATATATATTTTAATCGAGGTGTTAAGTACAAAATAATTTGATTGAGTGTAAGAAATTTTGTGCATGTTTTTTATCACTTTGATATAATATATGTTTGGAAAAAAAATGGTGGTGTCCAAACAAAATAAAAAGTGTATGCGTGGCCATGTTTTTAGTGGGGATCATTTACTAAAGGAGTAGACAATTCACTTTGCAAAGTAAGAAGTGTTCATAGATATTTGCAAATAGGGTAAAACTGTGTTCACTTCAGTCAACCAATCATGTGCTATAAAAAATGTGCTTTTTATTTAAGTAAATGTCTTCTACTCCTTCGGTACATTGACCCCACTAGCGAATACATATCTGAACTCTGCCTGACATCTGTGTGTTTCCCCAAGTACCAGTGAATGTTAAATGACATCAGTTTTAGCTAAAAATAGGAAACTGCAGATATTATTTGGGATCAGTTGATCTCCCCTCCTCTTGCCTATTCTTTCATACAGTGTAAGCATTACCACATTGCTGGTGTCCAATAGATTATTTTAATAAAAAGATAGATTGTATATATCTGAGTTTGAAGGGCAATTCCACTAATCCCGACAATACTGTTTAGGTCCACCCAGCTTGCTGATTAAGAGCAGGCTCTGCCTATCTAGACTCAGAGCCAGCTGTGCCCGCCCTCTCCCCCGTCCGTTCCTCCAGTCAGCGAAGGTGGATCGGAGAGGGGAGGGGGAATCCCTGCAGGGAGCCATGACTGACAGTCACCGCTCTCTGAAGGGAAATGATTTGGAAGTGAGCGAGTGCCGTTATGTGTTCGCTCACTTCCCGATCTTCAAAGTCACACGTCGGCTCTAACTATGAGGATGAGTGTAAATCACTCACCTCATAGTTCTCCTTTAAAGTACTTGAATGCATTTTTAAGATTTAACTCCTGAGTTTAGTGCCACTTTCACTCTTCTTCCCGATCCTGCCAGGCCCTACATCACTACAGAATACAATAGTGATTAAGGGCCTGGCAGGAGAAACCACTCTATGTTATGGAGATGTGGAGAGGTGTTTTGTAGTCCTAAAGCAATTCCTGCCCTAGGACGACAATGCTGTTCCCTTATATCTAGAGTACAGTGAATGAAGTTTAGGTATATTACTGGCAGGATGGAAAGTTGAGGGGAAAACCCCTGAATAAAGCTGCAATATATTACACTTTTATTCTTGGATTTAGATATACTTTAAGGTCACAGATTTCCAATGTAGTGAAGCCAGTATCAAGGCGACTGCCCCCAAGCCTGTTCGGTTAACCATAAATCAGCTCGAAGATGTCAACTCACTTATGTATGTTCTCACAGGTTCACCTGAACAACCGACCTGGAGTCCTTCTTTAACGTTCACGCTACATTTGGTATGCTAATATTAGAAATCTAAAATAATATTTAAGAGAAAAGAAAGCTTTAAATAACTTTTAAGCCTATCAGTGCGAGAAGAGAAAAGGCTTTTAAGAAGTGATAAAAGCCAAGTCATGAAACATTCTTGCAGTTTATCTTTGATAAATAATTTTGCTGGATCTTCAAATTGTGATATAGCCACACCACATTAGTCCAGATATAAATTCTGCACTTCAAGCACTTATGTTGCATCTAATGCATTGTTTATTGGATTTTGCTGGATTTATGAAAGACTCACACTGGGAAAACTACAAAAAGCACCCTTCATTGATTAAGATTTACAAACCTCAGTCTGCATAGCATTGTTTTCAGGAATAGAGCACAATAAATCAGGAGCCATATTTAGCACTGCTGGACTCAATACACCACACAAACTTCCTTTTATCTTTTCATAGTAACATTTTGTTCTGTCGTTCTTTTGAATGGAATGTTATTCACACTATTCAGTGCTTGAAAAGTGCACTATAGGAGTCTTGACTCTACAGGACAAACAGACAACTGGCACGCTTTTTTACTGACCAGGGTAGGGTTTCGTTAATCTTATTATATCAAGTTATAACAGCCAATGTGTGCTCGGCATCCCCGCTGTGGCAATTCATGTCAAGTAAGTATCAATGCCCTGGCCTTATACACAGCTATTTCCTAGCAAGTTCAATCACCTTTCCATTGAAAAATGATTAAATGGATCAGAGCAATCTAGCGTCATCATTTTATCTATTTATATCTATAAGATAAACATAGTAGCCGACTGCACACCCGGGCATCCATTTTATGATCAAAAGCTGGTTGAAAGTGGTTTATCTTGCTTAAAGTAAACCTGTGATTTGCCTACATAGATCAAAGCATAATTTTTTTACTTTAACCCTTTCATGAGCAGGGGTAATTAATGTTTTAATGCTCAAGCCAAGTTTAACATCATCAGTGTGCATTGATTAAAGTGACACTAAACTCAGGAGCTAAACCTTAAAAATGCTTTCAAGTACCCCAACTATTAACAAAAATGTATCTTATTTGTGTATCACTCGGCTGTAGATCCTCAAATTATCTCTGAATTGGTGCTGACACTGTCCTTCCTTCTGGAGGGTGGCTACTTTTGTTCCCCATGGTCCCTGTGTGTGTTGTAAAGTAGACACTGCCCCAAGCTCGCTCCCGTGATTGACAACAATCTCATGTTAAGTTTACTAATTTGTATCGGGATTGCAGTCCATCATGGAAGCGAGCTTGGAGCGGTGACTACTTCACAACACACACAGGGACCATGGGGAACAAAAGCAGCCACCCTCCAGAAGGAAGGACAGTGTCGGTACCAATTCAGAGATGATATGGGGATCTACAGCCGAGTGAGACACAAATCAGATACATTTTTGTTAATAGTTAAAGGAGAACTATGGGGTAAGTGTTTTTCCCCTTAGTTCTCCTAAGGGTCACGGGAGGACATCAGTTTCATTGTCACACGTCGGCTCAAACTATGAGGTTGAGTGAAAATCACTCACCGCATAGTTCTCCTTTAATGTACTTGAATGCATTTTTAAGATGTAACTCCTGAGTTTAGTGTCACTTTAAACAATGCACACTGATGATGTTAAACTTGGCTTGGGCATCTAAATATCAATGGTTTAGTATCACTTTAAATTGGCAATCACTCTATGAATAATTTGCATACCTATAGAATTGTTATACATTTATTCATAGCAATTTTAGGCTTTTATTTGGCACACTGTTTTAAAGAACTTTTCTTATTCCCTGCAGTGGGGCTACCCCTGCACTACAAGGGTTAAGTGCTTGTTTTCATTTAGGTGCAAAAATAACAAAGGTATACTCTGCTGAACCTTGCAGCCGGCTTTTTACAGTGCTCCCTCAACCTGTCTCCTTCTCCACTGCAACAATGGCATGTCCCCTTGGCATGCTCACGTCCTTTACACTGTGTACTGAATGTGATGACTTACGAGACCTTAGACTTCTGCAATGGAAGGGGAAGCATCGGTCTAACAGCCAGTCGTCTCCAAGGATTGGGTGAATATACTTTTTTTATTTTAGCACCTAAACGAAAACAAGCACTTTACCCATGCAGTGCTCAGTTGAGGCCAAATGACAGCTATTTGTTCAAAATAAGTATCTAACCCGTTGGGCTGTCACTGCTGATAGCGCTGCTCTGTACTCTCTCTACCTGCCCCTTGATCCTCCCCACTGGGCACTGACAAACTTTTCCCCTGCATGTCCTCCCGTGTCCCCTCTGAACCCCACACCTCTCCCCGCCTGTGTTGGCAAAGACAGCAGGGATAAGAGGGGGCACAGAATGGAGCATGCAAGCAGGGAGAATACAGTGAGAGATGGGGGCATGTAATTGAAGCTATTATTGACAGCTAAAATTACAAAGCATCAACTGCTGAAACTGAACATTTATATTTAATGCTCCTGAAATCTTTGCTTTCCTGATGAGCTATGACTACCTTAAAGCTGAGTACACAAAAAGCACTTTCGGTGACCCTATTCCCTTGACAGAAGTTGATCATTGGAGGTACTTGTATTGAATTCTATTCTTAATATGGGCTATTCACAGTGGAGCAGTGAAAGCAGCCAGGGGATGGAAGGAACAAACATAGATATAGGCTTATTGTAGTCAGATAGTGAAATATTATTTACACTTGTTGGTAATAGTTACTGCACTTTACACATAGGTTTATCCTAACCATACTGAAAATTGTATCTATCCATAATTGCACTTTGTACCTTTTAGCTTGCATTCATGCAGCAGTGAGCATAGGTTGTAGAGGGCTTCAACCTCAAACAAGTTGGATCTTCTTTGACATCCTTTATTGTTACTCTAAACCAGGGGTAGCAAACCTCCGGCCCCCCCAGCTGTGCTGGAACTACAAATCCCATGAGGCATTGCAAGATTCTCACAGACATAACTCCCGAAGAGAGATGCATCATGGGATTTGTAGTTTCACCACAGCTGGAGGGCCAGAGGTTTGCTACCCCTGCTCTAAACAAATGCATGTCCCCATGGCTAAACAGTTTTAAAAACAGTCTCCTTCAGAACACCAGAGGGCACCTTAAATACAGGTACTTATTGGGAAGAGCTCTCCTCCATTCATGTGGTTCCTCCTGCATCTCAAGCCCCACTGTCTCTATGGAACTCTGTGCAGTCAGTATACAGTATATGCTCCTTTGTTCTTGCCTCCAACATATCTATGTTTACTAAATACATTTAAATAACATAGTTTCCCTAATATATTATGACACAAGATGTAATTTCTTGTTTCCCCTCAGATTTTGCACATGGGATGGGTGAGTGAGAAGGTACAAGGATCGGATGGATCACATGTTTATAAATTCAAATTCCTTGTCCTGAAGGGGTCATCGTTCTACATCTTCAAGACACCACCAGTAAGCTGATACATATTTTTACTCTATTCATTCTAGTTTAGATTAACTTCTTTTAATATAACCAGACACAATATTATATGACATAGTGGATTCTAAGCTCTAACAGAAGACCCGATCTGATGTATACTGAAGAATAGGAAACCTGTGCAGAGAAAACTAAAATGGATAAAGGAATGAGAGGTGTGGGGAGACTGACCAATTTCCAAAAATGCTAGTTTTGTGTCTATCATGCTGAGCCTCTAGATTTAATTATATAAGGTAATGACATGGAGGAGGAAGTGGACATCAATGGAAGACTGCAACTTTTTCATGACAGATTATCTGTGAATGAAGAGTTCCATAACAGAAACATTTGGGCTTATATTTCAGAACTCCTACCAAAAAAAGAAGTTGCTGGTTGTTACGCTGATCCATTTGCTTCAATACTATGAATAAATGACCTGAAACAGGTGCACAGATCAGAACTTCCCACATTTCTCTCAGGCTTATTTCTAGAGTGAATACTGCATAATTATTCTGGATCAATTACTAAAAAAAGTATTGAAATGATCATCTCCTGGGCTTCCTGAGCTTCTATGGGTCATTCCATATGAGTGTGCTATAGAAGCGAACGGTAAATTATATGCTTCCACACAAGTGATGTCACCACACTTCCTGTCAGTTCAGAGCCTCAAGCAGAGCTGTTGTTGCTCTTTCCAGCCTCTCTATACAGTAGCAGATCACTGCTATAGTGATGTATTGATAGTTTATTTCAGCCAGCAATAGATCACTATGAAAATTGATCTGCTGCTGTACAGCTGCATGGGGAATCTAGATCTGGTATCCAATGACTAGATCCAGATCCCCATGAAGAAAAAAAAATGAAATAAAAAAAACTTTAAAAAAAAGAAAAAAATTGTATCCTAATAATAAAAAATAATATTCACTCAAAAAGAATCCCTAGGTCTCAAAAATGATGTCAGATTATCTGGATGACATTTGTCACACTGCACAAGCATCAATGTAAATGAACACAATGTCATTCAAGTTTTTAATGATAATGATTGCAAACTTGTGACAAAGTCATTATTGTGCCAATCTGTGCCCTGGTCAACCTGACTTAATCCTAAATTACGCTAACACTAACAATGATGCTTACGTTAACAATTTACACAAACTTTTGTTTTCCCCCTGCGTGCATTGCAATGTACATTTGAAAGAGGAATAATGTTCTGCATAAGTAAAATGCATAGTTTACTCTATCATTGCTCTGTTACAAAAAAGTCACATTGATGTGACTTAACCTACTTTTTAGTTCCATTAGATCACCTGATTTCCCCTCAATTTAAGTTCCAGCAGCAACTTTATACTTTTTGGATTTTTCATTACTTTCTGTCCTAGAAACAATGGTAACTGGAGCAAAGAGGCAACATCTTACCTGCTCTATCCAAAATTAAATAAAGTATATCTAAAGCCAAAAAGCTATTTTGGGTTTTTGTTTTTTTTAAGACCTTAAAGTGTGTTTCCAAACTGCAGCCAAATTGGGATAACACCCATTTTATATTTGTTACATGTTCCCATTCACATAGCATATGTTAAAACATATTTTAAAAATGATTTTGACCTAGAGAGCTCCTGGCCGGCCGTTTTTTTACTACGGCCGGCCCGGAGGCAGTTAAACTGCTTTTACTTGGGTTAGGGTTTTCAGGGTTAACATTTCTACTTGTGTATCTTTCCTTGCAATGCTAGGAGAGGCTGTGAGGGGTCTGAGGTGTTTTTTCCATTGTATTTTTGTGTTAATTAAGTTAATGAGAGAAAACACAATCCCCAAATTTCAGTCCTAAGCCGTTCCATTAGGACAGATCACTGTGAAGGTGCTGAGAATTGGCCATTTTGCCTGATTTAGCAAAACATCTTAAAGGTAAGAAATATTTTTTCAAATAATTTTTCTTTATGATGTGTGAATAGGATCACAGAACAATCATAGATGGGTGTTATCAAATCTGACTGCAAAAGTTGAAGAGAAAGAACATGCTGTACTATACATATAATAAATGTAGAAAAAAGTAATATACAGGTTTCTTTTATTATATATATACACACACATGTGCATAAGGCAGAAGTGAAGGCTGAAATCAGTTTTTACAGTAGCCGAAAACATCAAACTAATGTTATTGAAAAATAAGTTATTGTTGTCTTATTGTTGGATAGAACTTGAAAATACTTTAGGACTAGTTGCTAGATACGTATCTTTTATATCCTCCAAAGAGATTGCCTTTATCCATGTGCTTCGATTTGATATTTCATATTTGATAGTACATTAGTAATATTTGGGTTATTTTTGCATTCTGTTTTATTCCAAAGCCATAAGTAAAGTAAATCTTTTTTGTCAAGAAATGAAAGCATGGCAATAATAAAGGAATCAGGCCTCACGTGTATTCATGAGCCTTAGAGTAATGCTGTTTTGGTCCAGTAGGTGTTTTGTTATAGAATAAAATGAAAGTCTGTGGATTGACAGCTATGTAATTTTTCAGATCAACATGTGGAATCTTTTCCTCGGCTTGTGGAAATTGTTTTGTGCTGCTTGAATTGTGTAAACATAATAGCTACTAAGTCATTATCTGGGTATATGGATGACATGCCTATGATCAAAATATTTGAAGCTTTATTCTATAAAAAGCTGATCTTTTTGTCTAATGAAGATTGTGTCTAAAACTCTAACAAACTTTTAATGACGTCCAGAAGTAGTGATGCGCCGATACCAAGTATCATACTCTGTATAATTAAAAGTACAGATACTTTTCGAGCTCCAAGACTAGACTAGAGAAAAATTCAAAAGTTAGGAGGCAGATTTGTAAGGAGCAGATGGAGCTCCTGGGATTTGTACATCTCTGTTTTAATGTATGATTTTGTTTTTATAAATATATATTAGGGATGCACCGTACAAGTACAAGTACTGATACTTGCCCAAGTACTCACAGAAACAAGTACTGATACATTTATGTTTATTGTCATGTGACAGTTTTTCTAACACAATACAGACTAATGATTTCAGGACAGTGGTGGAGCGCCAGAGCCAGGTCCCAGCTACAACCTCTGCAACTCTGGTAGTTTTTATGAAAATGCCAAGTATCGGCACTGGTATCTGATCTGGTATCTGTACAACCCTATGCAGAAGTATAACTGGAATTTTGTGACTTTGAGCAAAATGTTTGTCGCCCTTACTTTTCTACCCAAGCCCTCCAAGAACCTTTCTATTCAAGACAGTTTACATTTCCAGTAAGCGTCATAGTAACAGAAAAATAATGGAAGGGAAGACAAAGGTTGTTTAATTTTTTTACAACATTAATGTGAGAGTGGAGCTATTGGGTACAGGGAATCTGATATTGTCGCAGCTGTATCTTCTACAGTCCAAACTAAATTTTGACTAATCCTTGCAGTGGGGCTACCCCACACTGGAAAAGTTAACTGCTCATTTTGGTCTAGGGTGTAAAATAAAAAAAAGTTATACTCAGCTGATCCTCTGAGCTGGCTTAGTTATAGACCGGTCCTTCAAGCTGTGAGGACGCAAAAGGTAGGGTGGAGTGCCCACTGCAAGGGTTAATAAAATGTTTGCCCGAGTTCTTCTTTAATTCCATCCCCATCAGCCATTGAAAAATTGTGACTTGCTGAGAACTTTTTTTGGTTTTTCAGCCAGCCTGCTTCCATATGAGGTGATTCTGCTAGAGAGTGTTGGGGTCTGGGGAAACCTAGTAGAGGTTCTTCACCAAAATACAAAAAGATTAGTTGGGGGGGGGGTCATTTAGGTATTTAAGGTTTTATGACTATGCTTACTATAGAAGCTTGTGTACATAACGTTTGCTGTCAAATGCTTGCATTTGCATTGAAATGCAGCAGTGCTAAAATACATGCTTTTGAGCGTAAATCACAGCTCAGGGCTGAATGTTGGGCATG
>NW_017306651.1:809557-823297 GCF_000935625.1 Nanorana parkeri | reverse complement strand
TGCACACTCTGGCTGGCATCCCGCCGAGCTCCTAGCGACCAGTGATAACAGTAAGTCTCTAACATGGCGGTCTGCCCTACCGCGTCAGTCGCCACCCCTGCCCGCCCCCTACCCCCCGCTTTACAGCCTCTGGTGGCGGTTAGGGACGGCCTTGCATGTACAGTATGTATTTTAGCTGTGTCTGTAAACAATAGACTTTAGGGGCCGCTGCTCATAGAATCCCAAATTCAATATCACTTGAAGTTGCTGGCATAGATCCATTATGTCACACCTTCTCCATTAATAATGTGCTCTTATATGCAAAAACGTAATTCATTTTTAGCTTCCTGACATCAGAGCACAAGACAGCACACATCGCAGAAAGCCATGTGCTGTATTCACCCAAGCAGGGAATGTCTAATTAGGAGCTTTCATCTCACAAAAGAGTCAAATCTTGTGATGTATAGTTCATACAATTAATGAGCTGGATGTCCATAAGAACTCCTTGCATGTAGAGAATGGGGGCTGAAAGAATGTCAGTAAGAGAGAAGGCATAAGCAGGAAATGGAAGGAAGAGTCCAGCAGAAGTCACTAACCAGTGCATTCTAACAGGAATTCTGAAGGAATTTGTGCACTTACAATTTTTCCTTTACAGGATTAGTAGAACTTGCATTGTATTAGCCATTGATTAATGCAGAAAGTTTGGAGCTTAAATGATATCCTCTGTTGTAAAGTTTAATGATTTTGGGACCTACTAGGTCCCATCTTGGGGCTATATGCAGTTCTGAAAGCGATCCTGAAAATTAGAGAGAGAGAGTTACAAGGAGGAGCAATGAAATATACCCATTAATAAAATATAACAATTTTTTCTTGACACGCTTGAGCAGTATGCCTATACACTGAGTGGCCAGATTATTATGACCACCCCATCAGTACTAATCCTAATATACATAGATAAAGGAAAGCAACAAACAATGGACTTTTTAGGCACCACCATACTTGAGCAACAGATATGCACCCTCCCATGGAAACCTACATACTGTATAAATATGGATAAAATCTTAGGGGTGTTATTCGGATAATTGACCCAAAGTCAATACCACTCTTGATCAATGAAGGCAGATTAAGAAACTTTTATGCTAGTTGTCTGTAAAAATACATATACGTTTTCTAAAGAGATACACAACTGCATTAAAGTGGAACTAAAGTTCGCTTGGGGGGAGTTTTTTTTGGAAGACTCTGAGTTCCGTAACAGATTGAAGTGAATCTGTGTCGACAGTATGCAAACTAAAGTATTTACATATAATTGAACAAGCAGTAAAAGCACTTTAAAACAAGCCCTCAGTCACCTCTCTAATTACAGCCATTGTGGAGGAATGTGTCTTCAAATTTCACAAGGACCACAGTGGAATCTGAGTTTCTTTCTGTGAAGAGCAGATCTTAGCAGCCTGCCAGACTTTTAATGTAACCACAAGTGGATGTTTCTAAGCTGTTAACAGCTTAACCCCATCCTTAGCCAGCCTTTTACTTCACATAAGGGCAGCTAGAGAGATGAATGAGGGCTTGTTTAAAATTGTTTTATTGCTTGCCCAGAATATGAAAGTTAAATAGTTTGCATACAGGTGCACTTTAACATACCCCCATCATCTAGCATTATGCTGAGGAGCATTAATCAACAGATTGCAGGAGAAAATGAAATAAATGTGTTATAAGAGAAACATGGAGACCTCTGCTTTTGAACATTGCTGACCTCTCCTTTTGAAACTGCTGGTTACCTATGCTGACCTTCTTGCTTCAATACTTTGAGTCAGCGATCCAGGCACATCCATGCAAATTATATAACAGCCAAATAACTAGCATTTTCAAAAGAAGGTTAGCAATGACAATCTCTTTAGGAGTCTTGTGTGATAGGTTTCCTTTAATCAGTCAAAACAAAACAAAAAAAACAGAATGCTTGTTGTGTGGCCTAAACTACAAGATGTTTCCTATACCATGCATAAAATGCCAGATAAAAGACAGCAAGTCTTCTAACTTGCTTAAAGTGACACTAAACTCAGTAGTTAAATCCTAAAAATGCATTCAAGTACCTTAAATATTAAAAAAAATGTATCTTATTTGTGTATCACTCAGCTGTAAATCCTCAAATCATCTCTGAATTGGTGCTGACACTGTTCTTCCTTCTGGAGGGTGGCTACTTTTGTTCCCCATGGTCCCTGTACGTGTTGTAAAGTAGACACTGCCCCAAGCTCGCTCCCGTGATTGACAACAATCTCATGTTAAGTTTACTAATTTGTATCAGGATTGCAGTCCAAGATCACTCCATGATGGACTACAATCTCAATACAAATTAGTAAACTACATGTGAAATTGTTGTCTATCACAGGATCGAGCTTGAAGGGGTAACACACACAGGAATCATGGGGAGCAAAAGTAGCCACCCTCCAGAAGGAAGGACAGTGGCAGCATCAATTCAGAGATGATTTGAGGATCTACAGTTGAGATAAAAAAATAAATACATAAATAAATAAGATACATTTTTGTTAATAGTTAATGTTCTTAAATGCATTTTTAAGCTCTAACTCCTGAGTTTAATGTCACTTTAAAGCAGACAAAGTGTTGTAAAAATAAGCACATTTGCTGCACATCAGCTTATTGATTAGCACTTCTGTCTTGCAGCACTGGGTCCTCAGTTTGAATTCCATCCAGGACACTACCTGCGTGGAGTTTGCATGTTCTCTCTGTGCTTGCATGGGTGTACTTTGGTTTTCTCCCACACTCCAAAGTCATGCTGGTATTTGTATGTATGCATGTGAAATAGGGACATATGACTGCTCTCCTTGAGGGCAAGGCCTGATATGAGTGTACAAAATGTAGAATGCTACATACATTTTTGGCGCTATATAAATACCAGTAATCACTAAATACTATGGGGGTTATATACTAAGCTGCCAAAGGCAGCCAAATGAATAACCGAGCCGAAGTGAAGGCAGCCAAAGCATTCAGCCTGTTTCACTTCCCTTCGGTTCAGTCGAACAACCTCAGCACGTTCGGCTAAACCGAAGGGAAGAATCTGTTCGCCTCACACGATGCTACATCTGAGTCAGCTGAGTTAGCGAACGTTAGGCAGTTCATTCGCGATTGTTCACTCCTATTCTCATAGGGGTCGAACAGCAGAGTGTGAATAGCCGAATGCTGCCATCATATGCTTTAGGCTCGACTGTGTGCTTCTGTTGCCTTCTAGCTGCCGTATGGGCTATTGGTAATAGACGGGTATCAACTGAACCGACGGGTTCCTGCAGTCGAAGTGAGCCAAAGGATTAGCTGATCGCTCTTTAGTGAATAGCCCCCTATGTGTACAGCTCATCAACCAGATAGAAGAAAATGCAAAAATTTTAATAATCACCACACTGTATTGAACCAAAACAGGCTGAATAATACATGATATCATGTAAAACACTCAGCAAGATTGCTTGAGTGTCAAGATTGCCTAGTCTACTCCCCGGTGTCAATTACTGCTGTGTTTGTGTTTTCCTTTGTCCTGCGGTCTTTACATTTAGACATGGCAGAGATGTGTTCTTTTATATTTCCTGCAGCTAGCAAGAGAAACTCCCAGTTTAACTGAGATGTAAAGAAATGATTAGTGCTTAGGAGTGTTAACGGGGAACTTATATATGTGTTACAGACTTACTGTATGTGTCAGTTTTCCACTACCACTTCTAATCCCTGTTCTATATATCCTTTTTATATACTGTATATCCTTTTTACAGCAGCTATCACCGTTCATGTGTGTCAAGGAGTAAAAAGCTATTTTAATTATGTTTATTTATGTATCCATAAAACTTTTGGTTTGAACCAAAGCAGAACTTCAGGCAGATATTATAGACACAAATTAATGTAACTCTGTATGCATTAATACATCATTAAATTTATTTTTTAACCATCTTACGTGCAGATGTTGAAATTAAAAGGCCAGGCTGTAGCTTCTTGGATGCAGGTGGATGATTTTAAACGAGCGGGAAATCTGCTTGAATTGTAAACAGCCAGTGATGGTTGCTTACATACAAGCATTCTGGAAGTTGTAGAGCCGCCCGATCTCTTGTAATATGCATGTGGGTGTGCAGCTCCACCCGCTGCCGCCGTTCCCGAGTTTCGCTGTGCTTGGTGCGGGCCTGGGACTGGCACAGCGACTCTGTCACTGGAGATCAGAGGGAGGTCAGTAAATGATCTCCCTTTGATCTCCCCGCCGGAGAGAGACTGATGAAGCAGATCTCTGCTTCATCAGCTTCTTTGGGGTCCCTAGATGACATTAAGGGTCTTAGAGACCCCATGATGTCTCCATAAAGAGGAGATGCCACTGTACATTGGCTATCACATAAGGGGCTTCTAAATTTAAAATAATTTAAGTCACATTAAAAAAAACAGAAACGGTCCTCCCCTCCTGCACACACAAACATGCGTCGGATGCACCTACGTGTATAAAGCGGCAATTGCGCTACACATGTTACATATCGCCGCGGATGTCGGAGTGTAAACTATAGTTCTAGGGCCACCGATCACTGATAACACTAAACTGATGAGCGGTAAAAGCTTTTAAAGCATCGTCTATGGCCAATTTGGGGTATGATAGTTTTTTGCGATTTCGCGGGCACGGGCAATTTTAAAACTTGATATGTTATTTGTCTACTTACCTGACATGACCCCATATTTTATATTTTACCAAAAATTTGGGTAATAATAAATGTTTCATAACATAATGTAGGGAAAACTGTTTTTTTTTTTCAAAATATTCGGTACTTTTCATTATATAGTAAAAAATAAAAAACCCCAGCGGTGATTAAATACAACCAAAACAAAGCTCTATCTGTCCCCAAAAATAGTATAAACTTAATTTCAGAACAGCATTGTAGTGTCAAAGTACTGCAGTGCTGAATACTGAAAAATGGCAGAGGCAGGAAGGGGGTGTAAACACCCCAGTCATCAAGTGGTTACTGCAAGCAGTGTTAAGTATTGGAACTTTAGTTGGTATCAGCACATTGCAGTCCCTTGTACAGCTGAGCTTTGACTAGGAGAGAGAGAAAAAGCATAAGCAGTGCTGTGGTAAGATGAACTCGATGTGCCAATCAATGTGCTGCTCATCCTTTCACTGTCCAGTCACAGGCTGGAGGACAAGACCTGTAAGTGTTACTTCACTGCAACAGAGAAAAATGTCTCCTTCCCTGCCAGTAGGACTGTGTGGTATAGCACAGTTGTTTACATCTCAGGACTGAATGGACAGAAATACAAATTCTCCCATATATGCATTCCATCTGTGTAATTACCTGTTTGTCCAAAGTTTAGCTTTAAGTCTAAGGCTTTAGGTTGATTTCTGCACCCAAGAACTACACAAATTCGAATAAAAGAATATTGCACCAACTGGTTTTCCTATTTTGTCAGGAATAGTCTTTTAAACGGTTAATTCTACTGAGCTCTTTAACCACTTGAGGATTTAAAATGTAGGTGATATGTCCAAAAAACGTCAACAAAATGTCTAGGACGAATCCCCTCTTTTCAGCTCTACTTCCCCACCACATCTCTCCCACTTCTATTACCTGCTATTTCTAGCTGTCAAAATGACAGCCATGGACTACTTTGTATTACAGGGAAGGGTAGGCTGCCAACATGCAGCTCCTCAATGAAACTTGCAGATAGTCTGCAAGTTTCATTGAGTTACTACAATGTAACAGTTTATTGTTACATTTCACTCACTATTGGTGGGTGGGACCTTTGCTCTACATATGACATTAGCAAAAGAAACCTTACAAGTTTTTTTTATAAAATGTGTCTTCATTTGCTTTGTTTATTTCTTTCAGTGCCACATAAAAAAATGATTAACCTTGCTATGCTTTGTACTAGGGATGCAAATATACTAGTTTTTAGGTATCGAGTATGAGTACTGATATTTTGCTGTAGGTACTCGCTGATACTGAGTACCGATACCGGTGCTTCTGTTAGCATGGGGCCAGCTTCTCTGGCATTTTAGGAAGCCGGACAGCAGGTAATGACACGCCGCCCTGCTTTCTGATTTCCCGGGAAGCCGGCTCCATGTTCCCCTACGGCACTGCCGGTCAGAGAAAATCTTCCTCTGACTGGAAGCTCTGGTATCAGGGAAGGTATCAGAGCATTTGGGTGAGTACTAATATCAGTATCGGTGCATCCTTACTTTGTACCAAAAACATAATTTTAGCATAATTTTAAACAGTGAAAATAATAGAATGAAATGTATACTTTTTATTTACAGTAAAACTTCATTTTAAACTAACTATTCAAAAAAAAAATTTGAAGTCTTTTTGTCTACATATTACATAAAAAGTAAAATACTTTTCAGCCATCTGGAACTGTACAAAATGAAGAGTTACAGAAAATACATGATTTAGTATTTTTATTTTTTTAGTGTTTCTTAATATTTAGTAGAAGACTACTGTAAAATAATTTTGAGCATATAATTTGGGCATATAGAAAACAGTTATAATCTTTACTTTTTTATAATTTTGCATTGTACCATATTTTTTATCCACTCCACATTATCTTGTGTGTCCTGGTAATTAATTTCCCATTGATGTATCCTCTTGTCTTTAATACGCCATATGCTTGATGTCATTTACTAACTGCTTAAAAATAAAGAAATACAGCTTGGAAAGCATTGTAGAGAGAAGACATTTCAATTTAGGGAATAGTTTAGATAATTAGAGATTTGAACTAATGAATAGTAGTTAATTAACCTCTCAGAGTATAATGAAACTACAATGAAATGTGGTATATTAAAGTGTGCATGTTCCAATGTTCCAAATTATTATAATGATATTTATTTGTCATCTGGATAATTTGTATATCCTGAAATATTGGGGTGTTTCATGGGGCAACCAATAGTTTAAAAAAACAGAATATAATTTAAAGGAGAACTCCATTCTAGGCAAATTTAAAAAAAGGAGATACTTATGTATTCTGTGTTTATTTTTGTACTACAGTTGAAACATTATTTGGACCCATATTTTTTATTTCACACAGTCTACCCAAAACAACAGCTTCATATTATAGCTCACCAGTCATTCTGCCAGTAACACACTTTCTGTCCTAGGGTGACAATTATTACTCTCCTTAGCGTATCTATAGAGGAGCAGTGGTGTCACCTGAGGACGAGAAGTGTTTAGGACCACAGGATGCCTCCTCCTCTCCTATTTTCTCTAGCATGGGGAACTGTGAACAAGTCTAGCTGATAACAGTCAACAGAGGTGACGTACACAGGAAGTTATGAGCTCACTGTATTTCTGAAAGTATTAACAGGTATTTTTGCACTTATGAAACAAATAAAACAAAACACTTTAATGGTTATATGTAACAGACCAAAGGAGAGCAAATAAGAGAATTTTACTGTGAACCTCTATATACACTTATATATATATACAGCTATTCCTCACTTAACGACCGAGTTCCGTTCCTACGACCAGGTCGTTAAACGAATTGGTGGTTAAGTGAGGAACTCTATACAGTACTGTACTGCATTAGTACAGTACTGTGTAGCGTTGCAGATGTACAGTACCGAACAGTGTACTGTACATCGGGCAATGAAAATACTTACCGGGACCCGCAGTGAAGATCGGAGGACATCACTTCCGCCGGCGACACGTCGCACTGACGCCGACGCGTAATGTCGGAGGTCGATCGGCGGTCCGTCGTAAGTGCGAGTGGTCGCAAAGCAGGTAAGTCGGTAACCGAGGAATGTCTGTAGTGTATTTTTATCGATTTAATATTAATTTGAGAAACATTTGCGCAATTATCGCAGGGCTGTCTTTTAAGGAAAGTTCTAGGCCAAAAGCTAATTGCACAGTTGAAATATTTGTATGATTCATTTTTTACTGACATAACATCTGTAAAATAACAGACACATTGTTGTGATCCACCTGCTGTGCTATATAACTGCAGAGCATTTGAAGGATGGCTAGTTTCCAGAACCAACACTCTACACAAGCCACTGCCTCACCTTGCCCCACTGCCCGAACGTCGCAGTGAGAGCAATCATTTTAGGGGCATCAATCACTGATCACACTAAACTGATGAGCGGTAAAAGCTTTTAAAGCGTCGCCTATGGCCAATTTTGGGTATTATCGTTTTTTGAGGTTTCGCGTGCGCAATTTTAAGGCTTGACATGTTTGGTGTCTTTTTACCCGACGTGACTCCGTATTTTATATTTAACCGAAAAATTGGGTAATAATAAATGTTTTATCATTTAATATAGGGGAAACAGTTTTTTTTTTTTAAATTCGGTAATTTTTCCTTAATATAGTAAAAAATAAAAACCCCAGAGGTGATTAAATACCACCAAAAGAAAGCTCTATCTGTCCCTAAAAAATGGTATAAAATTAATTTCAGTACAGCGTTGCATGACGGAATAAATGTCAGTCAAAGTACTGCAACGCTGAATACTGAAAAATGGCCTGGATGGGAAGCGGGTTTAACACCGCAGACTTCAACTGGTTAATGTGCAAAAAAAACCACATGATAATACACCTTCAGAAAGAACTACATGTGGCAACAGCTGGGTCTGAATCAGCCCTGAGTGCTCAGCACCATGGGTGAGCTGCAGTTTGACTTGACAGTGATAAAATGTTCTTTAAACTGGAGAGAGGCAGAAGGAGCTATTTAGATGGCCTTAGAGTAGGGATGGAGTCTATAGATACCAACAGTCTTTTGAGAACTGTGGGCTCTGGTATGAGCTGTGGTCAGCTTTTTCCAGTTGGTAAAGAAGTTGCTGTGTACATGTTTGAGCTGTGATTTTAGTTGTTTGGCTTCAGTTGCACTTTAAAACTATCTGGAGGTGGACAGCTCCTTGAATAATCCCATGGCACTCATAAGGAAAATCAGAAAGAAGACCTGCAGGGCAGGGATACTAGGCTCCTTCCTTCTTGTCAATCATTGATAGTCATGAGGAAAGCAAATGCCATCATATTCCTACTTTATAATAATCATTTGTCTGAGTGTTCAGTACTGCAAGCTGCAATCTACGCAATGGGAAGCTACCCAATTTAGAACAGGCTAAGCCTCTCGGGGACGTTTTACAGTGCAACATAACTGTCAATTGTAAAAATGACTGTGACACATTCCATTTTGTTTTGAACATTTAGTAAATAAAAATGTCAATGCTAAATTACTGGCACGTACCTCTTAGTCCAAGATATTTTTGGCATTGTGTTTAGTCACTAGGTGCCATAACATCTCAAAACTCACAGCGCTGCCCGGGAAACTACACAAATAAACTTTTCCTGCAACTTTGTGACGGCACAACTTTTTTATTTGTAATCTCTCAAACAGCGGTCTTTATTTTTATCCGAACAGGATAGTCAATTTCCTGAAGAATATGGCACCATGCAACATTTTTTATGTGCCACGATCATTTCATTGTATGCATGTGGGCATGTTTTATCATTCAGCTTTTGAATATAAGAAATAAACAGAACAGGGATGCTTACTTTAGGAGGTTGGAGGTGCATGAATATTCCATAAATATGTGTATTATGGCGTGACAGCTTACAATTGTGTTTCCCATCTTGGGCTGTATTTTGGCTTAGCTCCTGCTGTCCGACTCTGAATGCGTTCTCTAGTTGGTTTATGTTAATATAGCGATATCTATGCTGTCTGCCTGTCATGCTAATAAAGTCGTATACATTATTTTATTATTCTTTGGAAAATGTTTAAAAAAAAAGAACTTTTGTTAGCATTGTTTCCTCTTAAACTGACCACATTGCAAAAATGTTTCTGAGAATAACAATTGTTTATGGGGGGGTCACATAACAGTCAGCCATGAGTGAAGGAACTTAGAAAAAAAATAGTAGGATAAAAGTTTGCCTGCTTGTCTTCAGTATGTCAGAGAAGATTGGTTCTTAGGTTGTGTTGTTGGCAGTTATATACACAAATGTGTACATGGTAAACAGTCATTAGCTTGCCTGCAGCTCATCGTACCTGCATGGAAACTGTCTGTGTCCAGGTGCAGTCGTCCACAGGTAATCTCAGGCTGCGTGATTATTTGTGAACAGCTGCAGGCAAAAACAGCAGTTATTGTATTGTACTGTACCAGCCACCCCCAGCAGATTGCCTGAGTCTCACAGAGGAATTTGTGAGACTCATGTGATCGGCCCCATTTGCATGGGACCTTATTCTGCTCTAAAACCTTTATCTTATATCTTAATTACCTTGTTTGTTATTTAAAAACTCCACTTTTAAAGGAAAACAATGGTCAGGCTTCATGAATGCACTGAATCACATTCTGGCTGGCTACCTGCATTTAGGGGCGGAAGGGGTGCAGGGGGAGGGATGGGGTGCAGAAATTCTGCATGCACTATTTTTGCAGATTGCACTGGACCGGAACATAGGCGCCAATTGACATATCAGATCACGCTCCCCTGCTACTCCAACTACACTCCTCCGTACCAAAAGGAGATGCGTTCTTATGGCTCTTCCCCTCCCACTTATTCAATGACTCAGCCCCACACTCCACACTATCGGAAGCCTGGAGGGAGTACCAGTCCTTTAATGCGCAACATGCAGCCAGCCCAAATCTTTTCTGGGAGACGGCAAAGGTGGTTCTCAGGGGCACGATTATGTCATATGTAGGGGCCAAGAAGAGACATACTAAAGCACAATTCCTCAAGGCCAGCTTCTCCCTTAGACAAGCCCAATTAACTTACTCATCACATCCCTCGCCCGCACACAGTGCCCTTTGGAAAAAAGCCAAAAAGGACTTTGAATGGTGGTCCGCCCAACAGCAAACATTCTACCAATCCCAATCTAAACTACACTTCCACAAATTTTGGAACAAGCCAGGGAAACTAATGACCAACCTAACGAAACCAAGATCCTCCAAATCACACATACCCTCCCTACGCACAGAAACGGGGACCCTTGTCACAGACCCTAAACTCATTAATGCCACTTTGGAAAGATTTTACACTACACTATACTCCTCGACACCCGCTGATACAGACCTAGGTGAATCATTTCTAGATTCAACAACCCTCCCAAAAATCTCAAAGGACGACCTCTCCTATCTCAATGCTGACATATCACAGGAGGAAATCCTCAATGCCATCAAAAACACGACCAATGGTAAATCCCCAGGCCCAGACGGATATACTTACGAATTTTACAAAATGATGCAAGCCCACGTAACACCCACTTTGCTCAAAGTCTTTAATGACATCTGGAGAGGGGGTGAGTGCTTGAAAACAGGCCAGGAAGCATACATTAAAGTGATACCCAAGAAGGGCAGAGACCCCACTATACCAGACTCATACCGGCCGATATCCCTCATAAACACTGATACTAAATTGCTATCCAAGATTGTTGCTGACAGGCTGGCTAAAATTATGCCACAATTAATATCTCCCGCTCAGGTTGGATTTGTCAAGGGGTGTTCGGCGGTGGCCAACATCTGCAAGGTATTGACAGCACTAGAATATGCAAAACAACACCCGACGACTCCTCTAGCATTGATCTCGATCGATGCAGAGAAGGCCTTCGACAACATCCAATCCTCATGGCTTCTCAAAGTCCTGGAGAAAATGGGGTTCTCGGCCCTTTTCAGACCTTTATATCTGCACTGTATGCTTCCCCCTGCGCCCGAATACTCACCCCGGGTTTTGCCTCCTCTAGCTTTCCTTTGAAAAAAGGTACCAGACAGGGCTGCCCTATCCCCCCTATTGTTTAACATTTCTTTGGAACCTCTATCACTTTACTTTCAAAATCACGACCAACTCTCAGGAATCCCCTTCAAAACGCATAAACTTAAAATTATGCTTTTCGCTGATGATATAGTCTTATTCTCCTCTGACCCATCTCATGACATTCCCTTGATCCAAAACACTTTTACCCATTTCCAAAAATTTTCGGGACTAGCCATAAACATATCCAAAACTGAAGTCCTCCCCCTTACCTCGCCAGCCACCCTTTCACTTTCCACTATGAACACCTTTACTGTAGCCAAACAAAATATCAAATACCTGGGCCTACTTATTGGTATATCCATTATCCAAAAAATACAGAAGGAACTCCACCTCTACAAAGATTTACCCCTGTCACTGTTTATTAGAATCCACCTCGTCAAAATGATCCCCTTTGCAAGACTTCTCTATCCACTGCAAACACTTCCTATACTCTTGAAACATAAGGACGTGAAGGCCATTACTTCGGCCTTCCTACACTTCATATGGCAAGGGAAGAAGGCGCGAATATCGCTTAAAAAACTCAGCTTACCTAGGGAGGAAGGAGGCATGGCCTTTCCAGACCTCAGACTATATAATTTGGCTTGCCTGCTTCGCCATTCTGTTGACTGGGTATGTTCCTCGTCACGTTATTCCAATTTCCTACTGGAATCGGAAATGGTACACCCGTGGAGGTTATCCTCCCTCCTCCATTGCCCCCTCTCCACCCTACCTCTACAAATACGGTCCAATATACTCCTAAGAGACACCATCATTGCTTGGAGAGAGACGCACAAATTGTTGAACTTAAACCCTTTCTTTTCCAAACATCTGTCCCTCAGAGGCAACCCTTCCTTCCCACAGGGGGAGGACTATGAGGTCTTCACCAGGTGGGAAACAAAGGGCATATCCCTTTTTACTGACTTTCTGGACACTCACCTCAAGAAACCCTTGTCATTTGTAGAATTTCAATCCTCCTATGGGATCCCGCGTCATGATTTCCTTCACTTTTTGCAAACCATAGCCCACATTAAGCAACTGAATCCTAACATCCCCAAATTACTGACCAAAACACCAATGGACAATATCCTTTCCCCCACTACTAATTCCATATAATTTCTATACCCACACCTGCGCCAAGCGGCCCTACCCCCTCTTTCAAAATCCAATCTCACTAAATGGGAAAAGGACATCCCAACAGAGGACATTGTGGAGAAAATAATACACGGTTATCGCTCACTTTGCAAAATATTACCAAACGAACAATGGAGGGAAATGCAATTTAAAATTATGCACAGGGCGTATTATGCCTTTCAGATTAAATTCAAACAAACCCGGAATACTATATACCTAGATCACTGTCCCAAGTGCAAACTGGAGGCAGCCTCCTTATTTCACTGTCTATGGGAATGCCCACAGATCCAGTCCTTTTGGGGCAAGGGTGCGAGCTTTGTCAACTCGGTGACCGGCCAAAAGCTCCAGCCGGAGATCCTTCTGTTCATGTTCAACTATTGGGACGCATCCTCAATTGCCCCAGTCACCTGTGGTCGCTCAGTAAAACAGTGGATAAGCATTTCATTACTGGTGGCTAGGAAATGTATTCTAAGGGAATGGCTATCACCCCTCCCTCCCACGTTAAAAAGATTCCGGGATGACCTGAGGGATCTATTTTATTTAGACAGGCTGGACGCTACTTTAAATTTAAGAGAACGAGAGGGGGGTAACCATGTTCTATGATAAATGGATGCCGTTTATCACTTTCTCTTTCTTCCCCTCTGAAAGGGAAAGTCTGCTTGCACCCTTTGAGTTCTCTACGTGCCGTCTCCTGGATAAACTGCAAATCAGATAGTTACGGTTATTTTACTCATCACAGAAGCAATTTAATGCCCCCACAGCTTGCACCCATATAATGTGGGTGTGCCATTATCTACTACACTGGGATAACCCTAACACACTATCTCTACAGACAACTATATCTATATGTATAGACTAACACTGGAGATCAGATCCCCCCCCCCCCCCTCTCAATTTG
>NW_017306651.1:801688-809394 GCF_000935625.1 Nanorana parkeri | reverse complement strand
TCGGAATCTGGAATTACGCTTGGATAACCTACTCTTATAACACTTATATATCATTATTACCCTGTGGTTAGGACCCTACGTGGGAACAGCGCGAAATGGAGCGGTAGCTGAGCTTATTACTATTGTTAATGTTTGTATTTTGTTTATTTTGTTGATCAACTTTAACAAGTCAGACACTACGCAATATACTCAGTATTCGGGGACAACTTGCAGTCTTCCCTGTTCACTTTGATTCCTTGTATATCAGGGGCAACCATTATGGATATCCTTTGGGATGTTTATGCAGTATGACATACTATATTGAAGATTCTGCCTCAATATTTCTGTATCATTGCAACATGTCCCTGTATTACTGCTGTATTTACCTTTTATACTGAAAATAAAAAAATGTTTTTCAAAAAAAAATGCTTTGAATTTGCTACATGAGATACTTAATTGCACATGCAGACACCCATTGAAATCAATAGAGACAGGTGGAAAATGCAGGAAAACATGTGCACGAATGCAACCCACATTCCTGGTATGCCTAGGTGTAAACAGGGCCTTAGATTGTGGTGTACAGGTTCAAAAGAGCAAAGCATTTGCTTACTTTGAATTTGTTTTGTATTTAAACCAAATGATTAATAATTATTGCAGCTCCTCCAGTAAAAACTCACCAGGTCTGACCTTGTCTCTGCACCAACTGCTGGATACTATAATACTCAGTGTATATACATCAGTAATTTGCATTGTAGATAGGGCCAAGTTTTAGTGTTATTCCCCAGTAGACCATTATCAATGTGTTACATTATGAACTGAAATGTGTGTCTGCATAATAAGCATTTCCTCAGTTGTCCTTCTATGCAGATATCTATGAAAAAGTTATATTTAACTACCAAAAGTGTTGTTCTGGACTAAACCCTTCATCTTGTCTCTTAATTATCTTGTTTTCTGTTTTGTAAAGCCGATAAAAAGGAAGAGAAATGGTGTGAAAACAAAAATTTTGTATTTGACCAATCAATTTTGGCATATAAATTCTTAATGGTCCGCAAAACTAGGGACATGACAGGGGTATGCCTATTACCCAAATTGTGCTGGAAGGTGCCCCTCTTTTTCTTCTCAGAAAATTGGGAAGTATACCTTAGCTTCAGACTATGTGCTTTATCACAAACCCTGGTCCATTTGTATGTACTGTATATTTCTGTGTTAGGGGTGTTCCTAGTATGAAGCAAGGCAAGAATTAATAAAGTTTGAATAATACAGTATATACTGTTTGTCTTAGGGCCCATTAACACCGAATCTGTTAGCAACCATCTTTTTTTTTTTTTTTACCACAACACTTTTATTGGATTTTTTAAACAATACAGAGTATAGAAACAGACAATCAGCATCTCCTAATTTGAAGCAGATATGAATACAATGTGTAATTATAATTTTTCAAAGGAAGATAAGATGCATAACAGCAATATATACACAAACATTTTAACAAAAACAAGACAGGAAGAAAAAAAGAAAAGCTCAGATTTTGGATTTTAGCCAAAGCTTTTATCATCTACAAAGAAGGCAGTTAAATAAATGGATACCCACGTGTATAGTAAGCAGGAAACAAAATAAGTCTCTGCAAATCTCATTGTAACAGAAAAGTCGAAGGAGAATAAAAGACAGCACTTTTTAGGAGGTGTTGGTGGAAAACGTGGAGAACCAAGCATTCCAAGATCTCCAAGTGTCAAATTGTTTGATCTTATCAACATTAAAGGCTAGAAGTTTCTCATAGTTGTAGTGTAGTGGCACTGAATGGGCAATATGTGCAATGGTAGGAGAGTCTAGTGTTTTCCAGTTTCTAGCAATAAGGAGACGAGCCGCAAAGAGAACGTGAGTGATTACAATTCTATAGTGGGGGGGACCTCAATTCCTAAGTTTAATATTGCCAGTTCAGAAAAAAGTTCAATACGTCTAAAGTCCACCCCCAGAGCTCTAGGAGGAGAGGACAGTGCCAAAAAGTGTGCAGAAGCTTGCCTACTGCACCACACTCTCTCCAGCACAGAGCAGAATGCTCCTTGTAGTATGTAGCATGCCTATAAGGAGTTAGGTACCACCTTAACATGATCTTCAGGGTCAATTCCCAGAGAGTCACGTGCTTGGTTGCCAGGAGGGTCGTTTTGAGAGCAGTAGACCACTGGACCAGAGAGTAATGAGGATACAGGTCTGCTTCCCACTTTTGAAATAGAAGATATTTGATTAAAAAAAACTTCTCCTGTAGTGTCCCATTAATAAAAGATATACCTCTAGCTTTATTATGCGGTAGATAGTGAAATAATTCCACTTGGGGAAGATTAGATTGTCTATGTAAATCCGGGAAGGATTTAAGCTTCCAACTATCATATAGGTCAGAAATTAATTGATGGAACTGGAGCACCACACTTTAAGATTCTAGCTATGAGTGTCTCAAGAATATTAATAGGTAGGGGAAGACATGTAGTAGGTTCAGCGGAAAATTTCAGAGAGCATAAGTGTTTCCATGCCGCAATGGAAGCCTCAATAGGAGGGGATATAGGTTCAATGGAAAAACCTGGACTCAGGCTAGCTAGGAGAAAATAGATCAAACTGTTCCGGGGTACCAGAGACTGCTCAATTTCCCACCAAAGGGCATCAGGAGAAGGCCGAAACCAATTTTTAAGTTGCTCTAAAATAACAGCAAAATAGTAATCCTTAAGATCAACCATTCCCATTCCCCCAATATTTTTGTGTTTAATAAGTTGGGCATAGCAATATCTTGCTTGTTTATGTTGCAAAATACTGTATATTTGTGTAGTAAAGATCTAAGAGTTTTGAAGTAGTTATTGTTAATAGGAATTGACAGCGCTCTAAATAGGTACAGAAGCTTGGAGAGGGTCAACATTTTAAAGGCCGCCAGTTGGCCAGTCCAAGACAATTCATGTCCAGATAGTAACTTTAAGTCATTTTGAAAAACTCTTAGAAATGGAAGGTAGTTTTCCTTAAATAGTGAGGTAGCATGTGGCATGAGAGTGATTCCAAGGTATGAGATCCCAGTATTACTCCATGCATATGGGAAGGCAGAAGATAATCTGCCTTCCCATATGCATAATTGACCTTATAGTGAGAAACTACACCAAAGTCTTAGATAACTTTTTGTACCTCCACCAGAGATGAACCTCGGTTCGTGAGCATGAAAATTACGTCATCGGCAAATAGTTGTATACTATGCTGCCTCTGGAGAAAGTCATTAATAGAAGGGTTAGTTCTAACGGATTCCGCAAATGGTTCCATTAGCAAGTTAACTATTAATGGTGACAAGGGACATCCCTGTCTCGTCCCATTAGATATTGAAAAGGAAGCAGATTAGATACCTGAGACAAAAACTTCTGTGAAGGGGCATGAGTATAATGCACTAATAGTGTCATAGATTGTACCCTCAAAGCCAAACTTGCATAGAACATGTTCCATGTATTTCCATTATATTTGATCAAACGCCTTTTCGGCTTCTAACGTTAAGAGAATGGAGGGAACACAAGACCTAGAGGCCCATTAAATAATATTGACAATCCTCAGTGTAGCGACGGGTGCCTGTCTTTTCAGCAGGAACCCTGACTGATCCGGGTGAATCAATGAGGGTAATAGGGAACTCACCCTGGAGGCTAGAATGTTGGCATAAAGTTTGATATCAGTGTTTAATAGGGATATTGGATGGAAGTTGGATGGAGAGGTAGGCTTCTTCCCTGGTTTTGGAATAGCAACAATAGTGGCTGTTAACATCCCTACAGGAAACGAGGCAGATTGCGTGGCACTCCTATATACAATCGTCAAGTGGGGAATCAATAAGGTTGAAAAGGTTTTGTAATATTTGGCCGAGTACCCATCTGGGCCTGGGAATATGTTGTTAGGTAGAGATCTAATGTGGAAAGAAATTTCCTCCTCCGTGATGGGATTGTTGAGATCCGCCACCTGAGATTCAGTTAAAATAGGGAGATGGCGAGAGGATAACAAATTTGTGACATCTACAGATGTGAGTGTTAGAATAGTAGGATCATCTCTCAAATTGTATAACGAGCTATAGAATTCCATACATTTGTCAGCAATATCTGTGGGGTTAATCACTTTCTGTCCAGCAGTAGGAACAACAAGATGAGAGATTCTAGATTTAGCGCTGTATCCCTTAAGCCAGGGGTGTCAAACTCAATTTAATGGTGCTGCCGCATCAACATTATGGTTGCCCTCAAAGGTATCTGTAAAACTATATAAATGTATCTAATCTTTATCATAATTGCCTCTGCATTCGATTATCACTGGTTTTAGTAATAACTTAATACGTAGATCTGAAAGTAGAAGTCTAGGAAATGGCCTGGTGGGCCGGATTCGGCCCCTGGGCCTTGAGTTTGACACATGTGCCTTAAGCTGTTTGGCCAAAAGGTTGCCAGCTTTATTGGCGTTTGAGTGATAATTTAAACATAGATGTCTATAATATTTGCTGTATTTATCCAACAAAAGGATCCATAGATCCAAGCTGATTCAGTTTAAGTAAAAGGCTGGGGTGAGGAGAGGATTTGTTTTCGGAGTCTAATTCTCTGATATTGTGTAGTAGGTCGGAAAGCCTAGCTGACCGTTGTCTAATAATCTTAGCGCTTTCCTGAATAAGAATGCCACGCATAAACGCCTTGTGGGCGTTCCATATTACAGAGGGGTCATCAACAGAACCCACATTTAAAACAAAAAATTCAGAGAGATAATTAACCACTTCTGGCTGTTGCTATAAGGAAACATCATTCCTCCAAATGCGCATTCCTGAGATTGTAGAAGAGGTAGACATATGTAGAGAGATGGGAGCATAGTCTGAGCATGTTAAATCATGAATTGACGTCTTTGTAACTGGCCACCAGAAACTGGTAAACTGTAAATTCTGGAGTTGTGAACAGATGAATGGAAAGTAAAATCTTTCTCATTGGCATGGTGGCAATGCCAGACATTATATAGATTTTCTCTTGTCATGAATGTAAAGTGAGGAGGAAGAGCAAGTACATGGAGTAGAACAGTCCATGGTGGGATCTGCAGCCATTTTAAAATCTCCACAGTAAATCAGATGACCTTGTTGGATCTTTGAAACCCTGCCAACGAGCCTATTTAAAAAAAAATATTTGATGAGTATTAGGTATGTATGCATTCACCAATGTGTACATAACTTTATCAATCAGGGCCACTAATACAATATAGCGACCCATTGGGTCTACAATGGATGACTTAAGAGTGAAGGAAACTGTATTACGAATAGCAATCAGGACACCTCTCTTTTTTTACCCAGGTAGTAGATAAATAGACATGAGAGGATGCATTGTGTGTGCAACGAGGAACATATCCCTCAAGAAAATGCTTTCCATAGCGCACAGTATGTCAGAATTCGTTTTCAGGGTCTCCTTCCACATCAAGGAGTGCTTGGCCAGGTGGTTTAGGCACTTGATGTTCAGTGACAGGATCTTCAAGGCCATAGAGAGAAAAATGGGTCGAGATAATGAATAATCTTATGACATTTAGGAAGGGCTATATATGTAAGCATGAGTGATATATAATGGACAATCGCTTCAAGGCGTGGCACCTAGGGTCCATATCATAGCAGGGTACAAGTGAGGTATCCTGATTGCATTGGCATAAAAAATAAGTATATTAGTTGAAAATGTAAAGAACTGTGGGAATAACACATAAAACACATTGTAGAACATAAACAGTAGGCAGTATAACGCTGCACTATTTAACTGGGGCAAAAGATACAGAAAATGGCAGTATCAAGAACTTCACCTCTCAATGAAATGAGATAAGGACACATATATGAGCACAATATACTCCTCCCAAGTGTGTCAAGTGACAAGTTTACCACTTTTCCTTGAGTGCTGACACTCGGAGGCAATGTGTTGTCGACCAGAAGAAGAAGGTTTCTGGGGGTCGATCTTCAGGTTGGATGTTCCAGAGTCAAAGAATGTTGACGCCTTCTTCCAGAGAAGAGATTGTGTGTGGCAAGTCTTTATTCATAAAAATAATTTTAGTAGGATATCCCCATCTGAAGATTCAAGGTGTATTGAGAAATAAGGAGATCAAACTGTGGCTAGGAGGTGTCGCTTGATGTAGAAGAAATGAACACAGAAGATGGTATCACAGGGAACCTTGTCGGGTAAGAAAGTGGGTTTTGGTAGGCGATGGATTCTCCCGATCACAAGTTCGATAGAAGGAACATCAGGAAGTACAGATGTTCCTCACTTACCGACTTACCTGTTTTGCGACCACTCGCACTTACGACGGAGCGCCGATCGACCTCCGACCTTGCGCGTCAGCGCCAGTGCGCCGTGTCGCCGGCGGAAGTGGTGTCCTCCGATCTTCATTGCGGGTCCTGGTAAGTATTTTCATTGCCCGATGTACAGTACACTGTTCGTTACTGTACAACGGCAACGCTATACAGTACTGTACTAATGCAGTACAGTACTGTATAGAGTTCCTCACTTAACGACCAATCCGTTTAACGACCTGGTCGTAGGAACGGAACTCGGTCGTTAAGTGAGGAATACCTGTAGTGTAGATAGCAGTTCTTGCACGTATGTAGGTAATTGATGTTGGGGAATCGACTCAGGGATCCCCCTTATCTTGACGTTGTTACAACGAGAACGGTCTTCCAGATCCACTACCTTAGATTTCAGCCATTCTTCATTGATTGTGGATGCAAATTTTCCCATCTTATTTTCTATGTGATCCACCCTGTTGCCCACACTAGTGACTTCTGAGCGAAGGTCTTATATAAGGGAAACCATGTCAGAGTGTATGCCACCGCATAGGGAAATTAGCATATCCTTGAGTGTGGTGTCTAAAACAGGTTGGTCGCTGGTAGGAAAGCCAGAAATGGAAGCATTCAGCTCCCTGGTATCATTCGCAGATGAATTAAGAAGGCTCACCTCTGCATCTGCGCCCCTTCCTCTGTCCCCCTGAGGTTTGTTTTGGCAGGGCTGTTATTATGTGAGGAGGCTGGCGAGATGTCATCATTGCAAACGGGAGATGAAGAGGATCCTACCAATGCCGATAAGACTGGAGGAAGAGAGCTGTGATGTATCTGAGATGGGGGCGAAGAGGCCTGCAGTGATGGGCAGCTGCCATCTTGTTTCTGTATTTGAGCAGAGGAGCAGAAGAACTCTGTTATTTATGTGGCCGCAGGGTTCTCCTTCCGCTTACGCAACATCTCGCGATGGTGGAAGAGCCACCTGGAGTGATTCTGGGAGGAACGCAGGGCCCATGAGGCTGTGCAGAGAGGGGATCTGTGCTTGATGTGGTAGAGGTCCAGGACTAAGTGTACATCTTGTCTTGTCTGCGCGCTGGCCATGCCCCCAGCATACATTTTTCAATGGATGTCAACGGATACCAATGGAAGGAAACCAGAAAAATGTATGGGTGTGAATGGGACTAGTTCTCACCACTCTGTATGGTTGAGTTGCATTGCAGTGCACTGAAAAAAAGTAGAGCATGCACACATGCATCTAATTTTTTTCAGCACATCGTAACATAATGCGATAAAATGGATGTAATCACAATGCAACAGAACAGAAGTTAAAAAAAAATTCAAAATTCATAGAATGTTTGTCCACTCAGGACATGTTTATCAAAATAAAGAGTGGCAAAAAAAGAAAATAAAAACAGAACGTAATAGAACGGTTGGTTTCTGGTGTGAACGGGCACTTACA
>NW_017306651.1:791855-801623 GCF_000935625.1 Nanorana parkeri | reverse complement strand
CCATAACAAAAATGCAGTAACTCAAAACAACCAATTGAACTAATTCATTGCTATGGGTTACTGCACTTAAGCATTAGCACTCTTTACTGAATTATGGAATATGGCTGTTTGTCAGTACCTTAAATTTATCAGCAATTCACTTGAATTAAACATTCTGCTTGCCTGATTCTGTTCTTTTCTTCGTTTTTTTTATGACTATTCGGCATGGTTCCAATTTATTTAGGGTAATGCTGTAATAAAATAATTAATAGTGTGTTGCATAGAAGGATATGGATTTTACATTTGCACACAAGAATGAGCATAAATCACATAAGAGAGAAACAATTTAAGCCCTGTGAAAAAAAAAGCTCCTACGCACAAACCAGCTGTCATCAGTACAGCACCTGACTGGTATTTGTTCTGGGGGTAATGAAATTCTCAGTGGGGTAGACTGTATTGTGCTTACTTTTGTATTTCTCTTGAGTTTCAAAGCGTTTTCAAAGAAATGCACTAACAAAAACTATATCCAGAATATAGACAGAGGGAGGCAATCCATTTTGATCTTCTGCAAATATGTCCTCCCTCCAAAGATTTCACAGAGTAAGGTTTTTTTTTTACTTCCTTATGCGATGTAACCCTTTATTTCTTTCATGTTACCATGTTTATGTCTGGGATACATATTAAAGGCATACTCCAGTCAATCATGAAATTGCAATTAGACTCAGACAGAAGATTGAGCCTCCCTACTGGGTGTATCCTGGCTCTAATTTTGGGTATCTGGATACCTTTATTTCTGGTGGCGTCCTCATTTCGGCCCCGTTCACACCAGGGAAGTTGCAGTTCAGAGGCGCGGTTTCCTTGCAAATTTTAAAAGGGCCGTTTTGGGTGGTGTTAATTGCGTTTCAGCACTGAAACACAATTAAAAAAGCACAAAACCGTGCTGATCAGAGTGGTTTCATTGAAGTCTATATAGAAAACGCGATGATCAGCGCAGAAAAAAAAGGTCAGGGAGAATTTTGGGCGGCAGGCGGCCCATGAATGGTCCCCATAGCAATGTATATCAGCAGTTCAGCATGGCGAAAACTGCGCGGCCGAACCACCCTGGTGTGAACGGAGCCTTCAGGATGGTCCCTAATCTAAGACCTATCATAGAAATTGGAAGACAGTCTGATATACAAGCATGATCCAGTAGCCTCAGGAGAATTGCATTGCTTCCCTAGACACAAACAGTAGTTTTGGGTGACTATTCGCTTGAAGGTTTATGGAGCAGGGAAGATAAGGTGCTCTGCAGACACCTTCAGTAACCGTTTTACAAGGGGAAAATTAAACAATGATGAAGAATAGGTTTTTTTCAGCTGCCAACAGTCATACCTCAACTCAAAATGTTAGCAGCTACCTAAAACATGATATCATCACCCATTCTGGCTAGTTAGGGTTAGGGTTAGAGTTAGGGTTAGGGTTAAGGTAAATTCAGTGGACTTTCTGTCTGCAGCCCAGTTGCAATGTTTCTTGTTACAAAATGATTGCATTTGCATAACTTGTATACAACTGTGTTGCAGCTTGTTCTAGTGAGAAGCTTGGACTAGTCGTAGACCGGGCTGTATTGCTCAGCTGCAGTGCAGTCTGCAGGGAGGCCCTGGAGAGAGCAGGACCTGTGCAGATTGTCAGGTGTGCATTGTTCAGGCACACCTAACAATCTGGTTCACAAGACTGGCAAGAATCACACAACCTTTGATCATTCACATATATGTATTTCAATTCTTTTTTCAGCTGTTTGCCTGCAGCTTTATCTCAAGACTGCCTTATAAATCCATACATTTTTTTTTACATATGACATGAGTTCAAAGCATATAACTGTAGAATTTTCCACTTGAGGAAACATGGTCAGATGTAGTTAACCTCTCTAATCTGAACATGAAAATAAAATTCCTTTCCAAATAAGATTCCAGTTTCCATTTGCAAAATACATTGGTTTTACCACATGTGGATCACAGCGTAATGAAAACCAAAGAGATGGCTGTAAACTAGTAATGCTATTCTGTAATTCTTATTGTTCAAGTGTGGTATGAAGGTCTAACTGAATATTAATATTCATTTTTTAAAGACCAGTGTAGTCACAGAAAGCCTTTGCATGTATAACAGTTTTTCTGAGGATTGTAGTTTACTGAGCCATTCAAAGAACTTAATGAGTCCCAGGCAACAGTTTCTTGGGGCTAGCCATATTAGAGTTGTCAATCATCACCTTTTTTTAGGGACAGGAGCCTTCAAAATTATAGACAGCTAGGCCCTAGGCAGACCAAGCCAATGTCCCTATGCATACCCTGTTCAAATATGCCCAGCACCACCACTGCGCACCTCGTAGGACACCTGATTCTCCTACGAAGCTACTAGAACTAGACCATCTGATAAGCCTCCTGTCCATGACCCCCATTTGAGTGAATTTTCATTCGCTTTCAATAAATTTATTTCCACAGTGTCACACGATCAGTGCACTGGTCGTTCTTTTCTTGTGCTTTTACCTCCAGAAACAGTTGTTCCACATCCACTGAGGAGTTCTATAGAAGAACCATTTCATACATTTTGCTGCCCACTTCATTGAATTCATATCCCTACTATTAAATACTGACTGAGCCATCCTTAAAGATAATATGTTACACTGAGCAGCACCTGCATCCACATCACGTGAGTGCGATACAGTTGTCATTCAATTATCTTTCATCAACTCCCATTTATTGCGCTCGGTTGTTGCGCGCTTGTATTTATTTATTTTCTTTATTGTACCTATTTTATTATAATGGATACCTTTACCTGCTTATTCAGAGCTGCACATTAACAGCCATCCCTGACTGTCACATAGTAGCCCTCTCTCCCATTTTCAGTGCACTTGATTTCCTACATTATACATGCATCAATGTGACCCTGAGACAATTGCATATTCCACCCCAATCATTAGATAAGAAGATTATTGGCAGCAAAAATCAGTGCTAGCCCATACATTGGTCAGTTTTTTTTTGGCAGAGATGATCTAAAATGACCTTGCTTTGCCAGCAATCAACTATCCAATTAGCTATTGTGTAAAAAACACTTCTAGCACCTTGTTTGGTTGACTCTGTTATCACAGTTTAATAATGATATTGATTCCTCCGTGCATCCAGTGCTATTCCATTTCTTCACTTTTGTGTAATATAATTGGGAAACACTCTTTAAAGTAAATCAGTCAATATGTCTATTCAGAACAAAGTAATAGGTTTACCTGATAACCTGTCCCTCCATTTCCTGTTCAGGTTATTGGCTCATTGCTTTTCCAAATAATCTGCAAACTTAGAAGTCAAATTAGAGGTATCTCCTCTAATGATTTCTGCTAAGATACTATGTAAAATTTTTCAATGCTGAAGGCATGCAGATGGTGCACCCTTTTTTCCTAAAACAATTGGATTGTTAAGGTAATGATAATAAAGGCAGACCCTCCCATTTAATAGTAATTGAAGAAAGGACATAGTAGTGCAAACTTCAAATTTTTGGAATACTTTATTGTTTATTTACATAGTTACATAGTACATAGTTACATAGTATTTGAGGTTGAATAAAGACATTAGTCCATCAAGTCCAACCTATTAGGATCTCATTCTAGGAGTACCCGTACCCCTGTATATTACGGTCCCTTAAGAAATCGTCCAAAAGTTTATTGAACAATTCCACATTATTTGCTGAAATCACCGCCTGTGGCAGTGAGTTCCAGACCCTAACTGATCTTACTGTGAAGAACCCCCTTCGCCCCTTGTGCTGGAATTTTTTTTCCATCAATTTTAGGTGATGGCCTCTAGTTTTTGTAACGGAGTTAATTTTAAACAGTTTATCGCTAATGTTGCTACCACCATTAAACATTTTGTACATGGAAATCATATCCCCCCTTAATCTCCTCACCTCTAATGTGAACATGTTTAAATTTAGTAGCCTCGTCTCGTAGCTCTGGTCCTCCATACCCCTAATTAGTTTGGTTGCCCTTCGCTGGACTTTTTCCAACTCAAGGACATCTTTTCTTAGTACTGGTGACCAGAACTGGACCGCGTACTCCAGATGAGGTCGAACCAATGATCTATAAAGTGGCAAAATTATAGACTTGTCCCTGCAATACATCCCCTTTTTAATACAGGACAAGACCCTGCTAGCTTTGTTTACAGCAGCCTGGCACTGCAAACTACCTTTCAGTTTGTGGTCTACAATGACCCCCAAATCCTTCTCCATTTCTGACTTCCCCAGCGGCATACCCATAATTGTATAACCCATTTGTTTATTTTTAATTCCAAAGTGCATTACTTTGCATTTATCGACATTAAACCTCATCTGCCACATTAATGCCCACTCCCCTATTTTATCCAGGTCCTCCTGTAATGTTATAGTGTCTAAGTCCGTGTCTATTACCCTCCCTATTTTGGTGTCATCCGCAAACACGGAAATATCGCTGTTAACACCCTCCCCGATGTCATTAATAAATAAGTTGAACAATATGGGACCCAGCACAGAACCCTGAGGCACACCGCTCATTACACTAGCCCAGTCTGAAAAGGTGCCATTTACAGATACCCTCTGGACACGTTCCCGTAGCCAGTTCTCTATCCACGTACACACCACCTCATCTATGCCCATAGCCCTCAGCTTGTGTAGCAAGCGTTTGTGTGGTACCGTATCAAAAGCCTTTGAGAAATCCAGATATACCACATCCACCGGCTTACCTCCGTCCATATCTCTACTTACCCCCTCATAAAAAGTTAGCAAGTTAGTTAGGCAGGAACGGTCTTTCCTGAACCCGTGCTGATTGTCATTAACTATCCCGTTTTCCTGAACAAATTCTACCAGATAATCCTTTATTATGCCCTCTAGCATTTTACAAACTACCGATGTTAGATAAAAAAAGAAACAAACTGATCATTTCATTCTGAGTTAGCATCTGGCCACAATATGGAGTGTTTGTATCAGGATTGATTGTGTCTCAGCATCCAATATTACCTGTCATTGCTTTTCTACAACTTGGTGATTAACTATAAAACTCAAACTGAAGTTAATACCAGGTCAAACGTAATCTCAAGTTGACATAAGCTGATAGTATGAACTGGGCACTGAACAGTCCTGTTTCAGAGTACCCTGTAGGGCTATCCATCTGCCTTCTAAGGCTGAAATCGCCTGTCAGTCCACTGGCAATAATTGAAAATATTCTTCCTGTGTGATAGCATAAAAAATGTATAAAGGCCAGTCAATAATTTGTGGTAGCTAAAAAATAAGCAAAAACACTGGATCAAAGAAAAGACTACAGCCATGTTTAATCTCTTCAAATATCAGCAACTGCTCACAATATGGTTAGATGGGAATACATTATACAGTGGCGGAACTACCAGGGTCACAGAGGTCGCAGCTGCGACCGGGCCCTGGAGTTCCACCACTTGGAGGGGGCCTAGGACAGGAGGAAGGGGCCCCTGGTAACCGCTGATTACCAGATTATTTAATATCCCGGTAACCGCTAATGTCAGTACTTGGACCTCTTCTTCCTGTCCTGGGCCCTATGTGCTTCACTCTGCACCCTTCACCTTGTTCAGGGCGCAGCGTGAAGTATGATCCAGCTGGTGCAGCAGCCAATAAGTGGGAAGCGGGTTATCCCCGCCCCCCTCATCACACAGAACGCTGCTGAATAGAGAGCTGCATCGGTCAGAGAGGCCTGCTGCGAACACAAAGGGGGAGATGTAGGGAGCTGGGATTATGAAGGGGACATGGAAGAGGAGAGTGTGGAGTCCGGGAGCAGAAAGCTGGGGACGTGAAGGGGGAGATGAGGGGAAGCTGGGGACATGGAAGAGGAGAGTGTGGGGTCTGGGAGCGGAAAGCTAGGGACATGAAGGGGGAGATAATGGGGAGCTAGAGACATGGAAGAGGAGAGTGTGTTTTTTTTTGTCTACTGTTTGTTTGTTTTTTAAAATAAATGTATCTAACTTTTTTTGGGGGGGGATGGGGGCCCTTCGTGGATTCTTGCATCGAGGCCCTGAGGTTACTAGTTACACGTCTGATTATAGAAATTATTAAGACACGTACACAAACCCATATGTGTATCCTGCAAGTGAGGTCTGAGCTCTGAACCACAACAATTACGCTTTTTCTCCCAATGACAATGGAAAACAAAAGAGAATTAAGTGAAAATGTTGAACAAGTGTTCATGTTGCAAGGATGCCCTGGACACAAGAACCACCAGGTGACCCCCTGTTTCTATAACCACTGAGAATCTGGGTCAATCAATGGGTCACTGTAATTGCTCATCCCAATGCAGTAGTTTCTCCTCTGAGAAGTGGGTAAGCTGCCATGAAGCTCAGCTGGGTAAGAGATATAAGTGGGAATAAGCCTATGAATGGGGGAATGAGTGAAGGGAGGAGACAGCCCCTGCTTTAGAATCTTGGTAGAAGGATTTTTTTGCTGGGATTACTTGTGATGCTCTGTTCATTATGCACAGGCTAGTTATTGTCACATCTTAATGAAATCACAGAACTCAGATAACTAGCATACTATTCATATATGCTCCTTGACAGAGATGAAAATACCCTTTTGTGACTTTACCCCCAAGCAAATACAGCAAATACCCAACTGTCAGGTCTTTATTGCTGTATATGTACCTATTTCATTTCATTTTATGTCAGGATCGGAAGTAATGGGAGATCTCTCCAACAAGGGTGCAGACAAAAACATATTTTTAGTAAAGATAGCCTTTTTAGTAAAGAAAGCCTCTGCTGTGACCAGCAGAGGCTTTGGTAAAGCTGTATAGCCCTGGGAGGTTTATGTATAAAATCCTGATCTGTTGCAGAGAAATTTTACTCTACAAATTTGTGCAGAAACCAGATTAGTTTTAACAACAGGTTTTTTTTCGAAGCCCGTGGACGTGCATCAAAACAAACTTCCCCCTGTGAACAAAAAAAGTGAACCGTGAAATCACAGCACACAAAAAACGTGCACAAGGGTGCAAGATCCTTCAAAAGAAGGGACCTACTTTCCCGACCCCCCGGGGCGCAAGGCTCCTGACAGGGGTTGAGACTGTCGGACCACCAACCCGAAGGCCGGTGGACCGTTTCCGTCGGGGACCTGCCGAAACAGGTCCCTCACAGTACTAGGCAGGGGGGATCTCCCGAAGAGAAACCCCCCTCCTGGGTGGGAGGAGACAGAGAACCCCGTAGGAGGCACAGAATCTCCTCCCAGCATCAGGAATAGGCCCCGAAGAAACCTGCACCTTCAGCATCTGTGGGTCAAACTATGCTTTTTAAAAAAGCCAATCGTGCATCGTGCATTAAGTGCATAAATAATACTAAAGTGCCAGTGCACCACGCTGACAGGCCTTAGGGGCCGAGTGCAAAAAAATTGCCCCGGACTAGCCATAAGGCCTGTCCAAGAGGCGTTGTGCAGAAATAAGCAATGTGGTGTGTGACCGAGTGATCAGTGAGTCAAAGTGGGGTCCCATACCCAAGTGACTTCCTGAGCACCCCTGGGACGCCACCCCCAGGGGGCACAACACCACGGGCTTCTGCCGCCCCCGAACCCTCTAGCCTTGATCAAGTTTCGGATCCATTCCCATCAGGAGATAGTTCACCTTCAGAGATCCCTCCCCGTGGAGCCCACCCATTAACTAGGGTCGAAAACTCCGGGGCCTGGAACCTCATCCGGCTCCCTACCAATTACGACAGGAACCTACCGGTCCGTCCATCCACCCTTCATAGGCGACAGCGGACTTTCAGTTCCCGACAACTGATAAGAACAGATACTACACTTGATCTTAGCCAAAAGGCCGAGAAGCGATAAAAGTTTACTACAAATATTCATTAAATAATTATTACTATTTATTAAACATGAGCATTAAGTATGCATTCCTGTGCATGTCATATACCCCCTGCAGCTTGGGGAAGAAACCTGGCATTGAACTGATTGGCTGCATTATTGTGTTTGTAAAATAGAAATGTACAGCATTTATTGTGGGTACTGACACTGCACTCTCTGTGTTCTTGTACTGCCTCTTCAGTAACCACTCTGCTGGGTAAACATCTAGCACTCGATGCCTAGTACATCCAGCTTCAGTAAATGAGGACTAATTTGCATTAAGTCTATTGAGAAGAAACAGGGTACTTTGAATATAGCATCAAAGAAATATCTATTGCACAAAAAGATTTGTTTGTATAAAAAAGAAGAGATGTATTATTGCAAAATATTATAATTCAAAATAAATATTAAAAACATAAATATATACAGTTGTTTTTTTAGACCATTACGGTTATTTAGCATATTGTATTTATTATTTCCTTAGAATGTCGATTCATTTCAGAGATCTTTTCTGCTTCTTCAGGACCATTATAGAGAATACGGATAATTATAGTCTCTTAATGCAAAACATGGATCAATTCTAATAAACATATTCTTATTAGATAATAATATAGTTATATCATAAATATGTACCACACCTTTACAGTCAACTAAGATAACATTATCAAGGCATACATTTATATTTGCTCATTCGCTGTAACTGAGCTGATACTTCTCCTTATAAACCAAAATGGAATGAAATGTATATACTGTACTCATATATGATCTAGTAAATATAAAATACAGTCATGTTAATCTCCTTATACCTGGACAAGGCAGGTGTCCCAGAGATCATTTATAACATGCTGTCCAAGTAGCCCCGATATATCCTACGATTACCTTTATAGTGGTGAGGTTGTCTTCTACCCAGTGTACTATTCCTATGGCTCTCTCACTAGAGATGCTACATGGCTGTAGCGCAATTTCAGTGCAATGTTATTGTTCCTTTATTTCGATTAGTATGTATTACTGCCTGCATTTCTCAGGTACAGTCTGTGTACTGGTACCAGCTCCGTGATACATGCCGATACTTGAACATGTTTGTATTACCTTATGCTCAATAAAAACTGGCATGCTAAAAAAACAAAATAACATGTTGTCCATTGTGAAATTAAAACAATATTCTCAGGGTGTAGTTGATGATCATCAAGAGGGAGGCATTAAGAAAATAATTTGCATTAGGAATTCATTAGGGCATTTGTGACTCATGCTAAATACATGTCAGCAGAATTGTCTTATTGCACGTTTAAACCTTACTAATCTTAAATTGTATGGTATTTATTATACTGAGAGAAAGATAAATGTCTAGTTATGTTCTCCTTTTCTTAGGTTAGCACGCTTGACTGGGTACGAGCTGAAAAAATGTATAACCTCTGTGAGGTTCTCTTTAAAGTTAGCAAGGTAGGTGTTCTTCTATTTAATTCAATATGAATTAGAGACTGAGACTGTTAATCTTTCCTTAGATTGTCATGATGTGTTTTATTTAACTTTTGTTTAAAGTGACACTAAACTCAGGAGTTAAATCTTAAAAATACATTCAACTATTAACAAAAATGTATCTTACTTGTGTATCACTCGGCTGTAGATCCTGTAATTATCTCTGAATTGGTACTGACACTGTCCTTCCTTCTGCAGGGTGGATACTTTTGTTCCCCGTGGTCCCTGTGTGTGTTGTAAAGTAGGCACGGCTCCAAGCTCACTCCTGTGATCGACTATGGGGTCTATTCACAAAGCAGCCGAAGGATCTAGCTGTAGCTTCGGCAGGACCCCTTTGGTTCAGTAGAACCGAAGGGCTGCTGTACGGGCTATTCACTATAGCCCGTACAGCTCCCGAAGTCGGCCGGGGGGCTCAGTCGAGCCGAAGGCACATGCTTCGGCTCGACTGAGCCGCGGTGAAAGCCTAAGCTGGAC
>NW_017306651.1:789876-791652 GCF_000935625.1 Nanorana parkeri | reverse complement strand
TCGACTGAGCCGAGGTGAAAGCCGAAGCTGGCCGACCATTGGCCGGCCGACAGCCTGCTTCTTACAGCTGGGCGCAGCCAACCATGATGTTATGGCTGGCTCCGGCCACTTGCAGAGAGATCAGCGTCCCTGGTTACCAGCTAACCAGGGACACTAATATCCAGACAGCCTAACTCTCCCGGGCACTCCGGGAGTCTCCCGCTCCCGGCCACCCAGAAGGGAAACACTGCTTTTTCTTTTTTATTCTGACACGGAGCCGTTGGCTGGCGTCAGAATAAAAAAATAAAAACATTTCACCATAGGAATGCCTTGCTAGATTCCTATTGGCTATTTCAATTTGCAATAGCCAATAGCAAACTAGCTATTGCACCCGCCCACTGCTGCTGTCAATGAGCAGAGGGGACCTGCAGTTCTCCATTAGGTCCCCACTAGTGATTGACAGCAGCAGATGACTGCATTCCTATGTTTTTTTTTTCATTTTTTTGACGGCAGCAGAACCGCCGGCCAATAGAAAACAGTTGAGTGCGGCTAGCTGTCACTGCTAGCTCCGCACAATCGTTTTCTATTTATTTTTTTCCACTTATTTCACTATTTTTCTGTTCTGCTCGGTCCCAGAGAGGGAGCGAGTATAACAGCGGATGATATGCAGGGAATGTAACAGTAAGCATATTTTTCATGTTAAAGAACAGATTCTGCCCAATGTCAGGGAATGTTTTCCACCCAGCAAATGTTTGGCTGATGTGTAACCTGTTAGATGCCGATCTGAATGGAGAAAAAGCTGTCAGCTTCAGACATGAAGCTGACAGCTTTGTCCTCCATAATTCTAGGTGAGGCTCTGCCTCACCTGCCTCCCCTGACCGCACGTCCCTGCTATGAGGTGTTGTTTTACAGTAGAATGTACCCCTTATAGAGAGAAAGAGTATGTGGCATCAGTAGTTTACTGCTACTTATTAATTGCTATTGTCATAAGAAGGTGTGCATCATTGTCTTATCTCCACTCTTTCTCTCTTCTGTCAGCTATGTCCATTGGGTCAAGTTCTCATGAGTCGTTTCTAGCAGGTTTTATAGAAAGGAAATTGTGTAAATCCAATGAGATTACTGCTTATAATTCCGTGCAGGAGACTTTTTATGTAGAATGCCATATCCTGTCTATTTTAGGTTTGGCCTGCTGATGAAATCTGGATTCAAGAAAATCTCTATTTAAATATCAGTCAGAGTGAAGATTTTGAAAATCAGCGACCGTACTGTTTTAGTGTTTTGGTTGGTTATGGAAAAAGCCATTACTTCAGCACGGAGTTGGGCAGTGATCTGCCAGTGTGGGAGAGATTGTTTCAGAAATCGATCTTCATGGAAGTGCAAAGAGCCGGAGTAAGTAATGCCTGACATACACTTACAAATGTATTTCCACTTTTGCAGTCAAATTTGAGAAAACTCCACTTTATGTTTGTTATGTGTTCATATTGCCACAGTATAGCTAAAAATAATTTAAAAAAAAAGTATTTCCTACCTTTTTAGATGTTTCTTTGGTGAAAGCCTTTGTGAAAGTAGAGGGACAAACTGAGGGACAAACTGAGGAACAGACTGAGCTTCAACCCATTAACATTCAATGCTTCTGAGTCTTTAACCCTTTGTTAGTACAGACAGTGTTCAATTCTAGTTTACAACTGATAATGAAATCTGTCAGCACAGTACAGACAGGGTTAGTTAGAGTAAACATAACTTCCCACAGCCCCCTCCTTAACATTATATGGGAGGGGGGGGGGGGGGGAGGGTGGA
>NW_017306651.1:761174-788174 GCF_000935625.1 Nanorana parkeri | reverse complement strand
CAAGTTTATTTTTTAAGCAAGTAAAAGCACCTAAAGTGTATGCAGCAATTTTTTTAAGTTATGCAATGTGAGTGGGAACATATAAGAAATGCAAAGTAGGCTTTATCCCAGTTTGGCTGCAAAAGTGAAAATACACTTTAAGATCTACTAAACTACATATCACCATGCACAGTAGTTCGTACAAGTTGTACCTGCAATTTCAATAGCATTAAATAAAATGCTGATTTTACAAGTGATTTACCATTGAAAACCATAGCGATGCATCATACCACACATTCGTTACACATTCAGCTAATTGCATGTGAAGATTTTCTGTTAAAATAATCATTTGTATATGGCAACGTTCACTTCCCACACCAGATGTCACAAAATGTTATGCCACTTACAAATAGTAGGGACAAATGTGGTCTAAATGGATTGGGTCGGAATACAATGTTTTCTATTACCACATCCCTGTATTACATTTCATTTACAATAGTTAGCTGACATTTCAACAAAAGAAGAACATGGCATATGGGTATTTTGCACTGATCAGTTTGAGTACAGACCCTTTAAATTACAGACAATTGACCACAAAGACATTCAGAATGGCACTACTATTGAAGCAAAGAATGAAAATGTTAATTCAATGGCATCACAGTTTGCATTCTTTTTCCCGCAGTATTGTCATTGGGAGTGTGATTTAAGTAACAGTTAATGCTTATGGAGTCACTGGACCTTTACATTTAAGTTTATAATTCAATTACTGAAAATGCAAATTAGGCTGTAATTAAGTTTAACAGAAGATTACAGGGGAAAGGGGGGGCAGAGGAGAAAACAGGTTCAAACTGAAATGTGTCATGCTGTCTGCTTTGGTGAACATTGTTGCTTTTATTTTTATCTCTTAAGCTACTACCATATCATTTCCAGCATGTTACATTATTTCAATTCATTCAACCTTAAGACAACTGCAGCTTATTTGTTTTGAGTGATATTTCTTTTGTTTGTTGTAGTCTCCAATTTAGAAAAAATACATGCTATTATTACAAAAGTATACAGCAAATTATTTATACTCTAATGAAGGAGTATTCTCTAATGATGCTGGGGCAGGTCCAGCTAACTTGGGTTCTGAGGAAGTGGGTTGAATGATGCTGGTCATCAAACTGAGGACATCTAAGAAAAAAAAAAAAAAACTGCAGGGGAGATCTGCAGATGAAAAGTTAATACTGCAGCACAAGCTGGTTTTGTTATTTTATCTTTTATGGGCTATTTATTTGTCTCTAGTTTTTTTGGGCTGGAGTCCTAATTTAAAAAAAAAAAATATAGGTGTACATTGTGTTGAACCTCCAACAGTAAAACAGTTTCAGTCCAGAGGAAGGCAAAACCCCACAAAGCATTATCATTAATGTTCTGAATCAAACAAAAAATATATATAATCCCTAGTAATGTTACCTTGAGGCAAGGTTCACACCTGGGAAATCCGTGAGCGAGTAGCAATCATGCACAAAGCCTCCACGAATGGTTGTGCGATCACGGAATCGCACACCACCACTGATCACGCTGGCGGTGCCATTCGTTTCTAATGGTACCCCAGTCGCACCAGGCAGATAATGCGTTTTCCCGCCGCGATTCCGCCCGTCCATTCTCATAACAAGCGGGACCTCTCACGGGGCATCCATTTAACAGCTGTTTATGTTAACATATTAAAATACTGAATGATTAATTTAATGAGCAAGAAACACAATCTTCAGAAAGCAAATTATTCAGAGCTTCGGATATATATCTATACTACCACTAATAGAATTATATATGACATCAAAAGCAGAGGAAACACTTCAGTCTCAAGAACATTGATATGGCTTAGCCAACGTGTGCTTTTAATCACTGATGTAACATTTAAGTTTTGTTCAATATTCATGGCTTCCAATTTGCCTGAACATAAAGGTCTGTGATTTTAGCTTATCAGCTAGAGTTTGATAGATTACATAGCATGCTGAAATTAACAGGGCATTTTAACACTTACATAAATAACTGTTTAAATCACAGCATGGAGCCAATACACCCCTTCTGTCTTGGCTTTGATGAATTCTTTGAAGATGGTTGTCATACACTTTACAAATCTACATATACTGCATATTGCATTTAAGGGGGTAGTGCTAGTGGTGGTGGTGGTGGGGGAGGGGGGTTAATAAGAAAAAAAGAAAATTAATTAGATTGTTTTCTAGTGTTTCAAAGCAACTTCTGATATATAAAAAATTACAAAGCCAAAGGATGTAAAATATACTGTACCCAAGTGCTGTGGTGGCATAGTGGCTAAAGAGGAACATAACATTTAAAGTGCTAATTGCTAAGCACAGTAGCTTGGTGGCTTGCACTTCTGCTTTGCAGCACCGAGGTCCCCAGTTTAAATCCAGGTTCAACCAGGACATTGTCTGCGTGAAGGTTGAATGTTTTCCATGTGCCTGCGTTGGTTTCTTCCCACACTCCCAAGACAGAGCTGGTAGATAAATTGGCCCTAGTACATGAGATAGGGGCTTTAGAATATTATTACTATTGTTATTATACTGGATTTACTTAGCCCCGACAGTTTGTGCAGCACTTTACAAAATGGAGGGAGACGGTAAAGTTACAATACAATTCCAATATAGGGGGGTTAGGAGGGCCCTGTTCATAAGTGCTTAAAATCTGGAAGGGGGGCCAGGGTATACAATTTTGTGGGATTAGTTAATGGAAGAGGTAAAAGGATAGTTATTACGTTGATGTGGCTTCCCTGAGGAGATGAGTTTTCAAGGACTGCAAAAGGTGGACAGAGTAGGAGATAGGTGGATAGATTGGAATAGGGAGTTCCAGAGGATGGCAGAGGCAAGTTAAAGGAGAACTATGGGGTTAAGGCTTTTCACCATAGTTCTCCCTAGGGTAATGGGAGGACACAAACTAGCATCCTCCCGTCACCCTAAGCTCAGTATACTGCGAGCTGCAGCTCGCGGTATACTGAGACGCCGCAGTATATTGCGAGCTACTCCTTGCGGTATACTGAGACGCCGCAGCTGAAGCGGATCCCGACAATTATGTCTGGATCCGCCCAGCTGCGTGAGTGACAGCTGGCTCTGCCTATAGTATATAGAGGCAGAGCCAGCTGTACCCGTGGCCTCCCCCGTCCGTTCTGCCAGTCAGCGCTGGCGGATCGGAGCGGGGAGGGGGGAATCCAGCCCCTCCCCTGTCACGGCAGAGAGCTGTGACAGGATCGAGAGGTGAGTGTGTATGTGTTCGCTCACCTCCCGATCTACTGAGCAGACCTGTGACAGTCTCATTGTCACAGGTCGGCTAGAACTATGAGGTGAGTGAAAAGCACTCACCTCATAGTTCTCCTTTAAGTCCTGGAGGTGTGCATGGGAGGAGGTGACACAGGAGCTGGAGAGCAGGAGGCCTTCAGAGGAGCAGAGAGGACGGTTTGGGTGATATTTTGAGATGTGGTTGGAGATATAGCCGGGGGAAGAGTTGTAGATGGCATTGTATGTTGTTAGTATTTATGTTATTAATTGGACAAGTGGGAACCAGTGGAGAAATTGGCAGAGAGGGGCGGCAGACAATGAACGGTTGGTAAGGTGGTTAGGCCCTCAAGGAGCTTACATTTTAAACTCCTTGAGGGCAGCACCATATCAATACCTGTAATAAATAATATTCATTCATACTTCAAGGAGTAATTTACTAAAGGAAGATAGGCTGTTCACTTTGCAAGGGAGTTTTTTTCTTAGCTTAGTGAATACGTTGAAGCTCTACTCACTTGCATCAAATATGTGCGAGCAAAAATACTTTTTTTTTTACATTTTCATGCACATTATTTGGTATTCTTTGTAAAGTGAATTTTATCAAAACTAACAGCCTATTTGCTTTAAGCAAATCAACCCCTAAGTTTACAGTCATATGAGCAAGTACCAAGTACAATGAAATGTTTACTTGTATGCATTCTAAGGGCTGGTTCACACCTTTGCACTTTAGGTGTACTGATTTTTAGGTGGGTTGCAATGCATTTTAGGTACATTTAACATGGGTTGCCATGAAGCATACATTTTGATGAAATTACATTAAAGGTGCAGAAAGAAGGATTTTTTATCCAACACCTAAAACACCCTGGTGTGAACAGGGCCTAAGCAGCCATGTAGTGTAAATGTCCTAATTTTGCTAGAAACTGCATGTCAGTAACGCTCTGTGCTGTTTTCACCACTTGCTGCAATACCCTGTAATCTTAGCAGAGAAATTCCCATTGAAGATGTTATATATACAGTGAGGGCTAACCCAACAGCATAGCTGTAGAAGCTGTTATATGGGAAAAAATGCATTGTCTGGCCTTCTTCACAACATTTCTACATGGGCTGATCACCTAAAGTTATGAATTAGAGTAACCCTGAGAAATGTAAAACTGTTAAAGCTGAACTCCAGCTTTACCTTCAGTCTTGCAGTTCTACAGGATTAAAAAGTCACCAGCTGTGCAAAGAGTTGGCTAATAGCTGCCAAAGGGATATTTTTTTTATGTATAATCGTTGTACAGGTGCACTTTTACTGAGCACTGGCTCCTCTGTCCTTGCTGGTACTTCCTGTCCCATGGTGTCTACATGCGGGTGCACACGTCCATAGACTTACTTTGTGTCTTTCCTTGTCTCCCGGCGGAAAATCCGAACTGCGCATTGCGCCCGTCCCAACATGCTTTGCGGCCGCCCGAGCACTTTCGGATTTTCGACGGGAGCGCGCGGCAAAGACGGGGTAAGTTTAAACCGCTGTTAAAGCACCGGACCATAGGACGCAGGGAGGCCTTATAGAGCACTCGACAGACCGCAGCTTCTGTCACGGCTTCTGTGACAGAAGCTGTGACAGAAGCTGCAGTTAGTGACCGCTGAGACAGGTGGCGCTGTGATTACAGTGCCACGTTCTCAGTGATCACACAGAGCAGACAAAGAACGTCCGTTCTTCATCTGCTTTATGGTGATCTCGATCACCGCCGCCGCTGCTCGTTTTTAATACAAGTGATCTAATAATATCACTTGTGTTAAACGAGTAGTGGCTCCTACTGTACATTTAGCTCTGCTTTAGCTAAATGCACAAAAAAGTACTCGCCTGGCGCCCGAAACTTCATGTCTCGTTCGTCGGGATTCGCTCCATAAGACGAAGGCACATTTCCCCCTCCTTTTGGGGGGAAAAGTGCATCTTATGGAGCGAAAAATACGGTATATAATCATTGACGTAGTTTGCTGAAATGTGTTACATAGACAATAAGGTTGGAAAGAAGACTGATGTACATCATGTATAAACTCTCTCACAGCTCTTGCAGCTTTGTTTTAGAGGAAGAAAATACAATCTTAGATTGTAACCCCTTACGGGCAGGGAGCTCCTTACCATCATGTCTTGAATTGTATAGTATTTATAATGTCTTCCCTATATTGTAAAGTGCTGCGCAAACTGTTGGCGCTATATAAATCCTGCATAATAATAATAATAATAATAACCCTGTGCCCTCCAGGGGAAACCTGACAGTTGTATCAAAAGAGGGAAAAAATGTTTAACTGATTGTAAGTTCTCCTTCAGCTCTTATTACTCAACTGTTTTTTTGTGTGACAGAGACAGTATTATTCCTATGGCCTGGGCACATAAACTAAAGACATTTTGGCTTTAGTCCTTAGATGTGGTGGCAGCATTATTTTTCTTTTCCAGGCTTTTATTTCTTTATTTTCTCCTAGTTATTCTGCCAGTCACACACTTTCTGTCTTAAGGTGGCAGTGCTTACCCACTCACAGCAGCTTTGTCACCCTAGGTCAGGAAGTGTGTTAGAACTCCAGAACCCTTCTCATAATGATAATTGATAAAAGTGCAGCACAGGCATAGGGCACAGGAATCACATCAATACATTTGCTCCAGGATTGACATAATTTTTCGGCTAATCAAGCTCATATAACAAAACATTTTTTATGGAATATTTTACTGATCAAAATGGAGCACATCAGTGTATTGTAAGGGACTTGCATATACTTTAAATGTATCTGTAATCTAACCACCTGTTCATTTTCCTAGCCAATTTACTTGCCACGTCTTCAAGCACTCTTTCTTGGTGACATATTACTTTGAATCCAAGCCTCCTTGACAATAGGTCACTGTTCCTATATTACTGAACACAGCTACCATAATATAACACTTACAATGGCTACTCTATAGTTAAATATTATATGGGAGTTATGTTTTCACTTGCAGTTATTTTCTGTGGTGCTGAAGGGAAGTGAGAAAGTTATGCTAAAACAAGGTACAAGTGTCACTTGATTTACGTGTACAATTTTCCCTTTGTCACTTCATTTCCTTTCTCAGAAAAAAGAGTTGTGCTTGTCACACCTGACCTAATTCTAAAACAGTGACTTACAAACAAGATGGAGCGATGCTTCCAAGAAACTAGGACTTGAAATGTACAAAGAATCATTCTAAGACTTTCATCGCTTTAGAAACTATGCACGTTATCTATTATTGGTACTTATATAGCATCAAAAATGTTACACAGTACTTTTCACACTGCTCATTCACATCAGTCCCTGCTATCAATCTTACAATCTAATGTAAGATTGTGGATCTAAGGTCTCTACCTCACGTAAGGGCCAATTTTAGACAGGAGACAATTAACTTACCAGTATGGGGTCTATTCACGAAGCTGCCGAAGGATCTAGCCGTAGCTTCGGCCGATCCTTCGGCTAGCTTCGGCCCCAGGACCCCTTCGGTTCTACTGAACGGCTGTACGGGCTATTCACTATAGCCTGTACAGCTCCCGAACGCGGCAGAGCGGCTCAGTCGAGCCGAACGCATATGCCTCGGCTCGGGTGAGCCGCGCTGAAAGCCAAAGCTGGCCGAGTGGCCGGCCATTGACCGGCCGACAGCCTGCTTCTGACAGCTGGGCGGAGCCAGCCATGATCTTGCGGCTGGCTCCAGCCTTGCAGAGAGATCAGCGTCCCTGGTTACCTGCTAACCAGGGACACTGATCTCCGAACAGCAAACTGTCCCTTTTACTATTGCAAATTGAAATAGCCAATAGGAATCTAGCAATGCATTCCAATGGGCAAAAACATTTTTATTTTTTTTCTATTCTGACACAGCTCCGTGTCAGAGAGCCGTGTCAGAGAGCCGTGTCAGAATAGCCGTTTTTTTTTTACGGCAGCAGAACCGCCGGACAATAGAAAAACTGTTGGGCGGAGCTAGCTTTCACTGCTAGCTCCGCACAATCGTTTTCTATTTACTTTTTTTACTATTTTTCTGTTCTGCTCGATCCCTCTGAGCTCAGCGGCATTCGGCTATTCACTCACTGCTGTTCGGCATCTATAAGAATAGGCCGAACAGCAGTGAGTAGCCTGCCAGAGGTTCGGCACAGCCGATCCACATGTTGGATCGGCTGACTCGAACTCCTTCTGTACTTCGGGTCAGCCGAACATGCTGAGCATGTTTGGCCGACCCGAAGCCATGAGAAGAAAGCCGATGTACGGTTGATTTCAGCCTATATATGGCTGAAATCATCCATACAAGCCTGAAGTGAATAGCCGAACAGTGTTCGGCTCACTTCACTTGGGGTCGGTTGTTCACTCGGCTGCCCCCGGCAGCTTAGTGAATAGACCCATATGTCTTTGGTGTGTGGGAGGAAATCCATGCAAGCACAGAGAGAACATTTAAACTTCATGGAGATAGTGTCCTGACTGAGATTTGACCCAGGGTCTCCCACTGCTGCTTGGCCGTTTAACCACCACAGATCAACTGGGCTACCTCCCTAACCTTCAGAACATTATATTTACTGTTGAAAGTTAACCTTTGTTATGAATATATATATATATATATTTTAGCACTAACCCTTCAAGGTGTCCTATAAAATTATAGAGGAACTGTCCACAGCAACCAATCAGCCTACATCTCTCATTTTTCAAGTCCGTGTTGAAAATTTCTGAATGGAGTTGGTTACTAAAGCAGGTCCAACCACTTCATGTGGTGCAAAGTGATCTGCTCCTAGGTAGACATGTATTGCTTAAAGCTGAGTTCCAGAAATATAAAAATAAACAAATACATGCACATATGTTTTCAATAATAAAGCATTAAACATATTTGTAAATGCAACTAGTCTACAGTAAGTATCTGAATTTATTCTGCTATCACTCTCTTAAAACAGCAGTCTCCAATACAACGGCAATCACACTGGTAAGTGGGATGGGTAGCACTGAGAGCCAATCATGTATGCTGCATGTAAATGTTCTTACACAGAACGAGTTGATAGGAAGATAGAGTAGAATGAGCATAGACATGGCCTGATCAGTATACTGCTGCTCCTTCATTATTCATTCAGCAGTTTGGGAGTGAAGATGTGACACTGCAATATCACTTTATTGTCACAAAGAAAGTGGTGTCATCCTACTGGTTGTGCTTTGTGAATGGGCTTTGTAAGATTTAGCCCTCATTCGCATTTTTTTTTTTTATTATTTCGGTTTATTGGATTTTTCAGGTAATATACAAAAAACACAATACAATAACAGGGGGTAGATTATCCGTGCAATCAATATATAACAGTATTTAGTGAGTCAATGCCCCGCGTGTCGGACAGACACTAACAAGGGGGAAGAAAATGACGCGGGGAGGAGGGAAGGATTGGGGGGGAGGACAAGACAGGGTGGGGTAAGGAGGGGTGTTAGTGAACTTGCTCTAAGGTTCCTTAGCTGCTATATACATGAAAGTTCAAGGCTTAAGCGTTATCCGGTTGTGCGCAATATCACAGTGTATGGTCAGGCTGTGTGTTGTCCTTTGCGTATGGCTGTGTAGCCACAAAATAAACATATAAATACAATACAAGTGAACAATACGGATAAACCTAGGACCCCCAGACGTGTTATCCTCTCAGGAGTAGGTACATATCAGCTTTCACCAGGGCGAGGCTCATATCCTCGTTGACCATCTCAGATCATACCTCTATGTCGAGCAAGTGAGAACGGTAAGTAGCAGAGTCCTGGAAGGCCAACCAGCACGCCCATTTTTTATAGAATGTAGAGTACGAGTCCTTGGAGGTGTATAACAATTCCTCCATCAGTTTGATGTTATCCACTTTCCGGAACCAGTCCTGCATGGAGGGAACATTGGCAGATCCCCAGCATCTCGGTATGAGAGACTCGGCCACATTCAACAGGCAGGGGACCACGGATTTCCGGTAGGTTCGCAGGGAATCAGTGGTAAGGTGAAACAAAACCACCCAAGGATCTCTCGGAAGCTGCTCACCACAGATATGGTTAATAAGCTGAATCACCTGTTTCCAAAAAGGTATGATCAATGGGCATTCCCACCAAATGTGGGCATAGGAACCTGGATTCCCACACGACCGCCAGCCGTGAGGGTCAAGGAGGGGATCAATCGCATGCATTCTGGTAGGTACGAAGTACCACCTTGCTAATAACTTATAGTTAGTTTCCAATGTGGGGACGCCCATGGAGGAGGTAGTAACAAGTGCCAGTACTTTAGATCTTTCCTCAGGAGTAAGGGTGCGGCAAAAGTCCGTCTCCCACTTGCGTAGGTAGGGCGGGGGTGCGACGTGTTCCTCGGTGAGGATGGCTTTATAGAAGTAAGAGAGGCAATGAGTGGGCACCGATTCGGAGCTCAGAATAGATTCCATGAAGGTATATTCTCGGGGCGTTCTTAGAGGTTTTGGGAGGGAACTTATAAAGTGGGACAGCTGGCGGTGTTTCCAGGAATCCAGGGGTACCTTGCCCCACTTGGCCCTCAGTGTTAGCAGCGGTGTTAAAGAGGTGCCCGTCAACACTTCACCCAATTTAAGCGTGGAAGAATCTGACCATTGCGCGAAGGATCTGTCCACCTTCCGTGGGGGGAAGAAGTTAGAGCCCTGCAAAAACATAAGGCCAGAGTTGTTCTCAACGCCCGTGCTAGGAATCTACCCGGTTTACCCCCCCCATTTCGTAGTATTTACGGGAGACTATATTAAAGGCTTTCGTGGTGTTCTGTTCTAGTAGGAGTCTCAATTCACTATGTTTGGACAGTAGCTCTTGGAGGATCTGAGGGTCTTGTAGGCTCTTATGGGACGTTTCTAAACGTTGGATCTCCTTAAGCAATGCCGCCATGGTCGCCATCCTTTCCCTCTTACGCCTGGCCCCCACAGCCATCAGCCTGCCCCGCAGAACAGCTTTGTGGGCTTCCCACGTGCATGCCGCCGAGACCTCGGGGGAGGTGTTGGCATCGAAGTAGGAAGCCAAAGTCTGCGACAGCTCTGCAGAGATCCGCTGGTCGTGCAGTAGGGAGTCATTAAGTTTCCAATTAAACGTCCTGTCACCCAGGGAGTCCAGAGACAGTGAGAGCATTACTGGCGCGTGATCCGAGATCGTGGTAGGTAGGATCGCCGTTGATTGTAAGTTTTCCAGGAGAGTGTGATCCACCATGATCACGTCAATCCTGGAATAAGTGGAATGGACCGAAGAGAAGTGCGTATAGTCTCGGACCCCTGGGTGAAGGAGGCGCCACGCGTCCACCAGCTGAGACTTGTGGAGGGCCCTGCGCAGGGAAGCAAGATGGGAGGGCAGATTGCGTGTGGCCCCTGAGGATGAGTCTAGAAGGGGATCTATGCACAAATTCAGGTCCCCCGCCAGAAGTAGTCTACCTTTACGGAAGTCCTCTATTTTGCCCAAGACCCGTCTCAAGAAGGACACCTGATGTACATTCGGGGCATACACATTAGCCAACGTGAACTCAACCCCCTGAATAGCTACCCGCATAATCAGATAGCGACCCTCCGGGTCAGTCAAACGTTCTCCGATTTGCACCGAGAGACCCCCTCGGAACCCAATAGCGACTCCTTTAGCACGTTTAGTGGGGGATGCCCCGTAGTACCAGAGCGGATAGTGGCGGGCTTTAATCAGTGTCGGAGAGATGTAGGAGAGGTGCGTCTCCTGCAGGAAGACTACATCAGCTTCGCTTCTGTCAATCTCCATCAGGATCTGGTAGCGTTTACGTGGGGAGTTAAGGCCCCTTACATTATACGTGATTATTTTTAAAGCCGCCATTGATACATTCCGTAGGGGGTCTCCGCAAAAGACCTTGAGGACCAGAGCAAGTTCACGACACATAAGGTACATACATAAGGGAGGTAGACAAAGGCAGGGGGGACACAGAAGGGAACAGGCATGGGCAGAATCTTCTGCTTTACACTAAGTGCCGCAAATACGGCAGCAGATGCCTTTTCGCGGGGCCAAGGGCTCCCCGGGAAGGCATGGCCTAGTGGGGGTGGAGGGCCTCGTACGGCAGGGCCTGCAATCCACATACAAAAATGCAGTGTGACTTCTTCTACGTGCGGCCGAAGCCCCCCCCCACTCCCCGAGTGCATACAAATTACATGTGACATACTTGGCTGGAACGTTTAGCAAACAGTTGTGCAGAATAAAACCATAACATAACGATCCAACTCAGATCAAACAGGTGACATTAAAAAAGAAAAAAATTTTAGGACAACTTCGCCGGGGCCCCTGACAGGTGGCAGGAGAGGGCACCCCAGTGGAGCTCTAAACGAGCAACAATATGCGGTAATGCCCGCAAAACGGCAAGGGGGCGGTGGAAAAATCAATCTCCCGGGGCAGAGTGGGATGAAGGCCTGTGCCGGGAGCCCCTCTGGGGTTTCGGAGCAGCTTGTTGCCAGTGGGATGAGGGGGAAAAACGCCATTCTGGCGGTCGGTCGGCCCAATCAGGCAATTCCGGCATGGAGATCTCCAGCTTGGTGCAAAAATCTGCCAGCTCCTCAGGGAAGCGCAATATCGCTGATTTACCCTCCCGGGTAGCTATGAGGAAGGCGGGGAACCCCCATCGGTACGGGATATGGGCATCCTTCAGCAAATTCAAGAGGGGTCTGAGATGGCGCCTGCGAGCAAGTGTCTCCGGAGAGAGGGAAGAGTTGAATCTTCGCCCCATCGAAGTCCACTTCAGAGGAGGATTTGAGGTGTGTGAAGATCAGGGCCTTATCTGCGTAGTAGTGGAGCCGCACTATGACGTCTCGGGGCAGTTCTCCCGCCAGTGCTCTGGGCCGCAGGGCCCTGTGCGCCTGATCAAACAGGAGAGTAGAGGTAGGGGGTCGACCCAGTATGGAATTGAGGATGCCCCTGACAGTGTCCGCGAGGTCTGCGTCCCCCGTGGCTTCAGGCAGGCCCCGGAGACGCAGATTGTTCCTACGGTTTCTGTTCTCCTGGTCCTCGATCTTGTACAGCGCTTGGCGGGTGTGGAGCCAGGATAGCTTACCCTGATTCTGGAGCTCTCGGATCGCTTGTGCGTGTTCATCTAGGCGGTCTTCCGCGGCCTCCACGCGGTGAAACGTGTGTGAGAGTTCGGACCTGAGCGCCGTCAGGTCCGACTTAATAGAGGTCTCCAGGCGGAGAAACATCGCCGACAGCTCCCTCTTGGTCGGCATGGATCGTGCCAAGGTGCGCATCGATATTTCGGAGCCGTCATCCGAGCCCTCCGCCTCCGACTGGGCTGAGGTATCATCCCTTCCAGGCCGGTGATGGTGAGTAGAGGCCTTCGCAGGCCGCGCTGACGAGAGGGTTGGAGGCGCGTGCAGGGCCCCGCGATCATCCGGCGGGGATTCCGCTGCCCATAGGCGCTTGAGTGAGCCCGTATTCGGCCTCTTGGCTGAGGCCGACTTTTGGCCTCTTTTCCCCCCCATGAGAATAGTAAGGGAGTCCGGCGAAGTGTCCTTGTGTCACGAGCAACTCGGGGATGGAGCCGGAGCTTCAATTACACACGTCCAGCCGCCGCCATAGGTAAGCCACGCCCCCCCTCACATTTTTTTTTAACGTGCGATTAGGGATTCCTGCTTCAGGAACTTTCCTGTTCCAATTTCCTGTAGCAGGAATTCCTAATCTGTCATTTACAAGCATTAGCTGTCACCCATTCAAGTTAATGATTGGGTGACAACAGCTGCATTTAAATGTGGCAGAACACTGGCACACTGCATGTAATCATATGTGATTTGATTGCATGTAATCATATGTGATTTGATTACATGTGGTTAGCAATCGATCTCTATCCCTGGATGCATGATCGATGATTCCTAACCGCATGTATTTGTATCACATACGATTGCCAGTGTTCTGCCATGTTTAAATGCAGCTACTGTCACCCAATCATTAACTTGAATGGGTGACAGCTGATGCTTGTAAATTACAGATTAGGGATTCCTGCTGCAGGAAATTGCAAGTTCCTGATGCAGGAATCCCTAATCACACCTAAAATATACAGTAGGTGTGAATGGACAGAAATAGAAAAAATCTTTGGGCAGGTGAAAACATTCTCTTATTCCATCTGTGTATTTAGATGTTTGTAAAGTGTTCAGGGTTAAATCAAACCAACAGTTAAACCAACTTTCTGCAGAAGGTCTGTGATAAAAGTTAAAGCAGAATGCCAGTCTTGCCTTTTTTCCCCACTATTGTAACAAATCCTCTTATTTGTTAAAACTGAATACTCTCACTTCCCTGTAAACATGCTTCTCCACAATTTAACCAATTCATGATGCAGCAGCTATCTTAAACCCACCTTCATTTTCTGTCTAAAAGGCTTCCATCCTTCATCAATCACCTCTCCCCCGATGCATAAATGAATTGGCCCTCCTTTCAAAGTTTTTAGATTTCTCTGCCATCAATCATTTTTTTCCTGAGCTTTATGTGAAAGAACACATCCCTGACTCCCTTTAGACTTGCCTGAAACCAGTCAACCAATCAATAGAGTGCACAGCTAAAGTCTGCAGCACAAAGTGTCCAGCAGGGAGAAGCAGACACATCTAAAGGAATCCCATGCATGTGTTCTTTCATACAATGCTTTTAAAAAGATCTAAGGTAGTCTGCTGTGACATGAACAGGAGGCTGAATAAATGTCACCAGCACACAACCAGTATTGCTGAGCCTGATGAAGGGGACCCTGCGTGGACCAAAAAACGCTAGTTTTGGTGACATGACGTTCCAATAAACACACTCTTTGGACTGCAATAATGGTTGTGTGCTGGTGACATGTTGTGTGCTGGTGACATTTATTCATCTTTATGCTGTGTTTTGCGGCACCATCCGCAGGTCACTACAAGCACCCCCCTCATTCAACTTTGGGTTTTTCCGGTAAGGAGTGCGACAAGGTATCTTTTTGTTTATGAACAACTATTCCATGTTGTTCAGAGGGGAACCAGGGAATGTATTATATTATGTATATTTTATACACTATGCTTCAGCTTTAAAGTGACACTACATTTAGAGGTTAAACCTTAACAATGCATTAACAATGCATTCAAATACCTCAACTACAGTTTTAACAAAAATTTATCGTATTTGTGTATCACTCAGCTGTAGATCCTCAAATCATCTCTGAATTGGTGCTGACACTGTCATTCCTTCTGGAGGGTGGCTACTTTTGTTCCCCATGGTCCCTGCGTGTGTTGTAAAGTAGCCAAGGCTCCAAGCGCGCTCCAAGATCTCACATTTATGTTACAACTTTGTATTGAGATTGTAGTCCAACACAGGAGCGAGTTTGGATCAGTAGCTAGTTTGCAACACACAAAGAGGACCATGGAGGACAAAAGTAGCCACCCTCCAATGTCCGTACAAATTCAGAGATGATTTGAGGATCTACAGCTGAGTGATACACACATAAAATACACTTTTGTTAATAGTTAAGGTACTTGAATGTATTATTAGTTTAGTATTCTAAGTTTAGTGTCACTTTAAGTCAGTTGACAACTGAAACAGGTTCTTTGGGTTTATTGGCAGAATTTCAGCAGAGTATTGTGTACCTTACTGAGTGAGCTATGTTGAAGAGTTTGTTGTAGGAAACAATTCCACTTTTACTTTCTTAGACTTGCTGGAATTTTCATAACTCTGTTCAGCATTTATAACCCTTTTCATCAAAGTGTATTCATGCTTCAAAAAGCTTTTTGGAACGATCCATAAATGAAGGTGTGTGGCCCTTCTGCTCTTTCTCTGATGCACAGCTATATACAGAATTATTCTTTGAAATCCTTACAATATACACTATAATTGTAAGTGTTGTCATGAAAGCAGAATTCACAGGAACTTTTTTAGTAAGTTAATTTGATAGTCAGTAGCGAGTGCACATTTCATTATGCTGTAAATGTGCTTAGGTTGCAGGTCTTCCTGCACTTTCTGTTCTAACACATTTATGATTTGATGCTGTAGCAGCCCACTTAATGTAATACATTGTATTCATATTGTTAACGTTGTAAATCTCAAACATTTAAATAAGGGTTAATAATACAATTAGTATTCTGTTTTCAAAGCAGGTGCAGTCCATGTAGTACTTTTAAATCTTCTTGTGTAAAGAATAGAAGCTATGACATTATCTCCTTCCAAACCTTTAGTAATGGCTGCAATTAGTTCAGTGTGCAGCAGATAGAAAAGAAAATGCTTTACTATATATTCTGTTGTTCCCTAGATATTTACAGACAAGGATTCAATAAAAGAACACAAATAAGAGTATTTGCCCTTGTAACAATTTAGGAATAATCTATAATAATTATTAAGAAATCCTAGAGGAAAAGTGAGCTACTATATTTTCTACATCCAAACGTACTTGCTAATGTATTTCGAAATGCACTACGCTTAGTAGGACACTGGAAAATCCATTGTGTGATTAATTTCTTTCATTGGCAACCGTTAGTGACCACAATAACTTTTGTTTTATAATCAGTCCTACAGGACAGGCCTAAAGAGGATGTCATGAAAAATAGTAGTCTAGTGGCCACAGATCTGCCTGACTTCTGTTGTGTGTAATCATTTGAAAGTGTATTGTAGTAAGAGAAATACATGTATAACAGAGAGCAATCTTATACATGAAAATCATCAAAGGTTTATGGCCAGTAGGTTTGCATGAAAAAGTAAGTTTCAATCTAGATGTTGGAAACAGAATCAAAGATAATTTTTTTCCTGGGGTGGGTTGGGTTCACCTTTCTCAAAATATAAGGTTTGGAAGCACCTTTACCACCCAGAGGAGAAGATTGAGGCAAATTGTTGATGTGGCAAAAATGCGTTAACAGTTGTAGGAGCTACAAGTGTACATACAGAGTGCAGGGGTCAGAAGTGTGTAATGTATCAAGTGCAGGGGTCAGGAGTATGTATTGTACCAAGTGCAGGGGTCAGGACTGGATAACACACAGAGTGCAGGGGTCAGAAGTATGTAATGTACCGAGTGCAGGGGTCAGGTGTATATAATGGACATAGCACAGAGGTCAGAAATATGTCATGTATGCAGTGCAGGGGTCAGACGTATATACAACCAAGCACATAGCACCCCCCTATCATTCATTTCACCACCACCCCATTATGCATAGCACAGCAGTACCACCGATGTATACACACACACACACACACACTCTGTACAGCCACACATACACTGTATACACTGTATACACAAACATACACACACTGTATAGACATACAAACTCAACATTGCTTATCCCACTGGGTGGCAGCGCTGAAGAAGAGTGCTATTATGGGCTATGCCATGTTTAAGGACTCCCTTCCTATGCCTGTATAGAAAAACTGTGGCTGCCCAGAAGCAACATGTTTGGAAGCCACAGAAAACAAGCAGCAGAGAAACATGAGGAACAGCGACGCTGGGCCCCGGAGCATGAGGCATAAGATGCAGGTCATGTGCCTGGATTTCCCATCTCATTATGCAAGCCACAGATGCTTTGGGGGGAAGTTTGAAGTTTGGATTGCTTTATCCCTTCCCCATATCACAGGTTGGAAATGTTATTTATGTAATATATTTGGATTTTGCTATAATCTTTAGCACTATTTTTCACAATGACCTGGTACAGAAGTTGAGGATGCCATCATTAGGGCAGAATATTTGTACAAGCAGAAATAACTGGTTAAAAGACAGAAGACAAAGGGTAATTGTTCATGGGACATGTTCATAATCAGCTAAACGGTGGTGTACCAAAGACATTCATTATTTTTCAATCTATTTCATAATGATCTAGGTGATGAAATAGATAGCCATATTGACATTTTCTGCTGATGACATACAGTGTTGTTGAATTTGAGTGATAATGAAGTTATCAGGATAGTGATTATATGGTACAGAAGGATCTGGACAAAATAGCAAGGCAAATTGAATTTATTGTTGAAAAATGTATGCACCTAGGCCAGGAAAATAGCAATAGCCCCCTATATATTAAATCTCAATAACTAAAGTTTTTTTTGTCCCTTGAGATATTTTGGGTGGAACCTCTGTCAGCTTTTTATAGTTGTTTGTCTGTCGCACTTCTTGTCCTGGTGACCACAAAGGAAGTAAAAAAGTCTCTTCAGCACATATATCAGTAGAAACATGGCAGAGATTCTTCCCTGTTCTCCTAACAAGGGGCTTGTATTGGCTTGTATGTCTCCATTAGATAAATATCTCTACCTTTATTTTCTGACCTAAGAGAAAATCACAGAAAATCTTTTCAATGGGAAGACACAGATAACAATAAATACCCCAAAGAGTTCTAAACACACCCCACTCTATTTAAAGATAACAAAAATGTTTTGGCTAGAGTAGGGCAGTACAAAGATGGAGAAGGGCTCGGGAGTATTGATTAACAAGAAGCCAAGCAGCATAGCTCAATGCCAGTTTATAAAAGCAAATAAAAAAAATCATAGGGTGTATAAAACCGGCAATAAGAACATGTGATGCGATTTATTTTTTATTTTATTAAAGCAGACCTTTACCCATATCTTTAAAATAACAACAAACACACCTTTAGAAATGTTTAGTAATGACAATCTACAAACACATATAGATAATTGCCGGCTTTGTATTCTTTGCATACCTTATTTCCATTTTCTTCCCCAGTCTTCTGACAGTGGCCATGTTTAGGGCAGATTACTAGTTTTCCTATTACTTCCTGGATTTCTGGCACATGTGACTAGACATGTGACTAGGACATGTGACTATGCACATCATCTCAGGGGAGGAAAATGCTTTCCCCTGAGATCTCATGAAATTACAGATGAGATTTCCTAGCAATACTCTGCTGATGACAAGGCAATCCCAGTGTGCATTGCTTTGGCAAACTGAAGTAATTTTCACTTTCAAAGCAGGAAGTGAATGCTCTGCAAGTGTAAGTATTTCTAAATCCCAGTATTTTACACATGACATGTCTATGTTATTATTATTCATCATACATCAGGGGTGCATTGGTAGAATGTGATTTTGAGTGTAAGGGTCCACTTTAATATGTTGATGAGGGGGTAAAAATTAGTAAAGGTAAAGGATGAGGGTGTAAACCAGGAAAAGGAAAATATACAGATTAAATGTCAGCCTCAACAGTTACATAGAAGGGGGGTTTGCCTTCCACAGCAGGAGTTCTTAACTTGATGGATATATTTTTTCTTGCCTGCCTGTTTTCTGTAAGTGCCTGCTTGCTAGACCGATAGATGCTTACAGCTAGATCCAGACAATGACCAACGTCTCCTACTCCCCAGATCATGTAATGTGCTTCACTAATTTTACAAATGCACTGATTGTTATTCTTTGACCTTCACTGGCCAGTGTTTCAGGCAATTGATGATTAAAACCTAAGCCACGATAGCTGCTTATAAAATTTTTGTTCTTGCTATTGTACTTCTATCTACTATACATCTTGCCACCCCTGGCCACCTAACAGGTATTTTTTACATTCCATGTTTCCAAAATTTGAACATTGTATTGAAACATCAAGCTTGTAGATAATTTATTTTAGGTCAGTTTTCACATCTTCCTATGATCTGCAGTAAATCCCACTAAATTTATTGATTTGTAATCGAATATAGACATCCTCATTATCCCACTATTTGAACATAAAAGAAATAATACCTGTAATGCCCGATGTGATAAATAAGTGAGCTCATTGTGCTTCTCTTATTTTGTGATATACTGAACTCTATAAATATTTTCTTTCCAGTCCAAATCATATGTGTGCAATAGTCAAGGAGAAGTTGTTTGTTTCACTGTCGACTTTATAACAGGATTTACCTGCTTTGACAGCAAATCAAAGGTAAGAACAAAATTGTTATTTGTGCAAATTTAAATGTGACATCAAATCAAGGCCAGACAAATAAGCCGAGACTGTAGATACATTGCTTTCTTTGTTTTTATGTCTAACCCCCCTACCCTTTTACATGACTAGTTCTTATTTCTGCAGATAAAATTACAATGCAAAGATATGGAACTGGTACATCTTAAAGAAAAACTTTGCCCACAATTAAAAAATTTGCAAACAGGAAGGATTGTTATTGCAGAAAATAAAGGCTATTTACCTTCTAGTGCTCAAGATGCTTTACAATGTACACTATGCAGCTCAGATTATATTCTTGCCATGTCTCGATGCAGGAATAAATGAACTCCCATACACATAAGTGGGAGTTATGTCATCTTCAGCTAGCCAATCAAGATGGCTGGAGATATGAAATCTGGAAGAAGACACAAAGAACAGGCTGGTGCCGGCGTTGGAGCTCATGGACATGGCATCGCTGGAGTGTAAGTGAGTATTGAAGGGCTTAGTTCCACTTTAAACCAATCTGAATAAAATTTGAAAGATATAGGACTTTAAAAAGGTACCAAAGAAATTCTAAGATTCCAACAAATTTCAAACACATTTATATGTAGAAATGTAAATGCTCAGAACACGACATGGCACCAAAAAAATGGACATGCAGCATTTTTCTAATGCAGCACACCACAACATAATACGTTATGGTGTGCTGTAGTGTAAAACGTGTGAAGGAACTGCATTGCCTTTGTGCATTACGGTGCCATTTGTATAAAAGTGTTAACGCATGTAAAGCACATTAATGCATGTTGCAATAATAGACATTGATTTATGTTCCACCGATACCCATGTTGACATGTGTGTCACTGCAATTCTACAGGTTAGTGTGTATTACATGTGTTAGCATGTTGCAGTATCATTCATCTGAATGGCACCCCATAAGTTTTTGCAAATGGATTTAGATTTACTTTAACAAGTTTGCAGGTTTGTAACATTTATACAGGAGCTCTTCCAGCACTTCTGTATATGTCTAAACTCTTGCAACATAGACTGGAACTCATTTTGTCCCAGTCATTTTGTAGCAAATTCCCAGCAATTGCAGGTGCTCATCACAATAAGGTACCTATACGGTACAAGCCTAGTTTGCCTTATAATAAATCTGGCTCTGCTGACCATACATATCATGTGAAAACTAGACAATTGCTCTAGGAACTCTGGTATGAAATTATGTTAAATGGGATATTTTCTGGTGATTCATTTTTTTTATCACAAGGTAAGACCTTCTTAAAAGGAACAGAGAACATGTAAACAAGTATAGGTAACTTGACCACATCCCGAACAGCAGTGTGAAGCCTGCCGGAGGTTCGGCTCAGCCGATCCAGATGTTGGATCGGCTGAGTCGAACTCCTTCTGCACTTCGGGTCAGCCGAACATGCTGAGCATGTTCGGCTGATCCGAAGCCACACGAAGCAAGCCGATGTACGGCTGATTTCAGCCGATATACGGATGAAATCAGCTGTACCAGCCTGAAGTGAATAGCCGAACAGTGTTCGGCTCACTTCACTTCTGATCGGTCATTCACTCGGCTGCCCTCGGCAGCTTTGTGAATAGACCCCTATGATTTAGTTAGGAGGAAAATGGCCCAGTGGTCTCAGACGTTTCACTAAAACTGTAACATAGTCTTAGAAAAAAAGCTTATGACTAAGATCATGAGTAAGAAGAAAATATTGAACGTGAACTGCAAGCCTAAAGAAAACAGCCTGGGGCATTTGAAAGGTTTAGCAGAATCATGTCACCATTAAAGCAAAGATAAACGGGTGTAATGCTGTGTAGATGATGATATTCACATGCAGATGTTTTATATGTGTAGGATTTACAAAAAAAATCACTTTTAAATGTTACATTTCATGTTGTGCTCAGTAATGTTGCTAAAAGCCAGACTACAAAGAGAAAAAAATGTGTATTACCAATAATGTATGCTAATATTTCTACAAATATGTATAGAAAGTTTTGCTGCCGGCACAGAAAATTAGGTATCTGCCATTTAGATAACTTTGCTGTTCAGCCTGTTGAATGATGTCAGCTGTTATTTCGGTGTGGGCAGCACTGCTATTTCCAGACGTAAGTCCAATACATGTAGCTTTCCAGTTAATGAAAAGGCAGGTCCAATCCAACAGTCAAATCATCTCCATCTACATTCTATTTAGACTTCTCTCTCTCATGTTTCTATAAGTCTGCAGTTAGAAACTCAGGTGTAGGGCTCCCATCCAAGCAAATTGGGTTCAATCCTTATCTTGCTTGACCCCAACATTATCACTTCTTAGGCCTATCTGCTGTTTAGCTCAACTGGGTCCTCCAATACAGAAGACTTCTACACAGAGTACACATACCTGTGTCAGTATCTTCTGAAGGCATGTTTCCACATACAGCCATGTGTCAGCAGGCTTTGGCATACACCTGTCCGAGTAAGACCCTTTAAAAGGATATCTGTTGCATGGCATAGTGTTTGTTCATTGGCATGACTCTATTATTTCTTCGATTGACATCAGTTGCTGACTTTGTGTCTCTACACCTGCCTGCCCTGAATATTTAGATTTTGATGCTCGGCTCTGGTTTTACCCCCAACAATGGCATGGTGACACTCCTGAACTATGCATTTTCTGAGGCCCTTGACATTGACCTGGTTGAATCTAAACCTATTTATAAGCTAACAGCCAACAACATTTACCTAGCATTTATAAATTAACAGAGCCATTGGCCCTGTGAACCTCTGTGAATGTTCGTTGTGTGAGAACGGATGCATAAAACACACTTTCTTGTTATATTTTCTTTATAAGTCAAATTAAGTAATAGCACTGTAATAGTAATAGCACTGTATGACCATTAGATGGAACTGAAGGGCATAGGAAATAAGTATTTACTTTTTTCTATGCTCCTCAGCTCCATTTAGTGGCCATAGTGCAGTATTTCAAGATAACATTCAAAAATACATTCATCTTATAAAGAAAATATACAAACATATTAATTGTGTGCATCCATTTGCACAGAATGAACATTCACAGAGATTTGCAGGGCCAATGGCTCTGCAAATTGTTTATAAATAGACTTATTTGGCTCTCTAGCTGTCTGCTGCCACCAGCAGGCCATCCCAGGGCTGCACTCTGGAACCCTCTGCCATACAAATTTATTCCCCACCATCAGAAGCTCCAGTTAACACTCCCAGATTTAAAACATTGGCAGTCTCAACCCTTCTCATGGATTGCAGTATCCTCCACCATCCTTTCTTTTCTTATTAGATTCGACCCAAGATCTTTATACTCATCTAAGTATCTTTCCCTTTCAGCCTACTTTAGCTTACAGAACAGCCACCAATGTCTGATTCCAACTTTGTGTCAAGACAATATAATGACACATATTAAGCAATTCTACTAGCTGAATTTAAACATTGATAGCATTGCATTTGAAGGAATATATAAGAGCATTGATTTGTTTTATTTCATTTGCAATGTTCTCTAAGGATGAAACATTTTAAGGGGGAGATAATTTTTATATAATAAAGGAAGGAAGACAATAACTAGATGATGAATAGATATGCATTTTAATTGTTCAGGAAACGTATACTTTTCTTTCTAATAAATTGGCTTGGCTGGATTAAAATCAAGGTCTGCATACTATACTTTGCTTCAAATCTGTGACACCTTCTGCAGTAATTAGTGAAACCATATCATATTTTTAGCAATCCACAAAGACTGAATCATAAGTCTCCTATACTTTGATTTCTGCAAACAGAAATAAGGAACATAATATTGGTTCCGAATGAAAACGTATTTGATAAATTGGGTCCTACTTGTAATGGTCTCCTTAGAGTTTTCAGCACATTAGATTGCATAAAATGATATCAAGGCATTAGCTTTCCAAAATACTGAAAAGAAAATGCTTAAATTATATAAATACATATTAAAATAAATACAATTTCGCTTACATTAACATTAATGTTATGTATATGTTTCCAGGGAAATCAAACTTTAGGAGAAACATTCTCTGCTTTCTATTAATATCATAATATTATAATATGGATGTATTGAAATCTCTGTCTCTAAGAGTCAGGACTGCAGGGCCACTGGGACTGTGCATAACAAATCTGTGCATGATGTTGCTGAATGCCTGCAACACATTCCAGCGTATAATAAAAAAATCCAGACTGACACCTTGCCTGCTACATCAGGTTTTTAGAGACTTCATTGGTGTCCTCCTTTTGCAGTTTGTGCACAGATGAGTGGAATACTGTACTGTGCAGTTATAAATCACTCACTCTGGGTCTGTATATCTGGAAGCAAACTGCCAACAGAATAGGGTGAAAGTCTACTCTTCTGAAGGGAACACTGCTTTGTGGCCTCACTGCTCCCAACCATAAGGTGCCCTTGGTGCCTGTTATATCTGATCTTGTTACTGTCATTATAAGACTAGACATTCAACTGGAGTAGGCTAGGTTGGGGGGCATAAGGCAGTTGGCTTAGGGCAGGAAGTGTAAATATGGCCTTACTCATAACAAGTAATTGGAACACATCTTATTTTGGACTGACTTCAGCAAGATGAAGTCTAAGATACAAAAGGTACAATAAAAGAAAAGGGAAAGCCAGCAGAGTGTGGTGAAATTATTTAAGCATCACAGGGAAAACAGATTGGTGGAAAACATGTTCAGAACATTTGACTTCTACCCGAAAATGAGACACATAGGGGTTAATTTATTGGGGTCTATTCACAAAGCTGCCGAAGGATCTGGCCGTAGCTTCGGCCGATCCTTCGGCTAGCTTCGGCTAAAAAAAAAAAGAAATGCTCCCATTGAAAAGCATTGGTACATTACTATTGGCTATTTCAATTTGCAATAGTTTCAATTTATTTATTCTGACACAGAGCTGTTTCAGAATGTGGGAGGCTCCCAGAGCGCCCGGGAGAGTTTTTTTTTTCGTTTTTTTTCTATGGCAGCAGAGCCGCCGGAAAATAGGCAACTAAGCCGAAATCAGCCGTACCAGCCTGAAGTGAATAGCTGAACAGTGTTCGGCTCACTTCACTTCATGTCAGTCATTCACTCGGCTGCTTAGTGAATAGACCCCATTATAGCCAATTGGATGTTCACTATAAAAGGGCATTTTTACTTTGCAGGGGTAGTTTCCCCTTAGTTTAGTGAATGAGGTTAGACTCTGCTGCATTTCATCATCCAATCATGTACAGGCAAAAATACTGTTGTTTTTTTTTTTTTTTTCCTTGCACATGATTGGGTACTCTTTGCAAAGTGAAATTTCACCACATTTACCAAGCTAAAGGACACTTCCCCCGGAAAGTGCAAATTCCCTTGCAAATTGAACTGCCTATTTGTCTTTAGTAAAATAACCCAATAGTGACAAGAAGGGCAATGTACAAAAGACAGTGGAAAAAGACAAGGAATATAACAATATTATATTGGTGAAAGCTGTTTTTCTTTACAACATTTATCCACATCGAGCCTCTCCCAATTCAGCCATTTTCATCTAGGTTAGGCAACCAACTCACATGGTGGTGGAAAATACCTTCAGGCTGACCTTATTTGGGGTGAAGATCATCTGGGCAAGCTGTAAAGGCTTTCCCAATGCCAAATATTCCCTCACAGCTGAAAAAAGAATCTACACTGAATGGCAAATAGTTTGCAAGCCAATCTTAACCGTTATGTTTTTAAATAAACTAAAGTCTCAGTTTTTATCTTAAAACCTGTAAAAACTACAGGGATTAACAAAGCTCAGATTATCAGGTGCTATGTTTGTTTGTGGATTGTACATTTCTTATTTTTTTCTTTAATAAATGTAATTCATATTTATTTTAATATAGAGTCTCTGTATTATTGTTAAAACTTCAGTAGGTTTCTAACAGCTTAGAAACACCTGCTGTGTGTTTACATTGGAGGACTAGCAGGCGGCCAAGAATACAGTACCTGTGTTGTGAACTTTGAAAATTAATTTCTTCACAAAGTTTATAGATACAGAGGCGGGGGGGGGTTTTAAAGTGCCTTTAATGTTTGTTCAGAATATGTAAAAAACTATTTTCACACTTGGGCATTTTGACGCTCAAAACCAAGTGCAATAAAACTCTCAACACTAGAAATCCCATTCATTTCTATGGCCCCTCTTTACAGCTGAGAGTTTTGTCGCAAGTTGTAAATCGCTGAACATTGTAAAAGGATTACATCACGTTTGGCCGCATAGATTTCAACGGAAGTGCATTAAAATGCGTGACACAAGCTTTTTGCACATTTCTGTGTGCTTTTGCATGCACGTTTCCTCATTCACAGCAATGTTTTTTCATCTGCTCAGTAAAACGTGCGTCTTTGTCAATTTGCATCTAACACGCATAAAAATGAACAAAACACGCAAAACATGAAACCATGCGAGGGAAAGACGTGCGTTAAAACGTGCATTTTACGCACGGAAACGTTGGCGCCCAGGTGTGAATGGAGTAAGTGTGCATGATCTGGGCACAGATTCAATGTAGGAGTAAATAGCAGAAAACCATCAGATAACTCCCATAACTTTCACCCTCAAACTGCTTCCATGCATGATATAGTATTAATTTGGAAAATGACAAGAGAATATTAACTGGCAAATTAATATTTACTGAATAAAGGGAAACAATATTCACATCAATCATCCAATCATCATTTTGCAAACAAACATTTTTTTTTTTTTTACATTTCCACTACTACATATAGTTGGTTATTCAAATTGAATTCAAAAGGGTATTCATAGCTTTATCTTTTTTTTACTTTGCAAAGTGAACATTCTCTACACCTTTAGTATGTTATCCCAGATGTGATGCTGAGGTTCTGTGTTTTCATCTGCTTCTCCTGTCACTGGGACACAGAGTCAGCCTATGATTTTGCACTGGCACTATCAGGTTAACACTGTTTCAGTATTCTGGTGGTTAAAGCTGCACTCATGGGTGGGAGCTCTTAAGCCCAGTTGAAATGACCTGCAACCATTCAGACCCCAAATTAAAGCCACAATTTTATAAAACATTGTGAGTTTTACGTTCAGTACGTTTAGTGGCCATATGCGTGTAGGTAGCCAGTATGCTATTATTTCAACTAAGCTGACCAAAGTGTATACTATCAGAGCTGATGTTATATTAATAGTGCTGTCAATTACAGGGTTGAAAGCACTGACAGTGTTGTGTTAGAAGATACAGTAAATGCCAATTTGACCAGACATAAAAGCTCTATGTTTGAAACTATGTTCCTTCATTTTTTTTTTTTACAGAGTATAATTTGGCGGTTTAAGTTTTCCCAGTTGAAAGGCTCTTCGGACGATGGAAAAACTCGCGTAAAGCTGCTTTTTCACAATTCTGACACAAAACAAATTGAGATGAAGGTAAACAATCTGGTCAGGAAGTCAGCTATAATCATTGTTATGTATGTGGCAGGCCAAGTAATGTGCAACAGATGCTGCAAATGTTACAAAAATTATCATTAAAATTAGGGCACAATGAAACTGAACACAGGATGAGCTCCTGCATTGGACAAACAGCGGATAGTGCATAAATATTTAACTTTAATTTAATCATGCATTTCCCATTTGCACTTCAAGCTAAGCGTTTAGCAAAATGTAGTTTCTGGCTTATTATGTCAAGGACACCTAGTACCAAATAGCAAAGTGGTTTTGTTTATTTCAAATGTATTCTTATTTAGGGCAATACCATCAGGCTGGCAAGAACCAAGAGTCTAATAGAGGAATTTGCATTTTTATATAACAAAATAAAGGTCTTATTAATTTTATTTTATTTAAAGATGGCAATGTCATGCCTCAAGAGGAATAATATGCACACAGTTGCCATCAATTGAATAAAAAGCAACATTAACAAGATCGATGGTCGGTGCGTGAAAAACTAAAACACCATATGAAGAATACATAACTATGCAGAACCTGGCCAATGGG
>NW_017306651.1:706228-761030 GCF_000935625.1 Nanorana parkeri | reverse complement strand
CCTGGCCAATGGGAATATTAATATAACTACCAACTTTTTATATTACAAAGAGTTGTATTATGGGGTATATTTCTGGACTCTCTAAACTCAGGTTTCATAGGAAAAAAATAATAATAATAATAATATAACTACTTAAAGTAACACTAAACTCTGGAGTTAAATTTTAAAAATGCATTTAAGTACCTTCTGAAGGGTGGCTACTTTTGTTCCCCATGGTCCTTGTGTGTGTTGTAAAGTAGCCACCGCTCCAAATTCACTCCCATGATGGACAATATCAGCACAAATTAGTAAACTAAACATGAGATTGTAGTCTATCACAGGAGTGAGCTTAAAGTGGTGGCTACTTTACAACACACACAGGGACCATGGAGAACAAAAGTAGCCACTCTCTAGAACAGGGTTGGCAAACCTATGGCACGCGTGCCACAGAGGGCATGCAAAGGCCCCTGTGGTGGCACACGAGCCTAGGTGGCAGTTGTCAGGGCCCACACACACTCCAGGTTCACAGCTGGGGTGCTCTACTGGGGCCTCTGGAGTCCCACTGGTTAAATTTTTAAAGCCATTCACGGAGGCCATCTTTAAACCTGGAAGATGCCTGGATCCTATTTAATATATTGTCGAACCAGTCTCCAAGACCCCTAATGTGACCAAGGACCCCCTAAAGAAGCTGATGAAGCAGAGATCAGCTTCATCAGCTTCTCTCCAGCTTCTGAAGCTGGAGAGTGACACAAGAATGCGGAAGTGATTTAATATACATCACTTCCGCATTCTGACACCGGAGAGGGAACCGAAGTGAGATCGTGTACAGATTTCCCTTTGATCCCCTGTCACAGAGCCCCCTTGCTGGTCCTGGGCTCGCACCGGGCACAGCGGAGCTCAGGATCAGCGGGAGGGGGGGCCGCGGAGGGGTGCACACACCAGCACATTATACAAGCGATCCGCTGGCTCTATAGCCAGCGGATCACTTGTATGTAAACAGGCATCGCTGCCTGTTTTTAAATCTGGGCAGTTTCCCGATCGCGCATGCCGTCATTTGATGGCCTGCTACATCCAGGAAGCTCTCAGCCGGCAGTTTTTCTACAACGGCTGGCTTGGAGGAAGTTAAAGAAGAACTTTTATGAAGAAGCAGCAGTTCGGTTTTACAATCCAGAATGCACCTGCAAAGTTCAAAGTATACCAATTCCTGAATGTTTTACTTATATACCTGTTTATCAAAATGTTAGAATTTGTTTTTGTCTTTATAACAGTTATAACATAACTCAACAATTTCCTTAAGGAGAGAGGTCCTATTTACACTGGGCCAATTTGGTGCAGTTTCTTTAAAAACATATAACATGAAAGTCAAATCATAGGTAACAGTTACAGACTTTGAACATACTGTACATTGTAAGTTTAGGGTTCTAGTCCTTCCAGTACACTTCCCTTTTCTGTGTTCAATATTAAAAGTAATCACATTGTGATCACTATTACCCAATGACTCCCCAATTACAATATCCTCGATTAACTCTGCATTATTTGCATAGATTGCATAACTAACTCACAAGCTCTGGGGATTCTGGTGAGCAATGAAATCATGCATCGTTGTTGTACATAGAGCTATGCCTAAAAATATATTTGACATTTGAGATTAATTTCAACAGATATAGCGCCATTAGGGACACAGCACTTCAATGTCTGCACACACAAATTGACATGACCAAATTTACAGTTCGTTAAAATAAATATTTTCTAACCTCAAGATAGAAAGCTTGGGTGAATACAGTGAAAATGAAAATGAAAATGAAATATCTAACTATAGTTGGAAAGTACATCTTAAGTCCAGGTTATTATTATCAGTGTGATAAAAATATACTGCGTATGTTTAGTATTGATCACCTTTTTAAGGACAGTAAAACTGCCTCATACAGGGTAGAACCAATGGATTTATCTATAAAACACATATTTTAAAATGTTTGAACTGGAATAAGTGCTCTGGAATTTTAAACAAAAAGTCTGTATTGTGGGGAACAAAAGTGGTGTGATATTGATAAAACAAAGATTAACACACCTAGCCAACTTAGAGGGAGAGCCTATACTACAGGCTTTGCAAACCTGTTATTCTTAAAGTCCATAAATGCCTCTTTATATATGTAACACACTACACTAAGATATGGCACAAACAGCTAAAATAAAGTTAAAATGGTTAGGGATTGGTGAACTGGAAAAAGTCAAACTAACGAATTCCCTTGGTGCACAAAACCATGCCTAACAAGTCATCTGAATAGGACAAATAAACAAAAGGAAAGCACACAAGTTCATTAAAAAAATGGCATACACAGTTATTTGACCATTTACAGATGGCCTCACGTGGCTTAGAAGAAACTTCTTTATCTTTTTAAGATACCAAAATGCTTGAAAATCAGCAATTTTGGTACCTTTTGTTTAAAGCAACTCTGCTTACATGAAGTGAATATTTCCAGGAGTGTTGGTGTGCGGTGTTTCCCAGCAGTGCTTAGGGGTTCCTCCCACTGACCCCTACATCACTACAGGACACAGGAGGTCGGTGGGAGGAACCACTGAGTGATGTGTGTGTTACAGCAAATCAACACTCCTAGAAGTATTGGTTTAAGAGGACACTTCAAAGGAGGATTGCTCTACGGTGTATGCCGTAGTATTACGTATTGGTAAGTATTGGTTTAAGAGGACACTTCAAAGGAGGATTGCTCTACGGTGTATGCCGTAGTATTACGTATTGGTAAGTATTGGTTTAAGAGGACACTTCAAAGGAGGATTGCTCTACGGTGTATGCCGTAGTATTACGTATTGGTAAGTATTGGTTTAAGAGGACACTTCAAAGGAGGATTGCTCTACGGTGTATGCCGTAGTATTACGTATTGGTAAGTATTGGTTTAAGAGGACACTTCAAAGGAGGATTGCTCTACGGTGTATGCCGTAGTATTACGTATTGGTAAGTATTGGTTTAAGAGGACACTTCAAAGGAGGATTGCTCTACGGTGTATGCCGTAGTATTACGTATTGGTAAGTATTGGTTTAAGAGGACACTTCAAAGGAGGATTGCTCTACGGTGTATGCCGTAGTATTACGTATTGGTAAGTATTGGTTTAAGAGGACACTTCAAAGGAGGATTGCTCTACGGTGTATGCCGTAGTATTACGTATTGGTAAGTATTGGTTTAAGAGGACACTTCAAAGGAGGATTGCTCTACGGTGTATGCCGTAGTATTACGTATTGGTAAGTATTGGTTTAAGAGGACACTTCAAAGGAGGATTGCTCTACGGTGTATGCCGTAGTATTACGTATTGGTAAGTATTGGTTTAAGAGGACACTTCAAAGGAGGATTGCTCTATGGTGCATGCAGTTGCAGAGGAAAGTATTCACTTTATTCTTTTACAGGGTGGGATTTTAGCATGAGCTTTGCGTAAGAGGCAGAACCGATTTAAGTCCCCATTCACACCTTCTCATCAAATTGCATGGCCAAACACGCACATTGATGTCCATTCATGGAACAGATCAAAAATGTTCGCCACACTTGCAGTGACATACCTTGTTAACGGCACGTCAAACTCGGCCAGAAAAATGCACATTTTCCCCACACATGGACATGTGTTAAAACACTTACGAACTGGTAGGAAAAAGATTTGGTATCCCTTTAGCAGAATCTACATGAACTGCTTTTCTGTGTTTGTCGTGCATGCAGCACCCATTGAATCAGTGGGTGATGCATAGCAAATGGGGGCACAAAACACGCGCGAAATCGCACAAATGTGCATGAAAGTGAAACGTGTTTCTGGTACGCAAAGGTGAGAATGGGGACTAAGGGGACTATTCACAAAGGAACCAAAGGGTCCAGCCGTAGCTTTGGCTGTTCCTTTGGCTCTCTTCGGCCACCAGAGCCCTTTGGTTCAGTCAAACTGAAGGGCTGCTGTACGGGCTATTCACTATAGCCCGCACAGTAGCTGAAGGTGCACGCCAAAGGTCAGCCTTTCGCCCTGCAAATGACAGCTGGGCAGAGCCAGCCAAGATCTCAGGGCTGGCTCCGCAGAGTTGTAATAACAGATCAGCGTCCCCAAATGACCTGGAGATGTTGAACTGTCATTAAACAATGAAAACTGGGTGGAGCCGGCCGTGATGTCATGGCTGGCTCCGCCCAGTTAGTATTCATTGGCCGGGACCTGCTAGAAGACTCCAGCAGTTGGAGGCCAATAGGAAACAGTTAGATGGAGCTAGCTGTCACTGCTAGCTCTGCCCAATTCTTTTTTTTTTCTTTTTTTTATCTTTCTTTTTTTCTTTAACTATTTATTTACATTTTAAAAATCTTTTTTTCAACTTTTTTATAGCTTTTTTAATTATTTTGCTATTCTGCTCAGTACCACAGAGGTACCAAGCAGAATAGCTGACCCAAAGCATTTGGCTATTCACTCACTGCCGTTCGGCACCTATGTGAATCGGGGCAAACGGCAGTGAGTGAGCTACCAGAGCTTTGGCTCAGCCGATCCAGATGTTGGATCAGCTGAGTCGAAGTCCTTCTGCACTTCCGCTCAGCCGAAGGCAAGCGATGTATGGCTGAAATCAGCCATACAAGCCAGAAGTGAATAGCTGAACGTTGTTTGGCTCACTTCACTTCAGCTGGGTTATTCACTGGCCTGTCTTCGGCAGCTTTGTGAATAACCCCCTAAATCTCCAGCACATGTGTGGAGATAACTATCTGCTATGTACAAACTGCATGGGATCTGAACTTTCACTATTACACTAGATCAGGATGCTGTAGAGATTTATTCAGTTGACACCAGAAAGAGTGCATGTATTATTATGTTGTAACATTGTTCTAAACACAAAGATATTCTCTTATAAAGATATTCTCAGGTCATAGAAACACATTTTGAATGAAAAAATCATTTTCATCTCAGGAATGATCTGTTGTAGGTGGCAATTGCTGAAAGGTCACTTGAAACATTCCATTCCTTTTTTTCTGTAAATTTCCCATCAATTTTCCTTTCTACCCTAACAAGTCATTGCAGTGCAAAGTTACATTTCCAAGCACAGTCTGGGACAGCCATGCATACTGGCAGATAAATGACAGACAGACAGTCATGATTGGGTGAAATTTCAGGCAAAATAAAGCAGCATCAAACAGATAAATAACCTTAGACAACTTTGTCCACTCTCAGTCAAATACTCACCAGAAATCGAAAAGGGTTTTTCCCAGGATAGACAGATCAGTGATGATGGGCATCAGTGTGGGCAAACTCTAATATCAGTGTCTCAGCAGGATCAGACTATAACATGAAAGTGTATGTATGAAATGAGGTGAAATATCCCCAAAGTGAACTGAATTCCCATTTGAAAGGGTTGTCTTTGGAAGAGGTATACCCAATGAAAAATGTTCTCTTACCTCTTGACGTCATGACAACTAAAATTTTTGAATTTTTTTTTTCACTTTATGCCTTGGTGACAGTGGCCACCAGGACAAATAAAAGGGGGAATCTTCCCAGGGATGACATAGAAAGCAAAAATGTAAAAAAAAACCTTCTTGAATAGTCCAATCCTGCTTTACACTATTAAAAGGTTTAAAAATGCCTTTATATACACTTATATGTTATATGAATTAGAGGATTCTTCATATCTTACTGGAATTGCTATAAGCCATTTAACAGATTTGTCATGTTATTTTCACCTAGTTATTTTATTTTTGACACCTCTTTCTGTAAATGAACAGTCATAGCAAATCCAAAACACAATTGATTCCCTCATTGCAGGTATCAACCCCATACATATACCAGAACATACATTGTGGACCTTTAGGGGCATGTATTGATGGGCTTTGGCTTGTGTTCATAGGTTTAGTTTGACATCAGCTAGAGATGTTGCTGAGATTATTTAGAATTCATTGACATAAGCATTTGATCTGCAGTTGACCTCCTTCTGATATGCATGCGACCTGCTGTAAGCAGATTTTGCACTCTCCTAGACCTGTATGGGAATGCAAAACATGCTTGAAGGAAACAATATCCAACTGACACAGGACCTAAGGGAGTTCCAATATTTGATGCATTTTTTATTAATTTGTCAATTTAATGTGCTTAACTGTATACCAATCTTTCAGGATTACGGCTACTAGCAGATATTTATTCATTTTGTAGATCTACTTGTCTTTTTCTTTATTTCCTTTTTTTTTAAAGCCCAAATTAATTTTCAGTTTAAATCAGTTAAATACATTCCAGGTCTCCTTGCAGAGTTCCAACACCCCCCTGCTAAGTCAGAGCTAGAGATGTGCAGTTAGCAAAGCTCACACTCCCTGCTGATTGGACTGCTCTAGTTCTGTCTGAGCAGCGAGTGTACCCTGCAGGGACCACTGGTTCCATCTATTATTATATTATTATTATTATACAGGATTTATATAGCGCCAACAGTTTGTGCAGCGCTTTACAATATAAGGAAGACAATACAATCACAATACAATTCAAGACAAGGTGGTAAGGAGGGCCCTGCCCCTGAGGGCTTACAGTTTAAAAGGGAGGGGGAAGTGATACATGAGAAGGTAGCTGTGTGGGGATGAATTGTTTGAGAATGTGATGGTTGAGCGGTTACGTTGAGGTGGGATAGGCTTCCCTGAAGAGATGAGTCTTAAGGGATCGCCTAAAGGCAGTCAAAGTGGGAGACAGACGGACAGGTTGGGGTAAAGAGTTCCAGAGGATGGGAGAGACTCTAGTGAAGTCCTGGAGGCGAGCATGGGAGGAGTTGACAAGGGAGCTGGAAAGCAGGAGGTCTTGGGAAGAGCGGAGGGGATGGTTAGGGTGATACTTTGAGACAAGGTTTGAGATATAGCCGGGGCAGAGTTGTGAATGGCTTTGTAAGTCATAGTTAATATTTTGAATTTTATCCTTTGGGCTATTGGAAGCCAGTGCAGGGATCGGCAGAGGGGGGGTTGCAGAAGCTGAGCGGTTGGTTAGGTGAATGAGTCTAGCAGCAGCACTCATGATAGACTGAAAGGGGGATAATCTGTGTAGAGGTAAGCCAATGAGGAGGGAGTTGCAATAGTCAAGACGAGAGATATATAGGGGACAAGAGTCCTTCTCTACAGCATGTTAGCAGTAGACAGGCTTTTCTCTTCAGGTTGTGGCTGTGTTCTAAGAAAACAAACTGTAAGACTTTGAACACCTTTTGTTTTGTTTGGCACCTGAAATGTAATTAGTTGATTTAAACTGAAAGTTCCGTTGCGCTTTAACGATTCAACATGCAAATGGCAGAAAACAATGAAAACAAACCAGGAATAATAAAAGACTGTTCTCACTACTGAACTTTGATGGTTGTTATTTCTAGCTGCATCTCAATAATTTTCCCTGTTAATAAATATGTTTTGGAGTCTTTAGAGACAATGCACAAAAATATTAGTAAACAAAATAATCATTAATGCATTGCTTGAACTGTTTCAACTTTGTAGAAAGTGCGTCATTGTGAAATCATATTTCCTGGAAGAAACAATGGTTTCCTTGTAAGAATAAACTTTATTTAAATAGGTTGAAGATGTTTCTGCAATCCTAATATATTTATTTTGCTTCACAGTAAACTGCTCTAGTAACTGTCATTGTCACATTATGTACTAATGAAGCTGAACAGAATAAAAATACTATAATCACAGCAAGTAATCTAAATTTCACTACAACACATCTTTAAAGGAGTGTGGTGGCACAGACACATGGGTCATGTATTAATTTGAACTGAATTTTATTTTCCAGATTAAGAATATTTATAGCCAGTACAAAAAATGAATTTTAATCTTGCCATCCCATCCCCATGTAATGGAGAGGAAGAGAGGAAGTCATGTTTGAAGTCCAGTCTGTGTTACTCCATGGCTCCCTCCATAGATACAGTGGAGAATGGAGCACATCCACTCTAGAACAGGAAGTGTGTCAGTTTCAGGATTATCAGGTGAGAATAAAGGAAAAAAACACTTAACATATAAATATTATGCAGTCATCAAATCAAAAGACTGGTAAGCTAAAATATATGACATATTTGTTTTTAGGTTTAGACAGACTTTAACTATACTTTAAGTTTCAAAATCTATCCTATATTTACATTATCTTGTCTATTCTTGGCAGATAACTGACCTCTGGCTTCTCTTTCTCACTCAGGAACTTGAATTTCAGGATCTCACGGGTGTTTTACACTGCATTCATTCTTTCATTGCTGCTAAGGTTGCATCTATGGACCCAACGTTCATAAACAGCCAAAGTGCTGCAAGAAAATACATCTACAACACGTAGATCTAATGGAAACAATGTTCAGAAGAAAGTTATTTTGCTATGGGATTTATTTCATGCACAATTTCTTTTAATGACAGAAACTTTCAGAATACAAAAGATGATAAAATTTTCCCCCAACACCCGTCTGTACATTTCTCTCATGTTTGTTTTATGTAAATGTGTATCATGAAACAAATTAAAGCACATTTTTTTCCTACTTCTAATTAAAAAATGATGATGAAATAGCACTTTAAGATACTATTCCAGGTTTTTGAACAGTATTTAGGAACTGTATGTTTACAATGATTAAGAGATTTATTAATAGGGTCATGCTGTATATATGTATGGATAGCATGCTTACTATATTTTGATTGTTTTTTTTTAGCTATATTGGGATTTACCTTCTACAGTCAGCTCTGAGCAGCTTCAATGTAATATTCTGTTAATAGAATTTATGATTTCACCTAAATGTATTTATGAAGTAAGATACAGATGCCCCAGGCATTTATGTATTTTGATAAGATATTGCATATTGTATATTTAATTGGTGTGTTATAAAGCTCATGGAAAATGCAAATTCTTTTAAAGATTTACTTTCAAGAATATGTTGTCCAATTCTTTATTCTGTGTGACAAGTTAAGTGTGATGATTATTATAGAGCAACCAGTAAGGCTTAAAGTTGGCATTCAGCATATGCCATGCATATCACGGAAATTATTTTAAACTATTACACTCCAATAATTCTGTAGCTTTTTATATGATTCAACCTTATAAATGTTTTTCATGGGAACTACAGAGGAAGAAAGATCATTCTTCTAGACTAGCTTCCTCTTTTCTTAAAGTGTATGTCTGGGGAAAAAATATGCAGTACAGCTCTGCAATACAAGAACATGTCCCCATGTTTTATCACTTTAAAATGTTGCAAGTACAAAAAAATGTCTGTTGATACTGACAGAAAGCCAGTGAGGTCCTAACTTCCGGTAGTAAACTGACAACTGCTGCACTGAAATCCCAAGCAGTGTTTTTAGACCTGCCTGATGAACTACTAAACTCCACCTATCCCGCTTCTTCTCTCTCAAGGAGGTGAGAAGCCCTAATAATGGCTGAGAAAGAACCTGTGAATTCTTGCATGTGGAAGCATTTGTTGTGTAAATGTTTTCAATTATATTCTGGAAAGCCCATCAAAGGATAGAAACAGATAACTGTTGGAATGGATTTTAGAGTTGTATATGTATTCTGCCCATTAATTTGTAAACTTTACAAACCTCTTTCAGTCTGTGACTGGACAATGAAAGGAGAAGCATCAGAATGATGAGCTCATCTCTCAGTCACTCTGCTATTTCCCCCTTAGCATGTGAGCACTGCAGCACAACTGGGTGGCTACTTGTGCCATCTCCCAGTCTGCTGTACAGGGGTTGCAAGAAGCTGATACCAGGTCAAATGAAGGTACTCCTACTGCATTCATTTATGTATTTTATAGCTGCCTGGAGTTCAGCATTGAAGTACACGCCCACCCCTGTGCAGCACTTGTATACAAATACAGGTGAAACTCGAATAATTAGAATATCGTGCAAAAGTAATTGCAGTAAGTGTTGCAAAAGGGGCCCAAACCAAGTACTGAGTACATATGCATGCTTGTACTTTTCAGAGGTCCGATATTGTTCTATGTACAATCCTTGTTTTATTGATTGCATGTAATAATCTACTTTTTTGAGGTTGTGGATTTGGGGTTCTTGGGGTTTTCATGAGCTGTAAGCCATAATCATCACAATTATGACAAATCACGGCTTGAATTATCTTGCTTTGCATGTAATGAGTCTATCTCATATATTAGTTTCACCGCATAAGTTGCATTAGTGAAATAAATGAACTTTGCACGATATTCTAATTATTCGAGTTTCACCTGTATACAGTGCTGTACAGTGCCACTGCTATATAACAGTGAATTGCAGTTATGTGTGCTAGAGAGAGTGGAGTATTGAAAAAAATACAATAATTAAAAGGGTTTTGGTTTATAGTGATGAGGTTTAGTGTTTTCATTAAAATGTTTGGGAGGGAGGTATATTTTATATACTATCGTGGGTAAGCTTTACGCACAAAGTCACCAGATTGTAAAGTTCACCAAAACCCCTATTGTCATACTTGTTATTGAAGTTAGGCAATCCCTTGTTTTCACCGTGCCTGGGATGCCTAAAGGGAGAGACAGTTGTTTTTCACGTGCAGCTATTAGGGGGCGATTAGGTTCTGCATCCACAGGCCAAAGCAGTGGTCTGACCACAATTTTGAGATTCAGGGCTCTTTGCCTTACTTTTCTGCAAGTGGTAATGCTTTTCAACCAGAGCACATGCAGGAGGAGGTTGAGTGGATAACCAAGCCAGCAATTAACTGTTTTTTAGATGTTAAGGAGGTGAGCACCAGGACCATAGAGGGAGGGGACAACAGGTGGGACAAAATAATTATTAGCAATGTTTCTGCATTTGGAGCTTACTGCCAAGTGGGTTTGAGTGATGATGAGGGTGGGGATGATAAGGTGGCATACTGTAACTGGGTACCTAAGACAGCAGGGTCCTCTTTCATGGCCAACATGCCTTGGATTGTCAAGTCGGTGAATGGAAGTGCAGTGGTGGCACTGGCTGTCTAAGTGAGGCTTTCAAGTCCTTCTTTACAATGCATCACCTAGGCTGGCAGCAGTCACAGTCAGCAGCTTACCCATATGATCTTTGATTATATGGGCTAATGTATCCACTCCCAGCACAAATTACACTCTGAAATCACTCTAAATATTAGCTGTTCCTATCTGCTACAACTTCTACACACATTGATAAAAGGTGTGACACTACTGTGACACTTGACCACATTTTACATGACCTGCAATGCATTATGGGGTTGAGTTTCTGGTGCTGTGGCGAACAGGCCCATAGGTTTGCCAGATGAGCAGCGAGCGACCAGAGTTCATTGCGAACCCTGCATCTCTATGAACTATAACCTCATCTCACTTACTTGTTGCAAAAAATGAATGTGTTTGTTGCAAAACAAACTGGCATAGGCTATTTAATTTGCTCAGAAGAGGTACATATAAGCTGTTTTAATCACAATCGTGTTAACAAATGTCATTCTGTAATCTTTTGAAATATTGAAAACATCCAGCATTATAAATGTAAGCTATATCCATTTTATGGATTTAGCTAGGACAGGATTAGACACCCCGTAGATTTACAGCTGTCACCTAACTACAATTCCCAGCATGCTCTGACAGCTGAGGAACCATGGGTAACCTGCCTCCTGCCTAGTGTATTTCTACTGTATTAAAAAAACATCCCAAAGGACCTATATGTTTTGAGAACGTGTTATAGTTAGATGATATAACGCCTTATATGCCTTGTGTTTTGTTTGTTTCAACAGAATATTTTCTGAAGGTGATTGCAGGAAAATAAAATATTAGAGATTCTAAAGTCACAACTTTATTTTTCATTTTGGATAGAGTAAGAAATGTTTATAAGACAAGATTTATTTATTTTACATTTTTGGTGAGATTTTTCTTCACTTTCTGTCCCAAGACATAGAAAGTGAGAGGGGATAATTTCTGGAGAAAATGTCCCCATTGGAAGATATCCCCTTTATTTATGTTCAAGTGACAACTTAAATTTTGATATTCCTTTATTTTTAATTCTGGTGAGAGTGGTAGCCAGGATAAATAGACAGAGGGTGAATCTCCCCAGTGGGGGCAAAGAAAGCAATAGAACAATTTGCAGAGGTTGTAACTTGGAAGAGTCACCACCATGCTGTTGCCTCATGTAAGAAAGCTCCTAAACAGTTATGTTAGTTTGTGAAATGTGTGAAATGTACAGACATGTTATGTTATACAGGCCAGTAGGCCAGTAGGCCAGTAGGCCAGCAGGTGGTGTCATCATTACACATGCATGGTGCTGCTTCAAGAATCAGGGGGAATGTTTGTAGTATGTACCCCACTCACTCTCTTTAATAACTGTTCATGTCATAGATTGAGTATTGTCAGCATTTGTCCTGGAAGCAAAGCAGCATTTTCCCACACAGAAAACATATAAACAAATGATGCACAACGTATCATGTCTGTGTTTGAAGCCTACACAGGGCTTTTTATCCCAATTCCCAGCAGCACAGGGCTGTTCAGGGGCACTGAAAGATGAGTAAATGCTGCAGGGGTTGGGTAGAGCTAGCTGAATCTTTTACATGGAAAGGGTCATTTTTAGACATGTGCGATTCGTTTCGTTCCGAATCGAAATTCGGACGAATTTCCGGAAATTCGGACATTCGGATGTATCCGAATTCCGAATTACAGATATAACGAATTCAAACTAATCCGAATTTCCGTTTCCAAAATTCGGTAGCGGTAGTTCGTTCGAACGTTCGTTTCGTTTTCGTTTCTTATTCGTTTCGTTCGTTGGAGCAAAGTGACATTAGAGGAGAAAAAAATGTTTCCCCCTCAAATGTCACTTTGCTGCAAACGAACGAACGCATGAACAAAACGAATAAGAAACGAAAACGAAACAAACGAACTACCGCTACCGAATTTCGTCCGAATCCGAATTCCGAATCCGAATTGACTTTCACACCCGAATCCCGAAAAACGAAATAACACAAATCCGAATTTAAAACGAAATGAAACTAAACATATTTTTTGGCAGTGCACATGTCTCATGGTCTCCAGAATAATACAAAAGTGATATTAAAGTATTTTTAAGCTATTTCAAATGCTGATTAAATCACTTACAATGATCATAAAATAAACATAGCTGGAGATGAAAAAAGATTTACAACCCCAATTTCAAAAAAGTTGGGACACTGTAAAATCTACATAAAAGCAGAATGCCATGTTTTGCAAATCCCATAAACCCATATTTTATTCACAAAACTGAGAAAATGGACCATTTTAAGAAAAAAATAAGGTAATTTTGAGATTTTTGGGAATTGGGGTTGTACAATGAATGCTGATTCTTGATATTCAAAAGTTTTAGAGGGTTATTTACAAAGTTAGGCGAAGGATCATCCGTAGCTCCGGTGGATCCTTCGGCTAGCTTCGGCTGCTGGAGCCCTTCGGTTCAGTAGAACTAAAGGGCTGCTGTACGGGCTATTCACTGAAGAAGCCTGAAGTGAATAGCCGAACAGCGTTCAGCTCACTTCACTTCGTGTGGGTTATTCACTCAGCTGCCTAGAGCAGCTCTGTGAATAACCCTCTTAGTTTTCTGCAGAATCAGCTGGTCTCCTGAGCACTGGTCCTGACTTCCTGTTTTAAAGTGACTCATTTCTCAAGCAAAGTGCTATGCAGTCACCCTTGTGTGTCTCCACAAACACACAGACACATCGAATCAAGCTACTTCCCTCTTCCCCTTCTCCGAGCTAGTAAATGAACAGTTGCTGGAGTCTGCTCTGTCCCTTGTGATCTTGTACTGGACAGGAAGTTCAGGGAAGCTGACAGACTTGGAAGCAGCTGTTCAGAATCATGATGATTGTAAGTGTTTGGGCAAAAATATTAGGAAATGCTTTTCTGGGCACTGTATATTTGTTGGATCTGGATTCATTATTAAAAAAAAATTGAGCTTTTAATAATACTGTAAACAACTAACTACAAAAGTTAACAGCAGTATTCCATTCTAGTACACCATTCTAGACCTGTGCCAAGGCAGTCTAAATTATATGAAAACCTCCAGATACTAAGTTGGGGCTTGTTCCTCCTCAGCACCCTGAAATTGTAATGCCTTGGTCACTCTAACTAACAGAGCATGTGAAATAGCAGGTAAAATGCTGGAACTATGACTTCGCCACCTGGAAAGTTGGCTTTATGTACAGAGTATGATGGGTTTCTGGGCTCCCAGAGCTGTAGAAGATAAGAAAAGAACCCATAGGCATCTATAGATGATTTTCTCTGCTACAGTTAAGTAGCACTTACAGGCCTGTGACTGGACAGTAAAAGGAGAGACAACAGACTATGAGCTCATCTTTTTGCACTCTCCTCCTACCAACACGTTGCTTGTTAGCATATGAGCTCTGCACCACAACTGACTGGCCACTTGTGCTGCTTCTTCCTCTACCAGTCTAAGCTCTACTGTACATGAGATGACAACAGGGTGATGCCATGGTAAATTCAGGTGTTTGCTTTGCTTGCATTTAAAAAATAAATGTAAAGAGATATTAACAAATACAGAACTGCAATTATTTGTGCCTTGTATATCTGATGGAGCTGGTTCAGTATTTTAGTGTGACTGTAAGGGTTCTGTTAAAACAACTTTGTTTTAAAATAAAAGTGACAATAAGGTCTCCCTGCAAAGAAAAAAATAAATACATACCTCTCCCACTGCTCGTGCCACCAAACACTAATCTAATGCAAAATAATCATTCCCTGCAGGTGAAGGTGTTTACTTACCTTATTGACCTTTTATTCAGGTTTTTATTATAGTACAAATTCCTATTTTTTTACCACTTGAGTCCCAGTGCCATTTACATACAGTCCTAGCGGGGGTTCAGGCTAGAACCACCAGCTGTCTGTGACAGCCCTAATCCAGCACTAAGTCCAGGAGCTGAAGACATCAGATCCATGGCTTCCAATGCTTCTACTGATCTCTCCATATGTAAATAAACATCAATCAGCAGTGTGTCATTTTTTGGTGGTAGCACTATTGCCACCAAATGAAAGATCCCTGTCCAGCTGGTGTTTGTAAACAGATCAGTTAGGGATTCCGAGTGACAACATTGACCAAATAATTTCATGACTATATTTGGTCAAAGATGTCACCCAGCATGCCCAGCCACTTCCTTTACATACATCAAATGGTTGGGAAATCTGTCATTTGGAATGGATTTGGAATGGGAGCAGCAGCGGGTGAACAACATCAGGTGGAGGGTCATATTGTCAGCAGATCAACATCATCGAGCAGCAGGTCTTCATGAATGATATGAATCTGCATCACTGGATGACATGATTGACATTTGGTTTACATCGGGGGACATTGTATTTTTTACACTTAAAAGCAGGGCCGGACTGGGACTAAAAATAGGCCTGGGCATTTTAGACTGAGCAGCCCAATCACGTGACCACCAACAGGCCCCACCCCTCACAACAGGGGGCGGAGCCAAACACAGAAGCGCAATCGAGGGGCAGTGCCGGCCACTAGTAAGTATCGCAGGTCCACTCCTGAGATCCGGTTGATGATTTTTACAGATCCTGCACAGCCCATATGAGACCCTGCAGTCTCAGGGGGCGGTGCAGGATCTGTGGTTGGCTCTGCCCACCATAGACCTCGCAGAGCTCACCACAGATCCTGCAAAGCCCCCTTGAGACCCAGCAAAGACCCCCACAGATCCTGCAGAGACCCTGCAGGATCTCAGGGGGGCTCTGCACGATCTGTGGTGGGCTTTGCAGACTGCAGAGCCCCCCAGATCCTGCAGAGCCCATCAAAGGGTATTGCACAGCACACCTGAGACTCTTTGGTGAGCTGTGCAGAATCTATGCTGGGCTCTGACAGGACAGTCCTCTTACCTTGCACGGCCTGACCTCTTTGGAACGTGGCCTCATCATCCTCGGCACCCAACGCGGCCTCCTTGTCATCTTCGCTGCCTGACTGGAGCTTCTGCGACGCCTCCCGCCTCCTCTGGAGGAGCTAGAGAGCTGACAGGATGGGTCGCAGCGGTGGGGACCTCAGCACTGCCTGCCACAATCCCTTCTAACGGCACCATCTCCCTGCCCCCACACCCTTCGGCGGCGAAAGTGCTGCGCTAGAACTCCTATCCTGGAGGTGACAGGGTCAATAAAGAGAATACAAGATAAATAAAAAAAATTTAAAAAGTGCTAATAAAAGGGAAAAAAAACAATAAAAAAAATTAAAACTATCCCTGCCGCCCCTGCCCTTCTCCATTGATGGGGGGGGGGGTTGGCAGGGAGAGGGGGGCATTGAGGAATCTGGCCTTGGGGCGGCATGGAGAATAAATCCCTGACCATACACATACCTTGTTCTTGCAGTCTTCTCTTCCTTAGCAGCGGGGGAGGGGTAGCGATTTGCATATGAATGAGCCGCGATATTTACATATAAATGGGTCAAGGCTTATTGATATGCAAATTACTGCAGCCCATTCATATGTTAATATCTCGGCCGGTATCGGGACAGTGCAGGCTGCAGGAACAGCACCAGCAAGCTCCGGAAAGAGCACAGAGTAGAGAGGGCTGGGGGAGGAGGTGTTTCTCTGGCCTCCCCCACCAGCGCCCTCTAGTGTCTACTGTGTGGTAGTGTCGGCTTTGCTCGCTACCACACAGTAGACACTGCTCTGCACTGAGCCGGCCATCGGCATAGCGGACCGGCCCGAACACAATCAGGTTGATTGTGTTCGGCCCGGCCCACCGGGCAAGTGCCCGGTTTGCCCTATGGCCAGTCCAGCCCTGCTTAAAAGAAATGTATCAGCAAACACCTAATGCTTAATACAGTGACAAAGCGATGTTTTAAAATAAAAATTCACCGGTATATGTACCCTATGCAGATGAAAGGTGCACATGCCTTTTTTTTACCAAAAGCCTACAAACTAACCTTGAGATAGGCCCCTCGAAAAAATTACAAGATTTGTCTCTGATAGACATCAATGGGGTTCAACACTTTGTTGGTGGACTTCCTGCTGGGTTCGGCAAAAGTCTAAGGAGCCAAACATTGCTTGGTTTGCTTATCCCTGCTGAACAACAATTCTCATTCTTTATTTTGATGTATTGAAGATACTTTGCAGTACTTGCTCTTCATATATTCAGAATTATCATGAATTTTACATTTCTGCAGCAGCAACAAATAATTGCTATTCCCATGATAACATGTTTCCTGGTTTAGGTAACAATGCTTGCATTTATTAATAAATATGTATAACATTAAAGGAGAGACATTCATTAAAACATGCATATATTGTTTACATAAATATTGGGTTCTGAAATAGCAGGAAGAGTCACAAAGTGCAAACAGTTTGAAGATTACACAATAAATCAAAGCTGATTTACAGAGAGTGTTGCATGAAGGAAAGAAACCTTTTATCAATTGAATTGCTTAAAGCCCAACTCCAGGCAATTTCTTTTCTTTTTAAACTTTCATATAGTGTGAGCAAAGATTAGGATGAGTGTCTGGTTTTTATTGCTGCATGTAACTCCATGAAAATGTTTCTTTTCACTTTTTGCATCTGATAGTGTGGGAACTAGGTCCACTGAGACAGAAACAGACAGCAGTAAAAACTTTAGAGAGACCCTTCCATAATCAACTAATAAAATTGTTTATGTTGCTGTTTCTATCCCTACAGGAGCATTTAAATCAGTTTCCTGGTGCCTACATGACAGCATACCCATGAGATATCTCCACCCCTAATCCCAACTACAGCACAGTTGTCCCTACCTCTGTGTTGTAAAGTAACACAGTCCCGCCAGAGTTCAGCCTCTCCCTGGCATATGCCCATTTCCCTTTGCTGCTAATCATGCGTTTGAGACTGGAAGCCCTGTCTGGTGGATCTTCTGGGGCATGAGTTGTGTCCTAACTAGGGTCTACTGCAGGGGTACAGGTTTGAGCTTTCCTTAGGTGGTTTTGGAGGGCAGCAGTATAGGTCATGCTTTCCTTTTGCCTTTTTTCTTGCTTCCCCATTCTGAAGAGTGCCAGACACTATGATTGTGGAAACCATTCCTTGGGCTTCCTTTTATTTTTTGGTGGGCACTGTGTTTTTGCAAACAACTCCTGACAGTTATACAAAATGTGTATAAATGCATATATGGCATATGTTTGCACAGTTTGCAACACATCAGAACTTTGATCGAATTTCACCTACGGTTCCAAATTTATTTGCATTTCTGCATGAGGGACTGGCCTTGGGACTAAGACTAAACTCTTTAAAAGTCCACATCTCGTCTACTTCTGCAGTAACCAGAGAAAGGTGGTCATACAACCCGCAAATTAGTCAGTTTATTAAGGCAGCTAGGAAGCATCCACCTAGGAAGTTATGCTTTCCCCAATTGGATTTGGACCTGTCCCTGGATATGTTGGCCAAAGAGCCGTTCCCTCCCGCTGAAGAATGCTCTCTTTGGGACATTACTTGCAAAGATAATTTTCTAGTAGCAATAACTTTGGGTGAAAGTGTCTCTGAAATACAAGCCCCAGGGTCTAAACAACCATGTATTACCTTTTTCCAAGACAGGATGGAATTTTGTATGCTTCATTCCCAAGGTGGCTTCATTTTTCTATCTTAGGAATGGGTGCTTCTAGATGTTTCTAGAGCTCTAAAAGCCTATCTTACAGAAAAAGCACCCTTCCAGTCTTCAAAGAATCTGTTTGTGGTAGAACATGCACCAAAAAAAATAAAAAAAAATTGTCAGACCCAAACTGAAAATGTTTTTTATTTAATTGTTTTCAATTTTTGGGGGTCTAAACCCCAATGTTGGGGGTCTAAGCAGACCCCTGAAAATTCCCTTTTAATATAGAAAAAGAGATTGAGGACACAGAGTCCTTAATCTCTTTTAATGCAGCCCCGGTTATAAACGAACAGGAATCCTCTATACTGAGTGTTCCTGTTCATTCATACATGAGAACATAGTATGTTTACTATAACCACAATTATGAATGAACAGGTGGTGATGTAGATCACTTCCCATTCATTCATAATTGAGGCTATAGTAACCATACTATGTCCTCAATTATGTACAAACAATCAGCAATCACGGATCGCTGAGTGTTTGCACTCGCTCTCCATCCTGACAGCTGTCACAGGAGGCTGAGCAAGCGGTGCGGTGAGGAGAGATCAGCCTCCTGTGACAGCGCAGCCTGTCTCCACCCACACGCCGCTCTGCCGGACTGTGACAGTTTCTCTCGTCCCCGCTGGGACACATAGCAGCGCCCAGCGGAGATGAAAGAAATCAGGGATGCGCCGCTGTATCGGCACAAAAATGGCACTTTCAGTGTTAAGCCAAAAGTGCAATTTTCGGTCGATATGTTTCGGCAGCCGATATATCGGTGCATCCCTAGTTTGTGGTACCAGGCAGAAAATATAGGGGAGAGGAAGCAAAACCTAATACTTTGTCATCCTGGATTGTAAAGACTATTAAGAGAGTGTACAGGGCAGAGGAGTGTGATCTTCTGACTGTGCTGGTGGCTTATTCCACCAGATCCATGACAGCTTTGTGGGCAGCGCATACCAAAGTGCCAATCAAGATGATCTGCAAGGCAGCCAGATTGTCTTCTCATCACACCTTTCTCAAGCCCCTACAGGGTGGATCTGAGTGTTTTAACTACTGTCAACTTTGTCAAAAGAGCTATTGAAGCCTCAGTTGCAGGATCAAAGTAAAATGTTTAGAAAAGGGAGAATTGCATCAATACTTACCATGGCAGCATCCTTTGAGCGGACCTGTGAATAGAGAAACAAGTCCCATCAGTCGCCACAGCAGAGGGACTAGTAATTCTCAAAGAAATACAAGTGCAGTGATGTCCCCACACTTGTAGTACACTCATTCTTCCCCCTTCCCTGTGGGGGTTGTGATGCTTTACTGGCTTCAATGCACAAAAATGCATTTTTTTACTTTCATGAAGATGTGTGCATTTTGTTTTTAAAAAAAGGTTAACGTTCTTTTGTAAGGCATATTCAAGCAAAAAACAGTCACAAATCTTAACAAGTGGGGGGTACAGGACTGTAAAGGGACTATAAAACATAAGAGACTTTAATAGGGCTTTAAACCATCAATCACGACTGTACAGTTAGGGCTAATTTTTTTTATTAGTTACTAGCTATGAAGGCTTTTTTTCGCATGCCTATCCTTAGCGACATTTCTGAAAATTCTGGTGGGCAGATGTCTGTGCCAATAAAAAGGGAGTGCATGGATAAAAGAACATCTATGAAATGGGGAGGATGAAGAAGGCACAAAATCAATGAGTTAATTACATACATTTACTGTATTCACCTGAGACCGCACACACAGCTAATTAGAAAGGTGCTATTTTAATTATATTGCAAACTATTAGCTTGAATATCAACTTATGTTTACAGAGAAAAAGCAAAGGAAATGCTCTGCAGGAACTAGAATAATTTTCAATAGCAGTATGAAAGCAGCTTGCTAAAAAATACAGGGTATGCTGATAAATAGACTCAGTATGAAAATCTAAAGGTTTATGAAGTTGTTAGATGGAACAAGAAGCTGACTAGAGTTTTTTTTATTATTAAGGCAAATAACAATTTACAAAGATTTAAATCAACCAAATGATTAGCATGCTTGCTTTGCACTGCTGGGGCCTTCCGCATTAGTTGTCATGCAGAGTCACAGTGGGACTAATGAGCTGATTGGCAATAGTTGGCTGCTTGAACCCTATGCTGTTTCAGGGGTACATGTGCTTTACCCTTTTGGTGGCTGTAGGGCAGAAAGGTCCTGGCACTGCACACTGCACTCCTATAGTAATTTAGGCCCCTTTCACAAGGTATTATGATCAGTTCTTCACATTGGCAGAACTAGCGCCGGTGCAGCTGCACCGGGGCCTGAGCCTGGGGGGGCCCAGCAGACCCAGGCACCAGACCAGTGGCAAGGTAGGGAAAGAGATGGTGGGGGGCCGTTCAGCTGCCAACCGTTGGACCGTCCGTCCGCACGGCAGTGAGGGAGAGCAGCCTTCAAGCACTCGGCGGGCCAGCGCTGGGGCCTCGGCCGGGAGGACCCAGCAGCTTCCTGATTGCACAGCCCGCAGCCTCTCTCAGCTATTTGAAGTTCCCGCCGCGAGGAGGAGGTGAGGTGATGCTTTTATCTTCTGTATGTACCTAAGTTCTGTGACATGTTTTTTGTAGTCCTCTATAACTGATGGAGTTATTCTGTTTCGTTTCTGTAGAGAGTAATGCTGGAATTTGTAGTCCCCTATAACCGTTACTTTTCTTCATTTTTGTAGAGAGTATTGCTTGGAGTTGTAGTCCCCTACAGGCATTACTATTCTGTGTTTCTGTAGAGAGTATTGCTGGAAGTTGTAGTCATCTGTAGCTGTTACTATTCTGCATTTCTGTAGAGAGTATTGCTGGAATTTGTAGACTCCTATAGCTGTTACCATTCTGCATTTCTGTATAAAGTATTGCTGGGAATTTCAGGCTTTTCTTCCATCGCAAAATGGAGGAAAAAACTGGAGCAACACAGATGTCACACCGGTGACATCCGTATCGATCAGCAGGGGATCTGTGCCTGGAATGGTTGTGCGGAATGGTTCCTACCAATAACACTGACTACGTGGACTTTGTATGTTCTACACATGTTTGTATAGGTTTCTTTTCATAGCTACAAATCCATACTGGTTGGTCAGTTGAATTCTGCAAAAGTTTGTATGTTTGTACTGTATATAGAGCTGTAAGGAGCTGCAGACTTTGCTTATGCTATATAAATGGATTCAAAATAACTTCTCCTTGACCTGATATCAGTTATTTAAAGTATACAAGTTACTTAATGATGGTCTTTTCTATGAGACCCCAATGGGCCTAACTTCTTCAGCCCAGCATTAAGCATCAAACACTTACTTACAAGGTGCTCTGAGTGGATGAGTGCTGCTCACACAAGAGAAGATGCCAATGTCTGCTCTGGTGCCATTTCTGGTTTGGTTTCTCTTGCTTAGTCATAGGAGCTATATGTCAGATGATCAGGAACTGAGGACTAATCAAAAAGGATCACTGCACTAGCCATCACGCTTCTCCACTGTAGAGGATATGACCAACAGCTGGCTGCTGGGTGCGCTCTGCAAATAAAAGTTTGATGCAGGGGTCAACAGATTTGTAAGCTGCAGTTGGAGGTGTGTCTAAAATTTGCAATACTCACAGCTCATCTTAGAGACCGCTACCCAGAATTTGTAGAAACATGGGACACTTTATTTGACTTCAGTACCTCTTCTTATTATTAAAGGAATATTTATAGTGTGCAAAAGTGTTGAGTTATAATTGATAACTAGGTGGTTCCCTGTTCATTTCCTCTTTTTTGTGTGTGTGTGTGTGGTTATGGTTCGCTTGCTGTTTGCTAAAGTGTAAAGGGTTGGAGTCTGCCTCTCGACTCTGGTTATAGGGATTGTTCCCTCTGGTTCTTGGCTTCCAGAGTAGTGAGTGAAGCAGTATAGATTATATTCATGTACCCTGATGTGTGTATATCACTTTTAAGGTGGAAATCACCTCAAATCACCTTGGGAGGTGGAAATCACTTTTGGTGTGACTTAATTGTATATTTGGTTTTATGTAGTTTGTGTATTTTGTGCAGCATTTTTTGTTGTCTTCATATTATTATATGAAACAATAAAATATTATTCTTAAAAAAAATTGCACTGGGGCCCCTGAATCTACAGCTATCATTGTTACAACAATACACACACAACTAGTTCTGTACTTTTTTAGCTCTAGAATATATAAGCCCATTTGAAAATGATGATGTTGTTTGTATTATTATTATTATTATTATTATTTAGCAAGATTGCTTTTTTAAAGTACAGGTGGATCCCTGCAATTAAGCAGAATTTGGAGTCACTTAATAAGATAAAGTGTATGATTACAAAATGCATTAGGAATATTTCAAAGTATGTTCTGTACATTTCATGAATGCAGAGGTTTGGTTTTTTTGAAGGAATGTGAATTTCAAGTGTATTTTCTATTGAATAGTTTCATTCATTTACTTCATAAGCTTTCAAGAGCACAGGAAGTTGTTCTTACAAATGTTCTTAACCTTGGTACAAAGTGCTGCTCAGTCTACTAATCAAAGCACTGGAACATAGCAATGTTTGGAAAGAGCTTGTCTCATTACGTCAAATGGACCCACTTTTACAGGAGAAGCCTCAGTTTCCCTAAGGAAGCCAGCATTTTAACATGAATAAATCAGAGATTTGAATTAATTGCCTCAATTCACCAAATGGCATATGCTGAGGATTTAATGAATCGCAACAGATACTTCCTTCTGATATAAGACGAAAGTAGAGTTAATTTCTCATTAGTATTATTTCAGATACATCACGTTTGGCGTCTTCAAAGCAGGACACTGCTTAGGGCTATGTTGGAGGAAGTCAACTAGGCTTTAATATTTTATTGCAAGTGTAAGCCATCAGAAAAGTATTCCTCAGTAGTAGCAGAGATATGTAATGCAATCAGCCATAATGTTAGAATAAAAAGAGAGACTGTTCTCTATTTACAGATATGACAATCCAGTTTGTTAATGAAAAGACTCTTCATGCCTTTGTTTATGGGATTCTTGTATACAAACATTGTTTCCTGCATGGATATATTTAGTAACAACTCAAAAGTGTCATGGTACTGTATATATAGCAGACCACATTGCTACTGATCTTCCAAGAGGTCTTTGTTACCTGTACACTAACAAGAATTGTTCCAGGGTCACCCAGTCTTACCCTAAGGTCCTTGAACCAATGCAAATTCAAGGACATACCACAAATCAGTAGAATCTTCCACATTCTGTTCTATTGTTGCACATCTACACCACTAAAGGCCTAAATCCTGCCAATAAAGGGTTTGATACTTTTTAAAACATGCTCCTCTTACTATTTGCTCAATAGAAGGAGAAAAGAAAAAAAGCTGCAATAAAAACACAGAAGGAAACCCAGTAAATAAATGAAACAAGCCCTACAGGGCACAGAAGAGTAAGATGATCTGTGATAGGCAATGGTCTATTTTCCTTTATGAATTTAACAATATTTTACAGTGACCTATAAAAAAATATATCAGTCAATGGTGGACAGGGCCCTTGATTCCAACAAGTAAGTGTTTGAAACCAGGTATGCTAACAATATAGGTAGCTGCTGTAGTAAAAATAAAAATATGTAAAACTGAGTCAGGCATCCAAAATGTGCAAGCGTATAAATAGGTTTGGCCTATCATGAAGATACAGTTCCACCAGAAGAGAATGCAAAGCATGACTCAAGCATTTGCAGATAGACCGTTTTATGTAAGGGGATGGGAAACAGAACTGGGTTATAGATAATCTCAAGATTATTGGAAACGATCTTTTGTGTTAACATTTATATCGAGTATTTTGATTTACATCCAGGAATGGAATTTTAAGATATTGACAACATGGTATAGATACCCCACTATGTTACATATATGGTGGTCTTGTCAGGAGATTCAACCTTTTTGGGAAATGGTTTATAAAATAGGAGCACATTTTATTAAGGTTCAGGGACTTAGGAGAGAGGAGAGGAGGAAATTTCCTTTTTCTTTCTTTTTTTTGTATGTTTTGTTTGCTTTGGTATGGTTTGGTTTAGGGGCGGGAGGGGTTATGGGTTCTATTTTTTTTTCTCTCTAGCTGAGACTCTTAAGGGTAAGAATGGTTTTAGCGCTAATGTAACATGTATGGCAGATGTTCTATGAATATGTTTCTTGTTTTTTTTCTGTTGTTTCTTCCCGTGAGAGTGTCTTAACATGATGTTTATATTGTTATATCCAGAAATAATAAAAAAAATATTTTTTTTAAAAAGAAGAGAATTCAAAGTATCTTAGCTCTCACTGCCTCACTTTTGGTCGTTAGTTTATACCAGTTATGTGAACATGCCTGCTTGGAGCTGAAAAATCTGATAATTCTTTAGTGGAGAGAAGCAGTAACATATATGACCAAACACTAACCTAGCTAACAGTGGATTATTAATCCATCCTTGAACAATCGTTGGTGTTCTGCATACCTCTCCCTGTCTTCCTGTGGAGATAAAGGAACCACTGTCCAGCCAAGAATAGTTTTGGTACCACAATTGCTCCACTGAGTGACAAACATTTATTCCTATGATAAATGAGAGGATATGTTGACGTTTGACCAAAAACATCACACCCCTACATTCATGCAACATTCTAAAGCAGTAGAGGGATAGAAAGACAACTCCTCTTTATCAACAAAACATTCAGTTTTTATTAAAGCACCACTGTCATGACAAATAATATATTCTGAAATGGTGTGCAGTTAATATGTGTAATGATAGCACTGACAGACCAATCTGTCCAGGAAAATAGACAGTGGTAGGGCTTGGAACAAACTATATCACTGCCAAATATGATTCAGGAACAGCAGTTTAGGATAGAAAAGGAAACCACATGAATAAAAGGTGACTGATACAAGCACTGCTGGCATTGTTATAGTTTTGTAGAATCATTTTGCAAAACAGCTTTATGAACATATAAATCTAAAGACAAATATGTAAAATAAAATAAAATTATATAAGGAATTCATAGGCAGAATATGCATGTAGTTATCAGAATACAATATTTTTGTTATAATTGTACCTTACATTAATGTGACATTAAACTCAGGAGTTAAATCTTAAAAATACATTCAAGTACCTTAACCAACAATTTTTTAAGCCTTACACATTTTTATTTTACAGTGGCAGATAGCATTTTGCAAGGTGCAGAAATCATATTCTGATTCCAAAAATATGATTAACAGTCTGGGATTGTTGTGTGTTTTGGGGGTGGACAGGATGAGGCTTTGCCTAACATATGTGGGATGTGGCCATGTTTGGGGCAAAATTATTTTGCAGATTTTTTTGGCGAGAAAGGTTGTAAGAATATCATCCTTGAACCTTCTAACATTCATTGTAGTGTATAATTGTAGTTTTGTTTCAATATACATTTTTTTTTTTAGAGTTTAAAAAATCTTCTAATTTAAAGTGACTCTAAATTTAGGAGTTAAATCTTAAAAATGCATTTAAGCATGATAACTTAACAAAAAAATATATTATTTGTGTATCATTCAGCTGTAGATCCTCAAATCACTTCTGAATTCATGGCTACTTTTTTTCCTCATGGTCCCTGCGTGTTATAATGTATTGACCGCTCCAAGCTCACTCCTGTGATGGACTACAATCTCAATAAAATTAGTAAACTAAACATGAGATTGTAGTCCATCACAGAAGTGAGCTTGCAGCGGTGGCTACTTTACAACACACACAGGGACCATGGGGAACAAAAGTACCCGCCTTCAAGAAGGAAGGACAGTGTCCGCACCAATTCAGAGATGATTTGAGGATCTACAGCTGAGTGATTCACAAATAATTTACGTTAATAGTTAAATGCAGATTTAAGATTCAATTCCTGAGTTTAGTGTAATTTTAAAGACTTCTATTCATTTAAGGATTATTAGCAGCTGAACAAGATTGGACAAAGTGTTGCAAATGTGGTAATTATATTGAACTTACTGACAGCTTTTACGTTAACATTCTATAATTGTTTATAGACAGATCTATTTCTGATCTCAGGTTACTCTACATAATGCATTATGTGACCAGAAAGCAGTCATCTCCATTCAACTGGACAGGCTCTAAATCTTTCATTTCCAGGAAATTTACAGTGTAGGAATTTTAAGAGATTTTAACAAAATGCAGGTGGAACATGCATCATGTAATTTTATTCCATAGGCAAACAGCTACATTCTTTTATTTGCAACATGTTTACAGGGCTGCAAAGATACAATTTATGGTCAAATAATAAAAAGTTTAAAATAATAGAATTTCTGCATTAGAATATGAGCATGTCACTGCTTTTTTTTATATTTAATGTCATGAAGAATCTCTCTTGTTACAACATGTATTTAATGCATAAATGACAATGAGATGCTGGACATCTGAAAGTTCAGCAATAAAGAAACTCAATTTGTCTATTTGTCTACAGAATACTGAAGACTAACTAGTACACAATTAGCCATTTTCTCTACTGAACTGCAGACCAAATAGTATTTATGAACTATAGTGACTCATTCATATTGTGTCTTCACAAACAGCACTCTTTAAACAGTTAAAGGAGAACTATGAGGTGAGTGCTTTTCACTCATCCTCATAGTTCTAGCCGACCTGTGACAATGAAAATGTCACAGGTCGGCTCAGTAGATCGGGAAGTGAGCAAACACATACCGGCGTTCGCTCACTTCTCGATCCTGTCACGGCAGAGGAGGGACTGGATTCTCCGCTCCGATCCTACAGCGCTGACTGGTGGAACGGACGGGGAGGGGGCATCGTTACCCTAAGGAGAACTATGGGGAAAAGCCCTAACCCCATAGTTCTCCTTTAACCCTTTTAAATTCTGATACACAACTAAAACAGTAGGGAGCATGTATCCATTGGGGTACAAGGATATGAAGATAACTTGGTCATACACCTTACACTTTGATTTTGCAATTTGCTTTATAATATCATTTATGAATTTATAGCTATTCATGTGGACCCAACCACTACAAAATACATAGGAGATTGTACAGTCAGATGTAAACTGTATAGAGTATTTAAAGTGAATCTGTGCTTTGCCCAGGCAGTGCAAAGCAGCCAGTTTATTTTAATAGTGTTCTCACCACATCCTCCCCTTTCCTCAGACACTGGAAGAGGAAAAGAACCTGGTACGTTCGGGTATGGAGAAGCATGTGGCTCAATCCCTCTCATCCCATGTGATTGTGTAGGTGTATGGTAATTGACCCCTCAGCCAATGAGCTAGTATTGCCTTACACATAAAGAAAATTTGGCCAGCATGCATAACATGAACACAAGTTTTAATTAAACTTTGAAGTTGTGAATAACAGAGTTATCTCTTCTATGCATGGTATTCTGTTTTAATGAAAAGAGCATTAAAAAGTGGCACACTTCACTCGCTATTCCAGTCTCTTACAATCTGTAATATTTTGGAACTCATGCATTTTCCCTTTAAGGTTGTTTTTTGTTAGTGGATGATAAAACTTTCTTTCTTCTGTTAATATTTTCAATTCGATACCTCTGAATAATTATATAAACAACTTTATAAGTATGCACTACCAATACAATATATTTATTAATATTTCTCAATGACAAATTTAGTGATGGAGGTGATGTCTTCATAAAGAGGAACTGACATATAGGGGTTGATTTACTAACCTTATAAACACACCACGAACATGTATACACCTCTGTAGTGTGTTCCCTCCCAGCATGATCTATGGGTGGAATCTAAACACCTTTGTAGTGTGTACACACCCAGCAGGTGTGTTGTGCAAAGCCAAGCATGAATTGCAAGGTGATGTTGTGTAAATTAGCTCTATGTTGTGTTGCTTGCGTTGATGAATGCAGGAATGTAAATGCATGAGCTAACCATTTTTGTCTAAACTGTGAAGCAGCATTATATATGCATCATGTGCATGATTTTTCCATATATGGCATTAGTGGAAATATGCTTTTAGAGACTTTTTGGTTGATAAATACGTTTTGCTGTGTGAAAATCACACGCACATGGTGCGTGCGTGTGTTTAGGTTAGTAAATCACCCCCATAGGCTTTGTTAGTGATAGAAATAAAATTAAGTGAACAAAAGTATTAAATAATCAAATATAAACGTAACACCCCCAAATGGCCACAATCCACATATGTTAGGCAAAGCTTCATCCTGTCCACCCCCAAAACACGGTTTAATTCCACACTGTTAATTATATTTTTGGAATCAGAATACGATTTCTGCACATTGCAAAATGGTATCTGCCACTTTAAAATAACAATGTGGCTAAACATTGTCTATAACCTTGCTGTTAAAAGGCTAGCTATGTGAAAGTGTATGTCTGAGTAAACTAACAATAAAAAAAATATACAACACATCCCTGCAATACATTTCTACATGTTTCATGGTTTTATGTCTTTAAAAATAATGCAAATAAAGAAAAATACCTCTGGATCCTAGCAGAAATCCAGTGTGCTTCTAGCTATCTCTTATGAGTTAACAACTCAACCTCTGCTGCACCTCTGCTGGAAGGTATTCTTACATTCCTTTGTCCCCAAAACTATCTACAACCCAACAACCCATTCTCTGCACTGAAATGTCAGTCACTGTTATCACGCCTGACTGAGGTCTCCCCTGCTGGACTAAAAACAACTCCCCTTTATGTTATGGGGATAGGGAAATGTGTTCTGTCCAGCAGGAGAAATGGGCAGGGCTGACAACAATGTTTGTGATTTTAGAGCAGCAAAGGCAGCGTTGTTAGCCTACAACAGGAAGTTAATGTAGTATTAAACTCTCAAACTCTTTTCTTTAAATAATCCAGATCAAACAAATGTGCATTGACTAGCAAAGTAGCTCTTTACATTTTTGGCCAAGCACTTACAATCATCATGTTTCCAAACAATTAGCTCCAGCTCTCTCTACTCGACTTCCCTGAACTTCCTGTCCTGTACATAATCAAATGGACAGGACAGTCTCCAGCAGCTGTCCATCTACTAGCTTGGAGAACGGAGAAGGAAAGAGGAGAGGGGAACAGGAAGCTGGGGAGTAGCTTCCCTTGCTGTGCCTGTTCGTTTGTGGAGACACACAACACTTATTAGCACACACAAGGGTAGCTCCATAGGACCATGCAGGGAAACGGAGTCACCTTAAAACAGGATATCAGGACCAGTGCTCAGGGGACCAGCTAATTCTGCAGGAAATGAAAACTTTTAAACAACAAGAAGCAGCATTCATTGTAAGTGATTAGATCAGCATTTGAAAAAGCTTAAAAACCTTTTGACTTTAATATTACTTTAGGAGCTGAGTGTAATTCTGGGAGGTCACTAGGTATTTTCCCATACTTGCAAAGAGACAAAACATGAATTTGTGGATGTATCGCAGAGATATACTGCATCTCTTTTTTTATCTTTATGCCCCAAACATACACTTAAGTAGCAAAATGTTTTTGATTTTTGAAGTTATTCAATACTTCTATGATTTAATTATCAAGTGTATTACCTGGCATGAAAATCAAAATAAACTGTGTTAGGTAATGTTTATAATGTTATAAATTATAAACAGTCAATAGGATATTATGTTTGTAACAGAGTGAGTGCTTGAGGTTATATGTAATCCATAACAGAAAATTATTTTCCCTTAACCAATTTAAAACCTATTGGTGCATGAAAGAGGTTTGCACTAAACAGCCTCTGGGCATTTCTGGTTTTCATTGTAGTACTCTGCATGCATTAACAGCTTCACTTACTCTTCCTGACTAACAGCTGAGAAAAATTGCACGGAAAGGTACAAGACTCATTTGTGTTGCTTGACAAAGTGTATTGTTATCATAAACCATTATTAGTTTTACAGTTGTATAGTTTCATTAGCTTTTTATGTAATTTTCTGTTATGATTGCATGATAATACTAATCAGGTTTTGTAGGGAGTATTTCAAAGATACACATTTTGGACTGAAGAACCCTTTTTTTTCTCTTAAAACATGGCTGCAATATAGAAATTGCCTAATAAAAGAAAGTCATGGTGAAGATATCTGGTGCTAATGCACATTCAGGAAATCTAAAAAATGGATTACAAATGTCCACAATAATATTCATCAAATTACTTTTGCCAAAGTACTATTGTAATGCAGTGAGTATTTACTAGGCAGTGATAGTTTTTTAAATGATGTTATAATATAATTATATAATAATATAATTATAATGATGCTCTGTTTTGCTGAAATTTTTAACACACTATAGAAATATCTTTTACGTTTACCTCTTCACTGCTATTACTTAGTCACCAACAATGAGAAAGAAGAGATTTGGGTGTCTTCTGTTTATGCTTCTGACTACAGAGCTCAACACCACACTGATTTAAGATCTCTCAATACTATTCTGTGATTTAATACTGTTTATTAAAAATAATAGACTTAACAGTAACATCATACTGTATTAATTGAATGAACTGCAGATTGTAAAATAAATTCTTAAAATTAAAGTGACACTAAACTCAGGACTTAAATCTTAAAAATGCATTCAGGTACCTTAACTATTAACAAAAATTTACATTTTAATGTATGTATGTACGAACAAAAGTATCCACCACTTTCTCTGTATCACTTTGCTGTAGATCCTCAAATCATCTCTGAATTGGTGCTGACACTGTCCTTCCTTCTTTTGAAGGGTGACTACTTTTCTTCCCCATGGCCCAAATGTGTGTTGTAAAGTAGCCATCACTCCAAGCTTACTCCCGGGATGGACTACATTCTCAATATAAATTAGCTAATTAAATGTGAGATTGTAGTCCATCCCGGGAGGGAGCTAAGAGCGGTGGCTACTTTACAACACACACAGGGGCCATGGGGAACAAAAGTAGCCACCCTCCAGAATGAAGGATAGTGTCAGCACCAATTCAGAGATGATTTGAGGATCTACAGCTGAGTGATACACAAATATGATACATTTTTGTTAATAGATAAGGTATTTGAATGCATTTTTAAGATTTAACTCCTGAGTTTACTGTCACTTTAATGATTCATTAATAAAAGGATTATATTCTAATTTTTGTTCTGTGATCAAATTAGGATTGAGGGAAAGTGGAATTGCCATAAAATTACACTTAGGTGGAAATTGGCTTGGAACATTATTATTTTTTTCTTTATTTGTATGTGAAAAGGTATTTTGGGTAGTTTATTTTATTTTATTTGGTATTCTTTATATTTGTGTTTATAACCTTTTGGTGTGCATTGAATTGTGTATTGTCCCTTTAATATGTGTTATGTTCCTTTTTTGTTGATGTCTGTATCTCCTTTATGTGAAAAAAGTTAAATATCAAGCCATATTTAGACCCATTACATGATAGTTAAAAGAGACTTCCATAACCCTAAGGAAATATTAAAAACTACCAAAAACCATCATAATAATGCCTTCACCATTAACTTCAATACATTTGGCCAAAAATGTAATTTACATACAATTTTTAATTGACATACAATTTCCAATTTTTATCACATTTTGGAGAAAAGAAAACTCCATTATTTCACTCATCCTTAGTTAAAGTTCAGTAGATCGCAATTCTGTTAAACCACTTTGATTAAAATCTATACATCTTAATCATATCAATGTATACAAATGTAACTACTGTATATCTACACTTCTATGTCTTTGCATAGTTTAAAGTCATGCAGTTTGACACATTTTTTTAGTGGTTGCACAGATATACTGTCATATTGTGTTGTATGTTTTTGTTACATTTATGTATAATTAGTTTTATATTTTTACAGAATGAAGATATTACACTTGATTGTCTCTGAAATAATAATGGCATTAGTTTATCTTTTTTTTGTTGAGAAATATAACTGTACTTTACAAGGTAAGATTATAGTGTTCTATTCATTGTTGTCATCATTATTATATTCATTGCATGATACTTGAAAGTTTTAAAAAAATAATAATAATAATAAAAAAATACTAAATTAGAAAATGTCTTATATATTCCTCAGGGCTATGTTATACCTATTAAAATGACATACTAAGGTGTTACCATGCTTCATATTAAATTGTTAACACATACAGTATGTTAGATGCTTTGATAGTGTTCTGTTGTTGATATATTTTCCAAAGTGCATTTTCAATTTGCAAGATAAGTTTATGTCTTTTATAGATAAAGAATATGAATATTCTTTTGGTATTGGTATTTTTAGCATACAGTGCACAACATTCATTACCCTCAGTGATTAGCTGCACAGAAGTTATGTGAGCTTTAATAATGATAGAAGGTTGATCTATTTACTTCCATCTTAAAAAAAACAATACAAAAATAAGTTATACATTTACAAATGTGAAATGCTTTAATGAGTACATATTTTGTTCTTGTTTTTAGATAACGAGGTTGATTTAATAAAGCAATAGAGACAGATCACTAAGCAAAGTACACTTTGTTCACTGAGTTCAGTAAAAAGAAAAAAACTGTGCTCACTCCAATCAACCAATCTTGTGCTAGTAAAAATCCTGTTATTTCCTTTGCATGCAGTTGAGTATTCAAATTAGCTTTAGCTTATTCACTAGACATGTGGATTCGGACAACCTGCAAACAACGAAAATCAGTTGATCAGAGCGATTCGTCCGATTCCAAAATAACAAATTTAATATAAAACGATATTCGGACATACATAAATTCGTATACAGAATGCAGCGGCAGCGATATTGGCCACCGGGTGTTCTGCGCATGCTATCTTAGAGGTGGAGCACATGACGGTGGCGGAGCATGTGACGTCACATGACGATGACGTCTCACGCTGAACGAGTGGTGGCCAGATTGGCTGCCAGCGCAGTCTGCTAATGCGCTTCGCCATTTTGGAGTAGATCTTGACATTCACCAAGATGGCTGCGCTCGAACATGTGGGCGCCACCATCTTGGCGTATACCAAGATCTACTCCAAAATGGCAGAATATGGCCGCCGCTCTGCGGTTTTGGATTTGGAGGCTCGTTGCCTCTGAATCAACATAAACATTTTTTCGTTTTCATTTGTTTCATCTGGAAACAATTTTTTTTGTTGTGCACATGTCTATTATTTACTAGCATTCCCTCTGCAAATTGAATATACAAATTAAACCCAATGCCTATGCAAAATATGGTAAATAGATAGTAAAGCTGAACTCTAGGCAGATATAAAAGACACAAATCAATGCAGCTCTGTAATCATTAATACATTGTTAAACATATTTTTTCAGTGCAAGCAGTGTAAGTTCTTCAATTTGACCTGATATCAGCCTCCTGCCCTGTTGAAAAGGACTGGAGGGTGAAAGGGAGAAGCAGTGCAAGGTGACAGTCAGTTTATATGCTGACAAGACGCACACTGATAGGAGGAAAGTGCTCATCACTCTACTACTTCTCATAGCATGGTCCAGAGCCTTGGGTCAGAGAAAGTGTGTAGGATTTTGGATGTTAAAATGAGGACATCTAATGGTTAGTAAAAAATGTACTACGGGTGACAACGCTAGAATGAAAGTGAGTATTGCAGAAAAAGCTGCATTTTTTAATGGTGTCTTTTAATAGGCTGTTCATTTTTATGTTGTTATTTTGGGCTGCAGTTCTGCTTTAAAATCCATTTTTGTCAGCTGAGAGTGCAAGAGTCACCCAATGTGAAGAAGAAAAATATGCAGAAGTAGAGTAAAGCTATTCCTAATAGGGTACTTGTTATTTACATATTCCCATGGCCATGCTTGCTTATAGGTGCTATGGCAGTCTGATTTTTGCTAAACAGAAAAGCATCATATCCATGCCACTTGCTAAGCTGCATTAGATCAACATTTAATTAAATGCAGATTGTAATATCCGGTGTTATAGCTCCAGCCAAAATGTATAAACTCTGTTCGTTTTATGTTGCTATATGTGTTCCACCTGGGTATATTTCCCTCAATGCCTGACTCAGAAATACAAGAAGAAGTGAAAGCAAATCCTCCCATTGCGAATGGAACTATCACCAGAAGAGGTGCCAAATGTAAAATTTTAGATTTCTTCAATGGGAAAAAATGGGGAAAATTTAGCAGCACTAAAAAAATACTAAGAGGAGGCTTAAAGTGACACTAAACTCAGGAGTTGATCTTAAAAATGCATTTAAGTACCCTAAAGTGGACCTTTACCTACTTTGACTAAAAATTAATGTAATACAGCTCTGTAATACAGCATACAGCTCTGTATGTTGATATGAAATCATATTACATTCATTAGCTAAATAAACATATTTTTATTGTACTCACAATTTCTTTTTTTTCCACTTCCTGGTCCACTTTGGCACAAATTATGTAGTTGTCCCCAAGCGTTGGATCCTGGGAAGGTTACATCAGCAGAGCATTACTAGGAAATCTCATCTGTAATCTCATAAGATCTCAAGGAAAAGGCATTTTCCTCCCGTGAGATGATGTGCATGGTCACATGTCCTAGTCACATGTGCCAGAGTTTCATGACGTAGTAACCTGCACTTAGTTAAAATGGCCACTGTCAGGCAACTGGGGAAGAAAAGAGAAATAAGGTATGCAAACAATAAAAAGCCGACAATTATCTAGAAGTATCTGTTTGTAGATTGTCATGACTAAACATTACTAAAGCTGCCTTTGCTGTTATTTTGACGGTATGGGTAAATTTCCTATTTAATTAGTAACAAAATGTATTTTATTTGTGTATCACTCAGTTTTAGATCCTCAAATCATCTCTGAATTGGTGCTGACACTGTCCTTCCTTCTGGAGGGTGGCTACTTTTGTTTCCCATGGTCCCTGTATGTGTTGTAAAGTAGTCACCACTCCAAGCTCACTCCTGTAAACTAAACATGAGATTGTAGTCCATCACAAGAGTGATCTTGGAGTGGTGGCTACTTTACAACACACAGGGACCATGGGGAACAAAAGTAGCCACCCTTCAGAAAGAAGGACAGTGTCAGCACCAATTCAGAGATGATTTGAGGATCTACAGCCGAGTGATACACAAGGGTATTAAATGCATTTTAAGTTTTAACTCCTGAGTTTGGTGCCACTTATCCCTTTTCCACCCTAATCAAAACTACGAAAAACGTTTTAGTTGGAGTGCACTTTGCTCTTTCTACTTCACGCTCATAAAATAAGGCATAGAGAGGTACATTCCAATTGTAAACCTAAGCAGTTTAGCAGAGGGATTACTGATTACACTTATCTATTAATAATAAGGGTGGCATAATAAATCGGTCATCTGACACACCTGATGAGTAACCTACAGTATTTTGTATGAGAAAGTATGGAAAAATATAGAAATACTATTTTGTTCTGCCTTTAACCATGCTCAGAACATTGACCCTCTACCGTGGTAATATTGATCCTTTACCCTGGTTTCATCACAAAAAATGATTGGAAATCCAACAATGGGGATGCCTGTATCAGTTACTGTATCTTGTCTCTTTGGAGAGATCTCCCCTTACTTGATGTTCCTACCACAACGTAATGTGAAATTTCTATTAGGACTTACAGGCAGCAATAAAAAGCTGAAATATTTCCGAACACTTTCCAAAACTACACAAAACGTTTTGGCTTTTAATATAATTTAATAGTAGAAGCATAGCAAGGCTCTATTGTCTTAAATTAGGTATAACTAATACCCCATTGGATGCTAGAAAAAATAATAAAGTCACCGGCACTTCAAATGATCAAGTCAATAGGTTTATTGACCCAAGTGATAACACCTCTAGTAACGTTTCGGGACCATGCGGCCCCTTCCTCAGGCAAACAGAGAGTGCCTGAGTTTGCCTGAGGAAGGGGCCGTATGGTCCCAAAACGTTGCTAGAGGTGTTATCACTTGGGTCAATAAACTTATTGGCTTGATCATTTGGAGTGCCGTTGACTTTATTATTTTTTTGTACGTTTTGATGGAGGCATCCGTTGTTGCTGCTGCACCTGCCCTGATACATTGGGCATTCTATGGTCAGTGTGCGGTGGGATATATGGCCATTGGATGCTAGGGGTACTGTATGCTATAGGTTTCTCAATATATTGTTTTATTAAATTGGTCAATCTAGTATGTATGTAAGTGTTGGTATAATTGTGTGTTCATACCATCTTTTGTGTAACTTTTCTTTCTCTAATTTTTTTTCTGAGGTTTCTATTTTCTTTTCCAGTAATGAATGAAAGTACTTTCAGCACAGCACATAACATATTGAAAAGGTAATATATGTTTGTCCTAATTTTCAAGTGATTTAAAAATGTAATTTCCTTTAACATCAATCACATACTTAGAAAATAATAAAAAAGAAGAATAACTGGACTATGATAATATAAACACGTGAGCCCACAGAAAAAAGAAAGAACATAACTCGTGCAAATTAGTATTAAGTTGATTTCAATTATGTTTGCACATGGATTTCAATTGATCTTCACAGTGGGAAATATGACTTGCTGCCCATTACTTTCATAATTATGTCATCATTAGAAGGCATGCATTATTAACTCTGTAAAATATCACTTTTTAATAGAACACTCTGTTGGCAGGTTAGAATGTATGCTCTTATAACTAGAAACAAATGAGTTTTATATATTTGGAGCAGTATGTAATTAAGTATACATTAGCTTATCAGTCATATCACTTATGCCTACTGCCCCGATATGTATGCTAAATGTATTTTTATCAGAGAGGAAACTATAATGTTCAATATTTGCTTCTATGGGCGTCTGATAGTCTTGAAGATTGTATTTTATGCTAGCAAAAAAGATCTGTTTGTTCAAGTTGAAAGCTGAAATAGTTGTGTAATGGCATAATAGAATGAGTATGTGATGGGGCACATACAAATGATATAGCTCATCGAAAATCCTAATCTTGTCTTGATTCTCAAAGTAATCCCAAAACCAAGTAAGTCCAAGTAAACATATGATCCAAAATATAAGGAACTTAAGTTATACAAACATTTGTAAACATTTTACATTCTTTAAAATTTTAACTTGGCCTCACTATTGTTTTTTTTTTTTTAAGTGTTAAGAGAAGGGGGTCTCAGTGGCCAACAGGGAGGCTCAGAAGGTGTGAGTCAGTGGCAGCTGTTGGGAATGCAACAGTCTATACTGATATGTACTGATTGTATTTCTGACATTCTAATGTTTACTGATATGCCTTTTGAGCTGTAGATGGCGCTGTAGTGCAATGCTACTCTCTATATGCATGCTTATCTATGATACACAGCAAGTTTTCCTATATATATAGAGATCTAAATGCAGCTTACATGCTGATAGGGAGCAGGCCCAGCGCTACAGGGGTCAGGGAGGGGGTTGGGGCAGGGGGCACAAAAATGCACCTTTGCCTGTGTAGGCAAAAATCCTAGCACCGGCCCTGTCCTGCACAGTGCTGTATTCAGAAGTAATAATTTTCGAAGCAAGTAAAACTTAATGCAGCATTCCTCAAGACCTCAGTGCTTCATCTGAACACAAACCAAGAGCAGCAAGCCTGACTTTTTTCAGTTGAATTATCTTTTTCATCATTTGTTTATTTTTAATTGCCAATATGTGACAGGTTTTATTTACAAACAGCTAAAACAGGGTAGGAATGGATATGTTTTGCTGGTTTACCCATCACAAGATTTTGGCTAGCTATTCTTCTGATACATACCTCTGCTAGTCAATAAGATTACTCTTCTACTCCTTGGTTTAGCATTACTGTTGCCTGGGTCAGCTGCCTGCTAACTGAACAGAGATAATGAAATGATGCTGATTCACTGTCCAGTAAGGAGACTGCAGGCAAAGAGGTGACAGAAGATGCTGAATTGCTCATTCCGGAAGCTGCAGAGTAGCCTTTCAGGCTGTGCTTAAGTATATAAACACATTAAACATACCATTCCATTCACCTGCATTAGATGTGAGGACGCTAGACATATCACAGCCGGAGCTGGGGGGAGATGTGAGTGCAGACTGCCGCAGGAGCAAGAATCAGTATATCTTTTGTATTCTGGCCCCTTGGACCAAAATGAGACGTTAACCCTTGCAGTGTGGGGGTAATCACATTGCAAGGGTTAATTTTTTTAATAGCCGGAGTTCCCCTTTAAACATCAAGGATAAGCATTTATTGTAAGTGATGTAATCTGTATTTGAAATAGCTTTAATATTACTCTGTGGTATCAGTTTCAAAATGTTAAATGATAGTATTTTGTTGAACGTGGGCACAAACCATGTTTCTAAGCTATTTTACACTCCTCTTACTTAATATATGTTTAAAACCTACCATGCTTAGAAAAGTTGTGATAGCAGCATCATAATTTTCTATCAGCTGTTGCAGCCTTCTATCAACAGGTAAAGGTCACACAGCTAAACGGAATAGGAGGTGGTTGATAATGGTGGCCATCTGCAATACATATTCACAATTAACCCTCTGCACACTGTTGTATACTTAAAGTAGGGCTCCAGAAAAAATAACAATGAATAGTCCATTAAAATATAAAATAAAAAAATCACTCTTCAGTCAGATGGCTGGCATCATTTCATCCACTTCCTCTAAGCCCAGGTAATCCTGGACCCACCTCATCCTTTGACTGGACTGGACTTTTCTTATGTTCCTCCTTTTTGCCAGCACATGAACTGAATGGCTCCCGCTTCTTCCGTACACTACACTCAGCCTCTTGATGTCCCTGCACGGCAGAGCTTTGATAGTAGGTCAAATTCAGGTACTTGCACTAGTTGCATTTAAAAAAATACATATATGTAAAGGCAAATTTTTTTTCTTAGTTTTGGATGGAATGGGGAAGAGTTAGAACAACAACCAGATTTGTACTGCTATGTGGGGCTCCTTTAGCGACATTTCTCCTCACTTCCTATCCTGTTGATATTTTTCCAGACAGGAAGTGCTTCATGGTGTAAGCACATTATAAGAAGCTAAATTAAGACTATGTGATCCTTGTAGTAGTATATGAACAGACTGCACTATCCAAATAATTCCAATACTTCAGACTTTATGGAAATACACAGTAAATCCAGTATAACAGTGCGTGTAACAGCAAATACCAAGCAGTGCCAGGCCCGATGTTACTGTAAGGCAGCACAAGTGGCTGCCTGAGGGCACCCAGCAGGTGAGGGCGTAATTTTTTTTAGCAGTGAGCGGCTGCAGTATGGACAGGGCTCTGGCGCTGTAAGATCAGCCCCGCCCCTAGGTTCTCTCTGCTGTCTGTATATGCTGCATGCGTGGGACTTTGGAGGTAGTGTGGCTGTACTGTATGAAGTTGGGTGACATTCTGTAGTGTGCCTGAGTCGCTCATCCTGCACTGTGGCTTTACCTGCCGTCTGACAGCCATCTGTAAAATGTACCCTCGGTGGAGTGACTCATCTGTGGACTGTATAGGCAAGTTAACTCTGCCTCCTCTCGATCAGAAGCTGCATTGTGTGTATTTTTATTTAAATCTCTCACCACTCTGCCTCCTGATCAGAAGCTGCAGCACGTGTATGTATGTTTTTTTTAAACTCTCTCCCCACTCTGCCTACTCCTGCAGCATGTGAAGGGCTGCCATCATGGGGGGTATGGCGATACACATGTGAGGGGCCCGGGCCCCCCAGGCAGCCCACGTCCCTCACATGTGTAGTGGCCGTACAAGGGGTGGCATGGCAGAGGTTACAGGGGAGGAGGCGGAGGAGGCCGGGCCCCAGCAGCGGCAGGTAAGAGTTGCTGGGAGGAAGTGCAGGGAAAGGGGCCCCAACCAGCCCACCTAAGACCCTGCAGAGCTCACCATAGAGAGTCTCAGATGGGCTGTGCACAATCTATTGTGTGCTCTGCAGGGTCACTCTCTGGTGGGGTCTGCAGGGTCCCAGGTGGGTCCAGAGTCCAGTGTGTTACTAAGTCCAGCGTGTTACAAAGTCCAGAGTCCAGTGCCTTACTAAGTCCAGAGTCCGTCAAATAGTGAGTCCCACCGCACTCCTGACCGAGAAGCCTAATACAATGTGGGGGGGGGGGGGGGGTGTTGAAGTGGCCGCAGATGGTGCCGCCAAATACTTGCAAAACAGAAAAATGGTCACCAGCACTCCAGGTTTTCTTCAAAACAAAAACCTTTTATTCATTGTCACAGGTCATATCACCATGCATGGCAACGGTTCGGAACCTGTCCGGTCCCTTCACCAGGCAAACAAAAGTGATGAGTGACCATTTTTCTGTTTTGTAAGTCCAGAGTCCAGCGCGTTACTAAGTCCAGAGTCCAGCACGTTACTAAGTTTAGGCTCAAAGCTGTGTAAGTGGCCCCAAATTTTCTGATGGCAACCCTGAGCATGTGTATGTGGTGTTTTTTATTTTTATTTGTTTTTTAACTCACTCTCCCCACATTGCAAAATCCTGCCCTGAGCAGTGCAAACCCCCCAACCAGCTACAACCACTCACATGTTTCACCCATAGGCGTATTCATAGAGGTCTCTCTTACCTCTATTAATAAGCCTATGGGTGAAACATGTGAGAGGTTTTAGCTGGTTTAGCTGGTTGTGCTGCTGGTATTTGCTGTTACATACACTGTTATACTGGATATGCTGTGAATTTCAATAAAGTCTGAAGTATTGGAATTCTCTGGATAGTGTGGTCTGTTCATATACTACTACATTCCAAGGTGGAGACGCAACTATTAGACCAGCACCTGCGGAGTCTTGATGGCTGCTAAGGAATGGAGCGGTGAGATTTCTTTTGCCTCTATATGTGATCCTTGTGTTTAAAATAGTGTATTGTGGTGCATGGATTTCTGATGCTGTTTATATGTTCATATTCATGAGTTTTTGTGTGAGCACCTCTCTCCTGAGGAAACTAGTACCAGTAAAATGCATCAGAAACATATAAAATCAGCCCAGGTAAAAGTTTGGGCTCCCGAATATTACACTTGGTGCAATGTTTCGGGGTCTCGCAGGATACCTTTCCTCAGGCAGAACATGTGATGAAAGTGCAGGTGAACACACAAACACACATATATATATATATATACACAGAACAGAACGTGAAACCAGAGCAATCCCAGGGGTCACATTTTCTGTGTGACGTCACAATGATGTCATACTCCTGCCAGAATTCAAATCTAAATAGTCTTGCACTGAAACAGACATGATTCAAATCAAACAGAAAGGTAACCAGGCATAATGCGTAGTCAGAAATAGAGCATAACATTACCTTAAAACTGTGCAATTGCATTGAAAGGGCATGCAGTCAAATTGAGAAAACCATCAGGGATAACGGATGCACAAAACAGCTGCTCGTCTGGACTGGCTGTCCCTTGCTGTAAAAGGGACAGGTTTGCTGCTGTCCAAGCCTTAGAGCCAGAAACATATAAAACAAGCCAGGCACACCATATCTAGTGAATTACTATCCACCTCACTATTCTTGGCATGGAATCAGACTATAAAAACACTATCAACTTTCTCATGCATTTAGTAGTTGTGTCATGATCTGGGATCAGACCTGGAGTTCCATAGCTGAAACAGCAGGCAAATTTGTGGTATAACAGGCCGGGTAGTAGATGGTAGTAGTGTAGGAGTATAGGAGCAGGCATAAGCATAATCAGGGATCAAGCTGAGGTCAGTAGGAAAAGGAATCAGGTTTGAAGGGGAAGGCAATAAGCTTAGTCGATGAATCAGCAGCCAAGGATCGGTATACGAATAGCAGTATGAGGAAGTAGTATCACAGAAGCAGCAGGCAGAAAGATATTGGCAGGAGCACAATAACTTGACAATAATCTGGTAAACAGGAAGTGCAGAGGCATGGCTTAACTAGCTACATAGATACATAGTTAGTCAGGTTGGAAAAAGACACAAGTCCATCGAGTTCAACCTATAGAGATGAGGAAAAAAAAAGAAAGAAAAACCTAAAACAGAACTCTATGCCCACAAGTACCCACTGTTGATCCAGACGAAGGCAAAATAAACTCCTATTAAGCATAGTTCAATTTGTTCAGAGAGAACAAATTCAGGTCAGTTAATCTTTCCTCAGGGCTGACCTCCTCCCTGTCTCTTATGAGTTTAGTTGCCCTTCGCTGCACTTTTTCCAGTTCCACAACATACTTTTTGTGAACTGGTGTCCAAAACTGAACTGCATATTCCAGATGAGGTCTTACTAATGCTTTGTACAGGGGCAGGATTATGTATCTATCTCTGGAGTCTATAGACCCCGTATAATACAAGAAAATATTTTGCTTGCTTTAGAAACTGCGGCTTGGCATTGCATGCTATTATTCAGTCTATGGTCTACCAGTACACCCAGATGTTTCTCCATCATTGACTCCCCAAACATACTCCCCCTAGAGCAGGGGTGGCAAACTCTGGCCCTCCAGCTGTGGTGAAACTACAAATCCCATGATGCATCTGCCTCTGCGAGTCGTGCCCGTGGCTGTGAGAATCTTGCAAAGCCTCAAGGGACTTGTAGTTCCACAACAGCTGGAGGGCCGCAGTTAGCCACCCCTGCCCTAGAGTGTATGACGCATGCATGTTTAGTCCCCAAGTGCTGAACTTTACATTTATCAACATTAAACCTCATTTGCCAAATAGATGCCCAATCACACAGTGCATTCAGATCTGTTTGTAGGTTGGAGGCATCCTGTAAGGACTGCATTCCAATACATAACTTGGTGCCATCTGCAAACTCAGAAATTGTACTTATAATCCCCAATTATATGTAATTTATACATAGATTAAACAGTAAGGGGCCCAACACTGAACCCTGGGGCACACCACTAACAGCCTCAGACCATTCAGAGTATGAATCATTGATCACCACTCTCTGAATACGGTCTTTAAGTCAGTTTTATATCCAACTACAGAGTGAATACTCCATACCTACTCACCTTAACTTATACATTAGCCGCATGTGGGGAACTGTGTCAAACGCTTTTGCAAACTCCAAGTATATTATATCCACAGCCATTCCTCTGTCCAATCTATTGCTCCCTTCTCATAAAAAGAAAATAGATTTGGAAGGTTCATGGGAGGAGTAAGGAGTTGAGAGTTTAGCAGAAAACTGGGTTTCACTAAGGATTGCACAATAGATCCAGTGACTAACCAAGGTTCCAGGTGGCTCAGCAGGAAAATCCACTGCCAGCTACAGCAAAGGCCCTGAGTTCATATCTGGATCCTGATAAGTTGTGTTTTTAAATTACAAAATAAAAGGTTGGTTTTCATATCTGTTTAGTTATCCTTTCACTGGGCTACCGTGAAAACCCCAGTTTTTTGTGTGCATTGTATAATCAAGTGAAACCATTCTCAGCAGGGCAGAAAGTGAGGGGAAAAAATCTCCCTAGCAGAGCCCCAGAGAGCAGTAAAAACCTGATGATATTTTTAATCCTTACCCACTCTATGCAAAACAAGAAACAGTTTTTCAGCTTGACATACAATACACTATAATGATCACAGTGCTGTGTTCATTTTTGTCTTTTATGTGAGCCTAGAGTTCAGCTTTCAATGCACACTTTTGATAATTGTGAATTAAAACAGGGATTCTTGTTTGCCCTTTGTTGGTCACATTTATCCATTTCTGTTAAGTCCCTACTCTGCCACCAAAGATGGCAAATACTTTCATGTGCATAAAATAGTTAAATGGATGTCTAACCAGCTCCACTGAGCATGCATTTTTAATCCTTTCAAAAAAATCAGTATGATCATGGCAAAGGTTTTGATCGTTAATGTTGCTTTCCTTTTTAGAAGTTTAGATACTGATGACCTATCTTCAACCAAACCAGAAAACAAAACGATTTTCAAAAATGAGGAGAACAGAAAGCACATGATGCAAGCTATAATGAATGGAGCCTACAAACCTTCTTCACACCCAGTTGGTAATTATGTTCCTTATTTGTGTATAACCATAAGAAAAAAAAACATTTAAAAGTAATATTTGAATATTCATATGAATAGGCACATTTTCAGTATACACATTTTCTACCTTGGCAATATGTGTAAAGACATCTAATAATATTAGATCATAAAGACTTAATATATATTAATAGATATATGACTCAGCTATATTTTCATGCAAATGCCAGGCTGAAAAGGCACCAATTTTAAATAAGTTCATTCAGTGGATGAAATTGCATAAAGTTTCTTTTTTATTACACTTTAATGGATTTTGCTTTGTAAAGAATATTCACTTCATATGTAATGAAATAACATTTATTTGTTTATTGTGAACTGACAATATTTGGTTTCACTACTAAACATGGAACATATTAAAAAATTACTTAATGGCCCCTGAAGTATACAGAATGGGTAGCATTTCTTAAATCAGGACAGCTAGTACAAGCACATACAGTAGAAAATGTGAAATATTATACATTTAGATGCAGATTTTCCAGACAAGTAGTCTCATGAAACAGAAGAAAGTCATACACTGACAAATGTTTTCCTAGTGCAGTTTAGTGCAGTGCTCCTTTCCTCTGTACTGCTTTATAATTGTATTTTTTAACTCTCCATATGAGCTATGGCAAAGGCACTGTGGAACGATTCATCCTCTAAATCACAATAGAATCAGTCAAGTCTTCACCGTTGGGTCTTTTCCCCCCTCTTACTGTACATTTGCTCTGTGTTCACATTATAGATTAGAAGGCTGGGGGGCTGCAAGGTCACTTGGTCGGGTCCCAGGCCAAGTAAAATGGAACTCCTCCACTGCACTACTGAGGGTGAATTACTCCACAGTACAAGCAGCTGCAGAGGTCAGTGATGGGGTATTTTAAAGTGTATCTACTGCTTCTTAATAGTATGTCATTATTTTAAAAGTGGTCACTTGCAATGGTCACATACAAAGGTCTCAAAGGTAATGGTGTCTAACACTAATGTGCTTGGTTCTTGCATTGACCTTTTCACTCTGTGCAAGATTTGTCTAGTGACACAAGTATTTCCCTAACAAATTGAATAATAAAGTCTATTCTGCAGAATCACTGAAGTGACAGATTATCAAAGCTCACTGTCACAAGGGGAGGGATTCTACCCGCCCAATTACAAAAAAAACGCTAATGAGGTTGTGTACAACATTCTTATCACCTCACTGTCACCTGAGAAAATAATAATTACTCCATGATCTCTAGTGGCTTTAATAGTGGGACTGAGTACTTTATTGGGCATGTAGAGTGTCATGGACTATGCTCCTGAAAGGGGCATCAGCACTGTGCCTTTCATTCACAATGTACTGGTCCAGAGAGTGGCAATAGTCATGTCAGTGATGTTCTCTGCATCATTAAGGACCACCCACTACAGAGAAGTGGCAAAAAGGACCCTCACCATGAACAGCTAAAAGGCTTCAGGAAAAGAAAGTACTAAAAAAATCCATACACAACATGCTGAGGACCTTCAGGGAAAGGATGGGGGCAGCATTGGTTGGGGAGCGGTGTGTGTGTGTTCAGAATTGGGTGTTTTTTATTTCTCCCCATTGAAGAGATCCCTCTTTCCTCATGTTTTGGTGACAAGGGGGTCAGAGGACCAAGAGGGGATAAAAAATATATCTCCAGTGTGGACAGAAAAAAAAAAAGACACCAATAAAAAATCAACAGCAGTTCTTATAATTTCTTCACTCTTTCCAAACATCTTAATTCTTTTGGCTGAAGGTGGGCCTTAAATAAAATTCAATGAAAAATGAGAATTTAAATAGAAACATAGTTTACAAATAATGCCTTTTTTATTTTTCAGGAACGGCTCCTGATATTCTTAATATTATTGTGAATATCACCGGTTGCATTCCACAATATAAAGCACCAACCTGTGCCAAAAATTGCCTGGCCTCTAAATACAGGCAAATAAATGGAGCCTGCAACAACAGGTAAATGTTTTCAATATCTATTAAATACAGCTAATTTTATTCATTTTCAAAATATCCCAACAAAGGCATACCTGCAGAAGAAGACTGTAAATATGTACCATTCCTGTCTCCCACACCGCTGAACTACTCTCTATTCCTGAGAAATGATCCTCCAAATTCACTGGGAAACAGACATTTCCAAAGATGTCAATCTCCGTGGTCCCCTACAGCTCTCACTGATTTCCCCTTACTGACCTCCATCCCCTAAAGAATACAGTAATGACATGGAGGTCAGCAGGAGGAACCAGCAAGAGCTGTAGGTGTAGACACATCAAGAAGTGAAAGGAAATCTCCCCAAAGTGAGTACAGATTCACTTCATAATCCCACATTGACCGTTTCCAACGGGCACAATGGACACTTCCTAATCATCTACAAACATCTAAGGAATGAGTTTACACAGTGCATAAGGTCACATCCCTACTTTACACAAGTTTTGGGGTTTAAAAAATAATGAATGTGATTTTTATTAGTAAAGTATAGAGAAGATTGGGAGTTGTCCTCTAGTATATTCCACAGCCTTCTTTAGCTATACAGTAGTAAATAAGTGATGTAAGGCTCCTGTTTACTTTGTATGTGAACTTTTTTTGTGTCAAATAAATATTACTCTCAAAGTAATGTTGCTATGATGTAAACTATTGAATCAACACATTGTGTTCTTTCATATATCATTCATAATTACACAGTGAGAAGACAAAATGCCTTTATGGATGACACTAGATTGTTAAGTACTTAATTAATGCAATAAATTCACAACCCACTTAGGTTTGCCAGTAGGAATAACATAAACCCCATAGAAGTAAGAAATACAGCAATGCCAATGGAAGCAATCAAAACATAGATACATAACTAGCGTACTTTGTGTTGCTTTATAATAAAGTTGAATGCAATATATAGTATATGTACGAAAATAATCATGTATGTAGAAATGCCTTCTGTACAATGGGTTGATCACCACATCTTTAATACTCAACTCCAGCTTTAAAAAAAAAGCAAACCTAGTTACCTTCTGCTCTCTACAACCCTCCCTTACACCTAAACTGAAATAAATTGAATTATACACACCTTAATTCCAAGTATCCTCTGTGTCACGCTGTTTTTTCCCCTCAATTGAAGCGTGGAGGGTGGGCATAAATGACGCACAGGGTGGCACTCATAAATCGGTGTAGTTCTAATCAGTGTAGTTCTATGCAACAGTACTGTGTGGGCCAGGGCTGAATGAAAATGCTAGACCCAGGGGGTGTGCACAGATACAAATGGCCATTAGCACTCTTTTTTTATGTGCAAGATTCAACTTTATTGACGAATGGACATGATGTAACAAAGTAGCAAAGTTTCGTGGCCACCTAGGGTCTCTTTATCAGGCTCAATATGACAATAATGTAACACTAAACCACTGGGGATACAGCATTGATACTCTGATGTGGTGTGCTGGTGACCATTTGCATATGCATCGCATCTGGCTGCGCCATCCGCCATCATTACAGCACCCAACAACAAGATGTATAACAGTCAGGAGTGCAGCAGGATACACACTGGATTGATTCATGATAGCATGTGTTCACAGGAAAGAGTTTGATGTCATTGGGCATCATTCAGCTCAAAAATGGGTCAGGTCAAAGCATCCAAAAGAAAGGCTGAAGATAATTCAGAGCTGTGTCCAGCTGCCGGTCCTGAGGTACCTACTGGCACTGCCCAGTAACAGGATGGACTATAGAGGTGAGAGATAACACTTATTGACCAGCTGTTTTCCTGTTTTACCAATCCAAATCTCAGCTGCTTGAAGATTTGCTCATCAAACAGAGGGAAATCTTCCTCGCAACAGCAGACATGAAATACAGAAAATAAAACAGCAAAGCAGCCCAAGATAGACAAGAACCTAACACTAACCGCAGCCCTCTTTTTAAATATAATTAGTTTTTTTTTTAAAAACACATGGGTGATAGAGGTGACAATCCCATGGGGCCACTTTATTTTTTCTTTTGTGGTCCTAACAGAATATGTTTTTGTTTTTTTTTTACACTTATATGTTCTCCTAAAGTGGACATAAACGCAAATGGTAACTTAGACCTCAGTTAAAATGTCACACCTTCATTTCTTTTTAGGTCCCATTTACACTGGGCATTCTGGAATTTCTGCGGCAAGTACCTACAAAATTCCAGGTGTCACGTTCAGATGCGGCCTCTGCACTCATTGAAGTAAATGACAGGGTGTCATCAGCCACATCTGACAGCATGTAATCGTATATGGTACAAATACACCAGGTTTAGAATAGATGATTTTCACTGGATTCATGATAAATGCTGATTAGAAGATAGATTACTGATTTTCTCTTGGAAATTAATATAAACACCCCTTTATCTAAGTGGAATTGTGCTTTCTGCCCTCCTTGTGTTCCCTGTTGGCATGGCTAGGTCCCAGCCAAACCAATTATCATGGTCAACCTCACACACTGAAGGTACATTCACAGCCAAAAACTCTAATCAATCTGATTTGTGTATCGCTTAGCTGTAGATCCTCAAATCATCTCTGAATTGGTGCTGACACTGTCCTTCCTTCTGGAGGGTGACTCCTTTTGTTCCCCGTGGTCCCTGTGTGTTGTAAAGTAGCCACAGCTCCAAGTTCACTCCCATGATGTTCTACAATCTCAATACCAATTTGTAAGCTAAACGTGAGAATGTAGTCCATCACAGGAACAAGCTTGGAGCAGTGGCTACACACACAGGGACCATGGGGAACAAAAGAAGCCACCCTCCAGAAGGAAGGACAGTGTCAGCACCAATTCAGAGATGATTTGAGGATCTATAGCCGAGTGATACACAAATAAGATACATTTCTGTTAATAGTTAAGGTACGTGAATGCATTTTTAAGATTTAACTCCTGAGTTTAGTTTCACTTTAAATAAACCTATACATGCTTTGATTTTTATAAATAAAATTGGAATTGGAATTCTGATCAGCTTAATAAAATATGTTCCTTTTAATGTATGCATCATCCTCCAATAAAATGTAAATAAAAAAAGAAACACCAGTTTTACAATACTACTCTTGCTAAATACCATGGGTTGTCTACTTTTCTAATGATGTCTTTTTGGAATGATTTGTGTGTTCTGGCATCATTAGGCCACAGTACACACAGTATGGTGTTAGAAAATGATGCAAATTGAAAGCTAAATTAGACAGCATTTATTCCAGGCCCGGGAAGATACAGCAGGTAAAGCACACATGGGATATTCTCATAATCAAAATATAGCTGAGAAAATATGCTTAATGTCCTCATAGGTTTATTGTACTTGAAAAGTAATTACCTCTAATTTGACAACTTCGTGAAAGAAATGTCAACTTTTTAAACGTTAAAGTGGACCTTTACCCCCTTTCACTAAAATCACATCTCTGAATGTTGATTTAACATCATCTTACATCTTACAAACTTGTTTTTCATATACTTACAAATAGAGTTCATCTACTTTCTGGTCCACTTCTGGCACAAATGATGTAATGTGCCAAAGTGTTGCATCCTGGGAAGGTTACATCAGCAGAGCATTGCTGGGAAATCTCATCTGTAATCTCATTAGATCTCAGGGAAAGGCATTTCCTCCCCTGAGATGATGTGCATAGTCACATGTCCTAGTCACATGTGCCAGAGTTCCAGGAAGTAAAGGGAGATCTAGTAATCTGCCTTAGGAAAAATGGCCACTGTATCGATGTTGTATCCCCGCTAGGTAGATTCAACATCTCTGTTAGACCTGGGGACTATTGTCAATTGTCAACAGAAAGTGATGGTAAACCTTCCCCTTGGGACACCTTTTCCAATGACAATTGTCTAAGAGGGGAATTCCCCTCACTTCGTAGTAGGCATGCACCAATACCAAGTACCGTACTCGGTACAAGTACAAGTACAGATACTTTTCCAGCTCCATGACTAGACTAGAGACAAATTCAAAAGTTAGGAGGCAGCTGTCATTTGTAAGGGGCACACAGAGCTCCTGTATGATTTTGGTTTTATAAATATAAATAAAGGGATGCACCAATACCATTTTGCAAGTACAAGTACTGATACTTGTCCAAGTTCTCACAGATACAAGTACTGATACATTTATGTTTATTGTCATGTGACAGTTTTTCTAAAACAATACAGACTAATGATTTCAGGACAGTGGTGGAGAGCCAGAGTCAGGTCCCAGCTGCAACAGCTGCAACCCTGGTAGATGGTAATGCCAAGTATCGGCACTGGTATCTGAAAAGTATCGGTGCATCCCTACTTTGTAGTATACTAATAAATATGGAGAACTGAAACCTGGGACTCGTCATGAAAGTTTCAAATACCCCTGGTGTTTCATGGGTTAATTTTAGGACATAGAGGAGTAATGTGACTTTACAAAAGAATGTTTTGGTTGGGTAATTAGCAGGAATCATATCAACAAATCAGTTATTATATATGCACTCCGCTGGAAATAAAATGAAAGGCATTACTCAGCAACCCATAATGACATTGTTAAACAACAGGCTCATTTTTTATTGTGGAGCTAACAAATTCCTAAAACACTTGTATGGATTAATTTGTGATTGTTTAAATAATTACCATCAGAAAATTAGGAAAACATGCAAAATTAATCATTCTAATCTATTTTTAAACATGCTCTTTCTTTAGTATACAAACAGTAGCAATCAATTTAGCCACAATAATTTCACCGGGATTAGTTTGATTTGCTTTAGCTTTAATCTATAATTAATATATTCTTTATAATAAAATCATTTTTATTTCTTTTTGTAATTAGTAAATGAACGGTATTTATTCAAAGTTGTGTATTTGATTAGTTTAAAGTGAAAATCCACAGTAATACCTCAGAATATTAAAAAATATATATTTTAGATGCTTCTCACATGCTGTGGGGAACCCCAGGGGTACACATGCGTCTTCAACACAGTCCAATATAAATAAACAGTTTTTATTTAATCCAGCGGTAACAGAACAAACAGCTTTCTTCAGCAAAACGGTAAAGTCCTTCAATAAGATTGCACTGCGTAGTGCGTTTAGGTGATCTCACCAAGATAGAGTCCACTTGCTTCTGAGCAGCCACGCACACACAGACCTTTCTGTCTGTCTCTCAGCTTCCCCACTCCTCTCTCACCTGTGTTACCTTTTAACAGGAAGGGCTGTAGGGGGAGTACCTGCCCTCCCAAGTAATCCCCTTCTTTGCTCTCAGCCCTGCTGCCTCTCCACAATGCTTAAAGCCCAACCCAGGTAATAACTTTTTTTTTTTTTTTTCGTTTTGAATAGCCAGTGAAAGGTTAGAGCCCCTGTCCGATTTCCCATTATCTTTGACTACATGACTAATGTTATGACCCCTTTTTATCCACCAACTACTTACAAAAAACCAAGAACACCATTTCCTTTCCTCCCACCTAAAGTATCAAGTCACACCATTCACACACAATGTGCCCTCATTTAACCATGAAACTCCACCAATCACAAAGAGTGCAGACCACACAAGGTCATTCACTTCAAGGCGATGTTGTTTATCTTTCTTAAGGAGTTTCCTTAAGGAAAATGAACAACATCCCCTTAAAGCTACATAGTTACATAGTTACATAGTATTTGAGGTTGAATAAAGTTATAAGTCCATCAAGTCCAACCTATTGTGTATATGCATTTATGAGCAGGTGTGTCCGTGTATATGAGTCCATGTGTGATTTTTCTCTTAGCAGTACCTGTACCCCTTTATGTTACGGTCTCCAAGGAACTCGTCCAGGAGTTTCCTGAATGATTCAACACTCTTAGCTGAAATCACTTCCTGTGGCAGCGAGTTCCAGACCCTAACCGCTCTAACTGTGAAGAACCCCTTGCGCCCTGTATGTTGAAATTTGTTATCCACCAATTTTTGGTTGTGCCCTCTGGTCTTTGTTACGGAACTAACCATAAACAGTTTGTTACTCAGGTTGCTGTCACCCTTGAATAGTTTATACATGAAAATCATGTCCCCCCTTAATCTCCTAACCTCCAACGAGAACATATTTAATTTTAACAACCTTGTTTCATAGTTCAGATCCTCGAACCCCTTAATGAGTTTGGTTGCCCTCCTCTGGACTTTTTCCAGCTCAAGGACATCCTTTCTGAGTATCGGTGACCAAAACTGGACCGCATACTCCAGATGTGGCGAACCAGTGATCTGTATAGTGGCAAAATTATAGACTTGTCCCTGCAATACATTCCCTTCTTAATGCAAGACAGGACTCTACTTGCTGTATTTACAGCAGCCTGGCACTGTGCGCTGTTATTCAATCTGCGGTCTATAATGACCCCCAAATCCTTCTCCGTTTCCGACTTCCCTAGTGGCACACCTATAAGTGTATAGTCCATTTGCCTATTTTTAACTCCAAGGTGCATTACCTTACATTTATCGACATTTAACTTCATCTGCCATACCCCGATTCTATCCAGGTCCTCCTGTAATGTTATAATGTCTAAATCTGTGTCTACTAACCTCCCAATTTTTGTATCATCAGCAAACACTGAGACATGACTTCTCACTCCCTCCCCTATATCATTAAGAAATCGGTAAAAAAGCATGGGACCCAGCACCGAACCCTGGGGCACACCACTCATGACCTACGCCCAGTCTGAGAAGGTGTCATTAACTGATACTCTTTGTGCACGTTCTTGTAGCCAGTTTTCTATCCACGTGCACACTAATTAATCTATGCCCATAGCACTTAGCTTGTATAAAAAGCGTTTATGTGGCACTGTATCAAACGCTTTGGCAAAGTCCAGATATACTACGTCCACCGGCCTCCTCCCATCCAGATCTCTACTTACCTCTTCGTAAAAGGTCAGCAGGTTGGTCTGGCAAGAACGATCCTTCCTAAATCCGTGTTGCACATCACTTATTATACTATGGTCCCGGACGAATTCCACTAAGTAGCCTTAATAATTCCCTCCAACAGTTTACACACTATGCATGTCAGACTAACTGGTCTATAGTTCCCTGGTTGGCATTTTGACCCTTTTTTGAATATAGGTACCACATTAGCCCTTCTCCAGTTGCTTGGCACTCTACCAGCCATTAGAGATTCCTTAAAAATGAGGAACAGTGGTCTCGGTATCTCCTTGTTCAGTTGTTTGAGTACCTTGGGGTATAGATTATCAGGTCCTAATGCTTTATTTGCATTTAGTAGTTTAAGCCTATGTTGTATCCCAGTTTCCGTCAACCATTCAGTTGTATTTCTTGTTAAATTCTGTGTTTTATCATGTACATTGAACCCGTCTGTTTCCTTGGTGAATACCGACGAGAAGAAAGTATATAGCACCTCGGCCCTCTCCCTGTCGCTTGTGGGTAACGACCCATTTATGTCCTTTATTGGGCCTATCTGTTCCTTTCTCCCCTTTTTACTGTTTATGTACTGATACAAAATTTTGGGGTTCTTTTTACTAACTTTGGCGATATATTTTTCACATTCAATTTTAGCCGCCCGGACTGCCAGTTTACATCTTTTATTAAATTATTTGTAGTTTTGGAATGCCGATACTGTCCCCTCCATTTTATACTTACTAAATGCTATTTTTTTTCCTTAATGTGTTGTTTTACCGATTTATTTAGCCATATTGGCTTTGTTTTTGATCTTTTACTTTTGTTCCCCAGCGGTATACACCTGGTAATAGCATTTTGTAATTTGTTCTTGAAACAGTCCCACTTTTGGTCAAAGTTTAGTTTATCAAATACGTTTTCCCATTCGATCTCACCCACTATATTGCGTAGTTTATCAAAGTTCGCCTTCCTGATGTTTAGGCTTCTCATCCGCCCATCCCCCTTCCCTTTCTTGCACCCAATATTGAAAGCAATCACCTTGAGATCACTATTGCCCAGTGTCTCCCCGACTGCAACATCCTCAATTAACTCCGTATTATTATGCATGTATATGTCATGTCATGTCATGTGTCATGTCATGTGTATGTCAAACCAAAAGCTTTTTTTCTAGTTTTGGAAAGAGTTGGGAAGGGTTATAACACTTGTCAGGTTTGTTCTGCTCTCTAGAGATTCATTAGAGAGAATTATGATTTATTCTCCTAATGACAAGAGTTTTGCCAGACAGGAAATGAAGGAAAAAATGTAATACTGGGGCACAGAGAGAAATACAAATTTGAAAGCCTTCCTGTACACTACCCATTAATTTGGTTTATCTTTGTCTGTGTTGCTGTTGGAGATTTACCCTCACTTTCTGTCCAGTAAAACATAAGCAAGAAAGGGGAAATCCTTTTAATGGAGCCCTGGATAACAGTAACCAACTGACGTAGGTTCAAAACCTTACCCACTCTATCCAAAAGCTAAGAAAAAAGTTCTGGCTGAACACTTTAAAAGAGAACTATGGGGCAACCTTTTTTGCTCAAAGTTCTCTTCAGGGTCACGGGAGGACATATACTAATGTCCTCCTGTGACCCTAAACTCAGTATATAGCGGGCTGTTGCCCGCTATATGCTGAAAGCGGAGAGCCGCACCATAGCCACGATGGATCCCGACAATATTGTCGCTATCCACCCCACTGGCTGATTGAATGCTGGCTCTGCCTCTCTAGAGCTGTGCCCCCCCCCCCCCCCC
>NW_017306651.1:694743-705968 GCF_000935625.1 Nanorana parkeri | reverse complement strand
CCGTCCCCCCCCCCCCTCCCCTATCTGTTCCTCCAGTCAGCACTGGAGAAATTAAGAGGGGAGGTGGGAATTCCTGTGGGGAGCGTTGACTGACAGTCAACGCTCTCTGCAGGGAGAGGTTCGGGAAGTCAGCGATCAGCGGTATGTGTTCCCTGACTTCCCGATCAATAGAGCCGACCTGTAAAAGCTTCAGTGTCTCAGGTTGGCTTGAATTACGGGGATGAGTGTTTTTAACTCACCCCATAATTCTCCTTAAAGAACCCCTTTACATATGCACACATTTTCAGACTTGACTAGCCTCCCAGAGTCATCATGCTGCAGAGAAGGACCCATGTTCCCTGTGTGCAAGCAGAGGTCATTTGGCATAGGTTGCCAGCATACTGGCAGAAGACAGGCTTTTCTCCTTAGACTGTGGCTGTTTTCTAAAGAATATGAACTTATTTTTATATTTGAATTCTTCTTTAATCAGTAAAAATTCAGTATGGATATAATTAATTGATAGTATATTTAAAACATGAATGCAAAAAAATTAATTGTTGACTTTGTATTTTAAAAGAAAACATCCTACCTGGGGGGCATCAAATACAATTCTAACTCGGTGGCTTCCATCACAATATGAAGATGGGATGAATGAGCCGAAGGGCTGGAATCCAGATTTCCTCTACAGCAGTTTTCTACTGCCGCCAGTAAGAATCTTTCACAATGGTTTTATTCACATTGTTTAGAATCTTCTTTCAAGATGTGACATATAAACATCTGTGTTATGTTTTAGCATGATACACTATTGTGAACGTGTTTTGATAATATGATATAAGTAATTCTTCATGGAATTTTGTTAACTTGTATTACTAATTGTATTGATAGCAGTCTCATATTAGGTTTCTCTTAGGGTAGACAACTTCAAACAACAGTTCAAGTTTTTACCTGGATACAACCAGCTTTATTGTGTTTTCAGCATCAAAAGATCATAGGTAGCAACTCCAAGATCCTTAGTGTCTCCACAGAAAACATAAGCCCCCCCACATAAAACACAAAGCAGAACCTCAGTCTGTCCAGTACACATGCAAGCCCTGCTCTACCAGAGTTGGGCCATGTGTTTAGCTCAACAAATTATATGATTTTTACTTACAAAGCATTTAATACAGAGTCTCTCTCGTTCTCTGTTTATTCATGTTAGTGTAGTATGGCATCTTCCCCAACAATTAAGAGATGTCTTGTTAAGGCAGTTGCTTCCCCTATTAGTTCCCGTTCACACCTAGGCATTTTGTCAAGACAAAACACTCAAGGCAAAGATTCCCATTCACTTCTTTGGCCCCTGTTCTAACCTGAGCATTTTGTCATAAGCAGAAAAACACCTGCCGCTGGAAAAAGGACATGAGCTACTTTTTGGCAGATTACAGCACCTTTTGTTCCCTTAGACTTTAAAGGGAAATTTCTGCTTTTAAAGCATTTTTATGCATTTTGTTTTGCTTGTTTTGTCACACGTTTTGTTGCACAAAGTTTCCTATTGAAGTATAAGGGACCGAACAGTGCTGTAATCTGTCATGCTTAGCTTTGAACAACAAAAGACCTAGGTATGAATGGCGACTTAGGCCTGATTACAGCAGCTTCTCAGGAAATCTGGAGGTTCAAAAATACCTTTTAACAGCCAAACTGGCTTCCCTAGAGCTTCTTTTACACCATACAATAAAAAATGATTTTCATCATTATGATGCGGTTATGATCATCATCAGAGTTGTAATGTAAGCCCTCTGAGAAGCACCAGCCCTATGCAGATATCAGCACAAAAGGAGAGCTACATGCTCATGGCCTATTAGTTCTTCATATCCTAGAGTGTATGCCTGATGTGCTGTTCTGATATTGTTTGTGGGGAACTCTATTTATGTATTTTTTTTTAAATTTAAGCACAATTTTTTTTATAAAGCGACTAATTATCAGCAGTAATGCGAGTTGTATTAATGTATTTTTACTTTGTGCAAAACAGCCAGATTCAGTTCTTGGTGGATCAATTTGCCCCTCACTAACCATCAGGAAAGCTGGTTCTTGAATCTCACACCATTCACAGGTTGTACATTAAGACTGGAATCATTAATTAAAACTAGAGATGAGCAAACGTTCGCTCTCAGATCCGCTGCTACCTTTCAGCCAATCTGTGCGGTTATTGTGTTTACAGTGACCTCTACCTGTTAGGTCTCCTAAGAGGCCACTGTTTCACATCCAGCTTCATCAATCATTAATTTCCTGAGGGAATAAATGCTGTGGAGGGTTCTGCAAATCACTTACAGGCTGCCTGGAGGATTAGCATATATTTTCCAAAAGAAAAAAAAACATTTTGCTGTAACTGCTTAGCAATTATTAGCTAGAGTTAGGCTTTAATTTATTATTTTTTTTATTTTCAATGCTGCAGAAAATGTACTGCAAAACAGTGTTGTCACCCTTTTACAGGAAGTGAACAAATGGCAGATCTACTGGCAGGATCAACAGATAATACAATTATGTTACACGGGGAACTCCTGAAAAACCAAAACTGTTGTGTTAATAACACTAACAGACTGCATTGCATGTCATTTGTTTTTGCCCATGGTTCTGCTATGGAAATATGAAAATGACTGACAGGAAAAACAGTAGTGATCCTTGTGACCAATATCACCAATTGGCAAGATGTAGCATTTCTTCACAAGAAGATATTAACTACATTGGACATGATTATGTGATTGATGACCCTAGAATTATTGCTAACACTTGTCCACGGTGATACAGTATGTTACCTGTGTGGCATAATAGTCGCAATCGTCATTTCCGCACGTAGGCGCACCCGACACATGTTTGTGTGTGCGGGTGTATGTGGGGGGAGGGACTTTTTATATATGACTTTAAATGACACTGATGTGCCATGCATTCTGGATTGGGTGATCACACTGTGGGCGGTGGTGTGTGGATGTGGTGCCATTGACTTCAATGCACCACCATGCCCCATCCCGCCCCTAAATTCAGGAAGCCAGCCAAGCTGCGATACAGTGCGTTCCAGCAACTTCTATGGTGTGAACAAGCCCTAAAAATGCCCACTCACATTGAAGCTCATGGCTGGCTGTTTAATTACAATTGCCAGCCTGGAAGAGGTTAAACTTATAACTGTGCACTGAAATACTTCATTACAGTAACTGTAATATGTTGTAGTTTATATATTAGAATGTATAATAATTGTGTTTTTTCTTTGTTTTGTTTTTACTTTTTTTAGGTTAAAGTAGTTACAAAGAAAATAATTAATGCATCAAACAAAGATTTTCATGATGATGGATTGTATTCACACATAATCGTTGAATGGGGCCAGTATATATCCCATGACATGGCTTTTACACCACAAAGTATCACAAAATGGCCAACAATGTGGGGAGTCGACTGTCGCTCTACTTGTGACAATCAGAAGTCTTGTTACCCCATAAAGGTAAATAAGCCATTGGCCTTTCTTATTTGTCTATTCCTCCGAACATCTCTTTGTAAAACTGTGTTACATGATGATTCAAATAAGTTTACTGATGGTAATTCCAGTAAGGATCATGAACACCAACAGATAAGGTTTAAGGCAGGGGTAGCCAAACTCCGGCCCTCCAGCTGTGGTGGAACTACAAACCCCATGAGGCATTACAAGACCCTCACAGCCACAGACATGACTCCCGGAGAGAGATGCATCATGGGATTCGTAGTTCCACCACAGCTGGAGGGCCAGAGTTTGGTTACCCCTGGTTTAAGGTAAAGAAGAAAACATTTTAAACTGTTCTATACTGTATTCTTATTTTTAGAAAACTTTGAATGTCATATCAGTAAAAAATATGGTTCAGTGCAAAGAATAAGGATACTACAGAGAAAAGTAATTTGAGCATGTGATTTCAAAAGGATGTACCCATCTATGGACATGTGGTAATATCTGCCCTGCCAATAATGAGTTGTATTGTTTGCTTTGGCTTATATGTAATACACATCAATACAAAAGTTTTAAAGTGGACCTTTACCCCTTTCACTAAAAATCACTTCAGCATACATCTCTGCATGCCGATATGAAATCATCTTACATTCATTAGTTAAACAAACATACATTTCTTTTACTTACAGTTATTTCTGGTCCACTTGGACATTAGTGATGTAATGTGTCCAAGTGTTGCATCCTGGGAAGGTTACATCAGCAGACCATTGCTGGGAAATCTCATCTGTAATCTCACAATATATCAGGGAAAGGCATTTTCCTCCCCCGAGATGATGAGCATGGTCACATGTCCGAGTCACATGTGCCAGAGTTCAAAGAAGATAAGGGAGATACACTGTATTAATCTGCCCTTAGTAAAAATGGCCACTGTGAGAAGAATGAGGAGGAAAATAAATAATGAATATATGTAATAATGTCACATAGGGGGCATCCTGTTTGGGAGATCTGTCAGTGCCCTCTGGTTTTACATTTTGCTTGCTTTATAAAATCTTTGTTTTAAAAGAGAACTAAAGCCAAACCTTTTTTGGGGCTTTAGTCCACTTTTGGGTCTAAGGAGTACATTTACTAATGTACTCCTGTGACCCAAAGTCAGCATCAAGTGGGCTACTGCTCGGTATTTGCTGACAGTACAGAGCAAAGGTGCAGCCAGGAAAGATCCACCCCACTGCCTGATTGACAGCTGACTTTGCCTCTCAAGAGCCAGATGTGCCCAACCCCACCCCTGTCTGTCCCTCCAATGAGCACTGGAGGAACAGACAAGGAAGGGGAGAATGCCTGCGGGGAGTGGCAACTGACAGGTACTGCCCTCTTCAGTGAGGAGACCATGAGCTGAGTGAACAGCGGCTCGTGATTGCTCAGCTCACGATCTATAGAACTGACATATGGCACTTGCAATGTCTCACACTGGCTCAGAGTACTTCTCCTTTAAGCCCTCCATGCCTCAGAAGTATTACACATGTGACCAGTGCCATGCACAAGTCTAGCTGTAAAATGCATTTTTCTTTTCTTTTACTTTTATTCCTCCAGTGACGATTTGACAAGGGTAGCTAGGGACTTCCCCCTTTATCTGCTGGTTTAGGATGTGATGAGCATTTTAATTAGTTGAAATTAAATTGCCAAGTGCCAGTACGGAGAGTTAATAGAACTGTGAGATTTCAACAAAATATTAAACACTGGTACATTTTTTTCCTAACTTTTAATTTCCTTATTCAAGAGCAATTAACATCTTATTATTTTTTATAGTTAAAGGTCCACTTTAGGGTACCTATTTATTAGAAAAGGACAAAGGAGGGACTTAATAAAAAAATATCATAGCAAAAGAAATTCAGAGCATGACTTAAAAATAATTAGGAATTAAAATTGTATGTCTAAAACTAAGCCATGTCAGACTCTGTGGTATTAACCATTAAAAGAAATTACTAGGAATGCTTTACCACAGTGGCAAATTGCATGTTTAAATAAAAATATAATATAACTAAAATGACAATGAAAGTCTAAATAGTTAAAATCTTCCATTCTAAAGATGGTATCAGCCAGCAATAAAAAGCTAGCCACAGACATTTAATGAAGGTCATGTTGCAGTGCAAGCCACTAAATTATCTTTCACTATGCACAGTCACATATGCTCATATCGCACACATGTTTAAACAAAAGCACTTAGCAATAGCAGCATTGTTATCTTGGTGGAACAAAGATTGTTAGGTGGGAATAGGTACAGCTGATTGACCTCTTTCAAAATTAATGTCAGTAGTGCTAACTTAGGGGGGACAAAACCATCATAGTCATTGGGGCTGCATTCATACTCCCTGGTCCTCTTGTCCAACTATCTTGTGCCTCTCCTGTTCCAAATGACTGGCAAAGCTTCAAGCTAACAAGATGAGACATCATAGGCACACCTGGGCTGGGGGCAGTAATGCTAAGACAATTTGCCCACTGTGCATCAGTACTGTACCTGCCAGCTCTGCTGACCAAGGCCATGGACTATGTTTGCTATAATAGACATCACAACTAAACTTGTCAGGATTTGAAACTTTGTTTATTAATCTTCCATTAATATTTACAATAGAGAGCAATAGCTCCAACACAAGATCTCAGATTCTCCACCAACATGTCTAAAAAATAAATAATTATTTTTATATTAAAAACAGTTTTTAATAGGGCTCATTTGGAGAGAGTGTTGTTAGGCCTGCCAAGAAGTCCCACCCGTCACTCCAATTTCCTGACCGGTAGTCTTGTTATCCCAGTGAAAGGTGGAGAGTCAGCTGGGAATCTTGCAGCCAGGGTATGCAGATACCCAATGAGCATACTTTTGGAATGTCCGTGTGGACTCCAATACGTTGGCAGGACCACTCGGGAACTGTCTCTCTGGGGCGGCTGTAACCTGTAACTTTGTAACCTGAAAGACAAAGCAACCTAGGATATGGGCTTCCAGTCTTCAGCCCCAGCAGGTCAACACCCTCCCCCATTTGACTTTCACTGTTGCTGATTGGCTGCTGACCAACTATTGCTGGTGTCTAGTGCTACCACTGACAACTTGTCTTGAACCTACTTACCCTTACCTGATTGACCCCCATCCTTCCCTCCCTTGTCACAACTACAGTTGCAAGCCTTCACCCCATACCAACACATTCCCCTACCCCCGCTCTCACCACTGCTAACCCCTATAACTCCTCTAGCCTCAGTGTTTGCACATGGCACACTTCTGCATCTACTATATATGTAAAAAATAAGTCAAGGCAACTGGACTTGCTGTATTTTTCTTGTAGACATTTCACTGTTCATCCAACCAGCTTTCTCAATTCAGAATGACTTGTATAAAAAATTATCTGGGAATAAATATGGAGAATGTCGCTCCAATCCACATAATATGTTAGTCACAACCAGGTGTTGATTGTATTTGCATAATTGGAGTCTAGGAGGTGTTATTAACCTGCCCAGAGAGAGGTGTTAAAACAGTATTGTATGTGGCAGACAATAGATCTCTCACCCCCCTCTATTCAAGCATTTTTACATAAATGGCCTCTTTCACACCTATTTTGAACCAGTCCTCCTCCCTGTCTACATACCCTGGTGTAGCTACTGTTTTGTTTCACCGACATACAATTCTGAGCACTCCTCACTGCACTGGATTGCATACACAATGTTGTTCATCTTGTGTTTTGGCGTTGAGTCTTTTGGATGAACCAGTTGTTGCCTCTGTGTATTGCTGGATTTAAAGCAGGTAGGGATGTAATGTTTTTTTAAAAACCCTTCTGAGTTTCTCAGACACCCCAGCTACATATGGTATGACCAAATTCTTCAGTTTGTCATGCGTTTCACTCTCACTGGTGCTCTTGGGATTCTTTCCTCTTCTTTCTGTTTTGACAAAAGCCCAGTCTGGATACCCGCAAAGTTTAAGGGCCCCCTGAGGTGTTTGAATTCCTTCGTCTTGGCCTCTGTTCTGGTGGGAATTTTCTCTGCCCGGTGGTGTAGAGTCCTGATGACTCCCAGTTTTTGGTCTAAAGGGTAGTGGGAGTAAAATAGCATGTACTGGTCCGTGTGTGTTGGTTTTCAGTAGACCTCTATTTCCAGCCTCCTTCCCTCTTACTAAACAATCCAAAAAAGCCAGTTTGTGGGTTTACATATATTCCTGCGTAAACTTGATGTTATGATCCACTGAGTTGATATGGTCAGTGAAAGCCTATAACTCTTGTTTGTGAATCTTAACCCAAGTGTCACCCACATATCTGAACCAATGACTCGGTGTAATTTCCTTGAAGGTGGTCAGGGCCTTGCTTTCTACTTCCTCCATGTACAGGTTCACCACAATAGGCGATTTACCTATACATACAATGCTACACATACAATGCTGTTTTAACACCTTTCTCTGGGTAGGTTAATAACACCTCCCAGTCTCCAATTATGCAAATTATATCAACACCTGGTTGTGACTAACATATTTGTGAATTGGAGCGACATTCACCATATTTATTCCCAGATAATTTTTTGTACAAGTCATTCTGAATTGAGAAATCTGGTTAGATGTCCAGTGAAACATCTTCAAGAAAAATACAGCAAGTCCAGTTGCCTTGACTTATTTTTTACAGATATACCATAACCTGGATGAATGAGAACCTTCACAGACATTCTGCATCTACTGTTGTGTATGCTTGATTTAATTATTTGTTCTTGTGTGTAAACGTGGTACAGTGATGTTTTGTGTTATCTGTAAGCTGGGTTTTCAGTATCTGTGCATATTCTGTATGGATGGATGCTACACAGTGCCATTTCTTTTGCCTTGTGTGCTGGGTGTAATTCTCAGTATATGTCTTTATGTTGTATGTATGGATGCTGCACAGTGCTATTTCTCTTGTCCTGTAAGCTAAGCATAATTCTAAGTATATGTGCAGATACTGTATGTATGGATGCTGCACTGTAGCACTGCTGTTGTCCTGAATGCTGGGTGTAATTCTCAGTATTTGCTCCTATTCTGTATGTTGTTGTAACTCTCAGTATATGTGATCATATTTGTATGGACACTGCATGGTATCACTTCTCTAGCATCCTGGAATTTGTGACATATGTTGTAATTCACAAAGTTCGCTGTAAAACTTTGTATCACTGCTCATCTCCTTTTTTACTGTGAGCATTCATGCATCCCCTTTCTAAGTCATGATCCTTAAACGATTTAGCCACACCACGTTTTTGTGTGTGTCACTTACTTATCATCCTATTAACTATTTTCCCAGGTTGACACCTCTGCAGTAGCCACTGAAAGTGAGATGTGGATACTTTCTGTTTTAAGAATGCTCCACTGTAATATGCAAATAGAATGTCTTTGAAAGGTACAATGAGTGAAGCAGGTATGGGGCAGTAAGATTGCTGGAAGAGTTATTGGTCAGTTCTAGACCTAAATAATCAGAGTCAAACAATGGAGGAAGTCAGTACAGGGGGCAGAAGGGGCGCACTGTCCAAAAAGCAAGGAATTAGAACCAAAATAACAACAAAATACAAAGCTATTAAGAGCACCATTTTAGCTCAGCATCTGTAGCAGTGTACACGAGAGAATTTATATGTGTGCCTGATGATAAAATAATAAACATGTTTGCCGCGTGCCTGTGCTATATTTTCCATAAAGGCCAGCAGGTAACATGGAAACATTAATAACAACATTTTACATTTTCAGAGATGCAGAATGCCAATAAAAGCTTGGATGAAAACAGGACTGCCAGCTGCCAGTAGGAAAGTAATCTGAAACTGGTGTTGAAAACAGTACACAACTAAAATGGAATAAACATTGTCAGTAGTGTACATGATAAATAGATTACCTTTTAAAGGACTAGGAAATCTAAAACAAAAAAGTAACTGTAAGTATCCTTAAAGCTGACCTTGCAGGGCAATGAAAGGTCTGCATATACTGCTGTGGACCCTGTCCTCCTGTATACATTGTCTGCTAAGAGTTGGTGCAAATTTACCTGTAAAAAAAAATATATTTTCTACTTACCTTACCCTATATTTGGTTACTTGTGGTCTCTAGGTGAGGGTGAAGTCATAGTCATTCTGACAAAATCCATAGTCCTTCTGACAAAGAGTAGCCCAAATCTCAAGTTAAAGTAACACTAAATTCAAGAGTTAAATCTTAAAAATACATTCAAGTACATTAACTATTACCAAAAATGTATATTATTTGTGTATCACTCGGCTGTAGATCCTCAAATCATCTCTGAATTGGTCCTGACACTGTCCTTCCTTCTGGAAGGTGGCTACTTTTGTTCCCCATGGTCCCTGTGTGTGTTGTAAAGTAGCCACCACTCCAAGCTCCCTCCTGTGATGAACAATCTAACGTTTAGTTTACAAATTGTATTGGGATTGTAGCTCATCATGGGAGTGAGTTTGGAGCAGTGGCTACTTTACAACACACACAGGGACCATGGGGAACAAAAGTAGCCATCCTCCAGAAGGAAGGACAGTGTCAGCACCAATTCAGAGATGATTTGAGGATCTACAGCTGAGTGATACACAAATAAGTCACAAACAAACTTAAGGTACTTGAATGCATTTTTAAGATTTAACTCCTGAGTTTAGTGTCACTTTAAGATGCTATTGCAATGGATTGGGCGCTATTGCAATGGACTGGGGTGTCTTCTTGTGAGACTTGGACTGCTCTGCATTCGCTAGGAAACTCCTCCGGAGGACGGTGACCTCGCACCCATCATTGTGAAAGATTGGGGTAAAGTAGGTATAATTCTAACCTTTTTCTTTGCAGGTGCTTTTTAGACCTACTCTGAGCAAGAAATTTATATAAGGGGAGGGGTATATGCAAACCTTGCTTTGCAGTCCATGTTTCATTTTAACTTTACCCTTGGTCTCCGAGTCTCATAACATTTGACTTACCCAAGGCATTAGGTACAGATAGCTAGGTGGTTTGCTGTCCGGCCTTGTAGCTGTTGAGCTCTGAGCTTAATTCCCATCAGAAACTTGCATCAAATTTGTACACTTACTTCGTGTTTTTGTGGGGTTTCCTCTAGATCAAGGGTAGGCAATCTGTGGCCCTCCGGCTGTGGTGAAACAACAAATTCCATCATGCATCTGCCTCTGGAAGACATTCCTTTGGCTATCATAATCTTGCAATGCCTTATGACATGTAACTTGTTCTGAAAATGTCAGCTTTCCATTGTTTGTAAAATCACTCTGCCACATCATGGTCAAAGTGTTCTGCCATTCTAGGCTAATAGACAGCAAGTTAAATATGAAACGGGTGCCCATTACATCACCTTCAGCCAGAGGCAGAGCAACTAGCTTTGCAGCAATCATAGTTGTGATTGGATCCTTATTCCATGGGGAAAGCTTGGGGGTACAACTCCCACCCCCTTTACTTTCCCACTTATATCTATACAAAGAATGGCCAACAGGAAGGTAATGTTAGAAATTCATCCACTACAGAAGTGAAAGGACAGCATCAAGCCCTGTCACAATGCATTTTACAATGTCCTTAGCAGCTTCCCTGTGCAGCTCTGCAACCAAGGATCTTTTGGCAGCACTTCTCCACTCTGCATGTTTTGTATGATTATTATTGTTACTGAGGGACAGTGATGTTGGGGGAGCGCAGCCAAATAGGGGAGGGGGTGCAGTGTGAGGACGAAGTAAGTGCAATGGGACGCATACATTCTGCATGCTCATGCCTTTGGTCTTTATCTACAGTATATAATGTTTGCTAATTCTTAAATATGAAGGAAGGACAGATCTAAATATATATATATATATA
>NW_017306651.1:692575-694438 GCF_000935625.1 Nanorana parkeri | reverse complement strand
TGGGTGCCTTGTTCTAAGAAGATACTCTCATTTAACTGGAGTGCTCCTTGGCAGTTGCAGATGCTGAGGGCACAGAAGTTCCAGATCCTAAAGAGGAAAATACCTGATGGAAGCTGGGTCGGGGAGGAGTCCGCTTGTTGAGGGGTACCGCAGAGGAGCTGGTGCGAGCGTCCGTCTGGGACCCACAAGTGAGATCCCACACCCTATTCCAGGTATCTGTTCACAGTACTACTACTACTACTATTGGTCTCTGGGACCAGATCGCAGTGATTTCGGCCTTAGCGGTTGCTAGGGGAGAAAGCTGTCCTCAGAAGTATTTCCTATGGCATCCTACAGACCCTAAACCCTCTCTCTCCTATTGATGTTGCAAATAAATACCCTAAAAAGACCCTAAGACTCGAGCCGTTCTGTCCGTGAGTGTCGGCGTGCTGTTGCTGATCAAAGGGGACCGGTAGCTGGAACCAACAGGTAGGAGAACCTATTTCAAACTCAGCGGCTCCTTCGGGGGTGAGCGCTACATATATATATATATATATTTGAGATGTTTTGCTGGATAAAAGGAAATTACATTTCTACCTACAGCTGTGCCACAAAGCACAGACCTGACTGACAGGGCTTATATTCCTCTGCTGTACTTAAATGTATTTTCCTGTCCTCAGCTTGTGACTAGACAATGAAAGGAGCTGCAGCAGACTGAGGAGCTCATCTCTCTGTCGCTCTGCCCTCTCCTCTTATCAGCATGATTGTTGCACTGCTACTTGGGTCTTTGTGCTGCTTTTACCTCTCACTGTCTGAATTCTGCTGTACAAGGCTGCAAGATGCTGAGTTAAACAAAGACATTTAAGCTGCTTGAATTTAAAAAGAAAAATTATGGATGTATTAATGAATACAAAGCTGCATTAATATGCTAGAATTCAGCTTTAGATACAACCAACCAAACAAATCTGCTGAAGTCAGACAATCAGACAAGTACATTATGGTTTTTTTGTCTGCTATGGGCTACTGAAATTTAAAACATTCTTAACAGTGACTGATATTTTATTGTTTTATTATGAAATAATAATAAAAAAATAATTTACACAAATCAAAAAAGAATGATGGTTGATACTTATTATTATTGTTATTATTTAAAAATGTATTTATTTTATTTAATTAATGTTTGTTTTAAGTCAACATTCTAACGGCTGAATCTGTAAAAAAAAATTCTGTAATTATAGGCGCATTGTAAAAGTTTTGGACTCATTTTCTCCATGCCATTCTCTAACAGATGGAGGGATAGTTTTTTCTCTGGTCTCCCAGGAATTAGGCACTTAGCTCCGCTAATGAGATGAGTGAATAGAGGGTCTTTTGAGATGATTTTATAATCATTATTGAGTTTTATATATCTCAAGGCATCCCTTTAAACTCTTATATTTAATCCACTCTTCCTTACATTTAAATTGGTCTTTCACTGCTCATTTCAAATGTTATATTAAGTGACATTAATGTTACGCTTTTTGTCATTTACCCTGTTACATTAATCTTGCTCCTTTAAGTTGTAAAATAATGCAAAAGCGATTATAGCCTAACTAAGGGATGGGCAAAAAATTATCTGGCAGTGCCCCCCTAAATGCTAGGTAGAGTAATAAGATGTAATTCGTACCTTATTTCTTGCTCTGGCAGACTCCTGTGCAACCACTCCCCAGAAGCCTCCACTTTAAGATGCTCCAGCCTATGGTATTACATCTTGTTACTCTACCCCTACACCTAATGTGCATTTAACGCTTGCAGGATGGGTAGGATCACTGCAGATATATATATTTTTTTCTTGCGCTTGGAGTTGTTTTTTTCAAAACACATGTTATAACGTGCTGCAAATATATA
>NW_017306651.1:662886-692534 GCF_000935625.1 Nanorana parkeri | reverse complement strand
TAGGGTTGCACAGATACCAAGTACAGTACTCGGTACAAGTACGAGTACATGTACCAATACTTTTGAGCTCCAAGACTAGACTAAAGAAAAATTCATAAGTTAGGAGGCAGCTGTCATGTGTAAGGAGCACATGGAGCTCCTGGGATTTGTACATCTCTGTTTTAATGTACGATTTTGTTTTTATACATATAAATAAAGGGATGCACAGATACCAGTTTTGCGAGTACGAGTACTGGTACTTGCCGAGTACTTACAAGTACGAGTACTGATACATTTTTGTTTATTGTCATGTGACAGTTTTTCTAAAACAATACAGACTAATGATTTCAGGACAATGGTGGAGCACCAGAGCCAGGCTCCAGCTGCAACCGCTGCAACCCTGGTAGTTCTCATGAAAATGCCAAGTATCTGCACTGGTACTCGAAAAGTATCTGTGCATCCCTAATATATAAATATATATACTATATGAAGCGGCAAAATTATTCTGTATGGCATTCTTGGCACGCTATGAGCTATGTGTAATGATAAGGATCTCAGTTTGTATCTAAAATAGTTTAAGGGTATGCATTGCCATGACAAGCAAAGTGGATAGCATAGTGGCTAGCACTTCTGCTTTGTAGCACTGGGAGACTCTGGTTCAAATCCCAGTCAAGACATTGTCTTCAAGGAGTTTGCATGTTCTCCCTGTGCTTGCATGAGTTTTCTCCATATACTTCAGTTTCCTCCCACACTCCAAAGACATGGTGGAAGGTTAATTGGCTTCTGTCTAAATTGTCTCTGTATGTGTCAGCAATAGAGACCCTAGATTCAGGAGGGGAGGGGAGGGGGGGGGGGGAATGATCGGAGAGAGATTCAGTGGCTTTCAGCCATTGATCTCTCCTCTGATCACTGGATCCGGAAGTGATGTGTATTACATCACTTCCGGTGTCACTCTTACAGTCTCTGGCTTCGGCCAGGAGAAGAAGCTGGGAAAGCAGATCTCTGCTTCTTTGGGGTCCCTAGGTGACATCAGGGGTCTGAAAGACCCCTGAAATCACCATAAGGAGGACCTGTCACACCCTATATGCTATTAAATAGGGTGCTTGTTAGCCCCCTATGTGATAGCAATAAGGTTAGTGTAAAAAAAAAAAAGATTGTTAAAAATAAAAGTAAGACATAAGAAAAATAAAAAAGTCCCCGCCCCCCACGTGCACACAGACACACGCAAACTTGTGTTAATGTGCCTACATGCGAAAACGACAATTGCGCTACCAATGTTACATATCGCCGCAAATGTCGGAGTGAGAGCAATAATTCTAGCGCTGTCAATCACTGTTAGCACTAAAGTGATGAGCGGTAACATCATTTAAAATGTTCCCTATGGGAAATTTTGGGTATTTTTTTGAGTGATCACGGGCGAACACAATTTTAAGGCTTGACATGTTTGGTGTCTATTTACCCGACGTGACCCCGTCTTTCATATTTTAACACAAAATTATATTCTGTTTCTGTGCACTAAATTTTAATTTGATAAACATTTGCGGAAAAAACGTGCTACATAAAAAATTGCAACTAGCATTTTTTTATTCTACAGGGCCTCTGCTTTCAGAGCATATATCATTGTTTGGGGGTCTGAAGCTTTTTTCTAGCCAAACATTGGCTAGTGGAGCCCCCACTACCCACCTGGGAGCTACCACAGAGCCCCCACTAATTATCAGGGAGCCCCCACTGGCCACCACAGATCCCAAACTGACCAGCAGAGAGCCCGCACTGACCACCTGACAGTCCGCATTAGGACTAAATTAGAGAGCCTAATTAGGGAGCCGCCTCTACTGCACCCACACGTACCGGTGAAACTCTCTGGACCCCTGGTGAGAGCCTGCACAGCCCACCTGAGAGCCCACACTGGCCACCTGAGAGACCGCACAACCTCCTGAAAGCCTGCACAACCCTCCTGAGACCCTGGAGATGTCAGGTGGCGAACCCAGAGCAGCATAGAATATGTAGCTTCATATTATTCTGCATTGCTGTAATATGTAGTCCTCTATAGCAAGTTGCCATTCTCCATTATTGTATAATGTATTGCTGGGATTTGTAGTCCTCTGTAGCCGGATGCCATTCTTCATTACTTTATAATGTATTGCTGGGATTTGTAGTCCTCTATAGCTGGAGCCATTCTGCATTGCTGTATAATGTATTGAATGTATTGTGTATTGTATTGAATTATCCTTCGAACCAGAGGGGCAGCAGTATGGATGAGGTGGTGATATAATGGTTGTGGGGGGGGCGCAACATTTTGTTCTGCCCCGGGTGCCCATCAACTCTGGTTATGCCACTGCTTAGATTGTAAGCTCCTTGAGGGCAGGGACTGATGTGCATGTGTGTAAAAAGTGCTGAATATATTGTCAATGCTATATAAATACCTGTAATAAAAAATGACATGACTAATTTTGCCTCAAGACTTAAGTTCAGGAGTGTATGATATCTGAGTAAATTAAGCCACAAAATGGGTAGAACAGGAGTACAAATGGTGAGGTCAGCCAGAGATGAACACTGAAGTTAAAGAAAAATCTAGATAACACAGGGATATGTCAGGGTTCCAAGTCGTGTGTAGGATATCAAAGGTCAGGGCTTTAAGTTGAGAATCAAGGTCAGACAAAAAAAAACACAAATATTAGGACTGAAGAACGGTCACGCCTAAGCAGATCATTTTCTATATATTGGAGCAATCGCCACATGCAGCTCTTGTCCAGAAAAGCCTCTTGGATGCCCCATCTGACAATAGGTTTAATTTTTTTATGGAGGCCTTGACTGGAAATGGGGTGTAAGTCTTTCCCACCAGGGGTACAGCGTTCCATGTACCTGCTGACATCTCTTATGCTTATGCCCCAAGTGAAGTTATGAAGGCCTCAAAGGAAAAGTAATCTCAAAATTAAATTGAACTGTGTTCAGCTGTTCTGATGAGAGCAGTGCAAAGCATTTGAATAGGATATATTTCTTGTTAGCAGGACCACAATGTATCCTACAGGTAGTAATGGGAGAAAGTTTTGCACTGCAGGAGCTGGAACATCTTCCTCAACAGCTGTCTACAAGTACCCTAAAGCTTGACATAGATATGGTATGGACGCTAGACAGGAGATTTATCCAACTGGTTTTTAAACAGGCAGCAAGACTATCCTCAAACTTAGATCTTATCTCATTAAGGAAAATAGCAAACTATTACTTGTCATGAATGACTGGCTAGAGGTATCTTTTGTTGTCCACAGACATGACAATCATTTGCATTGTATGGCTAAAATCATTCTGGTCTGGCTATTTCATCTGCTTGAATATTTATAAATTGTTAGCTCTGCATGAAAGGTGTAATAAAATAATTATCCTAAACATTACGTTTTTTCCTGCACACAGATACCTACCAAAGAGTCTTTTTCGCAAAATGGCTGCATTCCATTTTATCGCTCTACAGCAGCATGTGGAACTGGAGATCAAAATGTCATACTTGGAATACCATCTGCTGAGAATCCAAGAGAACAAGTTAACACTTTAACTTCATTCATTGATGCATCTACAGTCTATGGCAGCACAGCAGCTGTAGAAAAGAAAGTGAGGAACTTTTCCAGTGAGGAAGGACTGCTGAGAGTAAATACTCAATATTTTGATCATGGAAGAGACTACATGCCATTCGTAGATGACACTCCATCACTCTGCCTTCAAGATCCTCATTCTGCTTCTAAAGAAAGAATTGAATGTTTCTTTGCTGGTGAAAGTAGGTCAAATGAAGTCATATCTTTGGCAGCAATCCATACATTGTGGGTGAGAGAACACAATCGATTGGCCAAAGCTTTGAAGAACCTCAATCCTCACTGGACCTCTGAAACAACATACCTGGAGGCTCGAAAGATTGTTGCTGCTTTACATCAGGTTAGTATATAACAGTGGCAGGCAGCCAGTAAGGTTTTGGAGGCTTTAAATCAAGTTCCAATTTATCTTAATAGGCTTATTATTTATACATTTGGTATGTAAATGTGCTTTGTATAATGTATTAAAGTGTTTGGCTAGTTAAAAAAAACATATTCAGCAGTGAGCTAACAAGTTGCCTCTGCTGCACTGAAAATCCAGTGTTTTTAACTCTGCTTGAGTTTTTCCCTGCTGGACAACAGAACACATCCTTCATATGTTTTGAAGATGAGGCAAGAGGTTACATAGTTACCGTAATTTCCGCTCCATAAGACGCACTTTTTTCCCCCCCAAAAGAAGGGGGAAAATGTGCCTGCGTCTTATGGAGCGAATCCCGACGCCCGAGACATGCAGTTTCGGGCGCCAGGCGAGTAGTTTTTTGTACATTTAGCCCTGCTAAAGCAGAGCTAAATGTACAGTAGGAGCCACTGCTCGTTTAATACAAGTGATACGATTAGATCACTTGTATTAAAACCGAGCAGCGGCGACGGCGGCGGTGATCGAGATCACCATAGAGCAGACAAAGAACGTCTGCTCTCTGTGATCACTGAGACCGTGGTGCTGTTATCACAGCACCACCTGTCTCAGCATTCACTAACTGCAGCTTCTGTTACAGCTTCTGTCACAGAAGCTGTGACAGAAGCTACGGTCTGTCGAGTGTTTCATATAGCGTCCTATGGTCCGGTGCGTCTTATGGAAACGCAAAATGCGGTACATATTTACATAGTTAGTCAGGTTGAAAAAAGGCACAATTCCATCAAGCTTAACCTATAGAGATGAGGGGGAAAAAAGAAGACAAAACTAAAACAGAACGCTATGCCCACAGTTACCCACTGTTGATCCAGGGGGAGGCAAAAAAAACCCTATAAAGCATGGTTCAATTTGCTCCAACAGGGGAACAAAATTCTTCCTCACCCCGTAAGGCAATCAGATATTCCCTGGATCAACAATCTCTAGTGCTTAATATACCTTAGGGTTAGGGTTATCAATAAATTATCAAAAAAAAAAACTCAATATCCAGTAATATACTGTGCATTTAGGAATACATCCAGATTTTAATTGAGTTAAGCTAGAACTAGCTTCTGGTGGAGTCTGGTCCACATTTTTACAGCTCTATATGGTGGCTCTTATACTGTAGGTGGTGCTCTATAAGTCAGCAGGGGAGAATTCAGGCAGGGTTGTCAACACTGCTTTGGAGAGATGCACTGCATGGTTTTTTTTTTATATGTTGCCCATACATACAGTTTAGTCTGCCTTTGAAACGACTCTCTTTGATGGGCTCGTCAATTCATGGGCAAGTATGCAATCTGTAATGACCATAAATAAGTACTATGAAGTACAGCTGAAAGGAAAAAAGCAAAAAAAATGTTCCCATGATCAGGAAACTGTATTAACATACACTCACCGGCCACTTTATTAGGTACACCTTGCTAGTACCCAGGTTGGACCCCCTTTTGCCTTCATAACTGCCTTCATTTTCTGTGCCATTGATTCAACAAGGTGTTGTAAACATTCCTCAGAGATGTTGGTCCATATTGATATGATAGCATCACAGACCCAAAGTGTGCCAAGAAAATATCCCCCACACCGTTACACCACCACCACCACCACCAGCCTCCATCCATGCTTTCATGTTGTTTAGGGTTAGGGTTCATCTCGAACCAGTCCGCCCATTCTCCTCTGACATCATCAAAGCATTTTCGTCCACACAACTACTGCTCACGGGATATTTTCTCTTTTTCGGACCATTCTCTGTAAACCCTAGAGATGGTTGTGCGTGAAAATCTAAGTAGATCAGCAGTTTTGGAAATACTCAGACCAGCCTGTCTGGCACCAACAACCACCTCACGTTCAAAGTCACATATATCCCCTTTCTTCCCCATTCTGATGCTTGGTTTGAACTTCAGCAAGTCATCTTCACCACATCTAGATGCTTAACTGCATTGAGTTGCTGCCATGTGATTGGCTGATTAGCAATTTGTGTTGCCAATCAATTGAACAGGTGTACCTAATAAAGTGGCCGGTGAGTGTACATTCTATATCTGCTCCAGGTTTAACCTACAACATGGGAAAAATTTGTGTCTTTCCTGGTCAGTCATTATATACCATGAAAAAAGCTCATGTCCTTACTTTTTCAAGTGTAAAAAAGTGGAATAAAAGTATTATCCATACTGCCACAAGTGTGAACACCTTCATTTGCCTGAGTCTCTGTGGGTTCATTACTAGCATACAGTAAGCCTTATGATCTGTGGTCAGGTTCTCAACTAGGAAATTGGGGGAGAATATGTGTGCCACTATGACCTAGATTTAGGGTGAATATCTAGTGGCACTTGCTGTAAAAGTAGAGGTTATATTCCACTTCAGGCTTGCTTTAACTATAGTTTGTAATGATACTTTAAATATGTTCCTGCCAGACCTGATTTAATTGAAAGCATCCATTATATTACATTAACTTAAAAATGCATTAAAAATCTGAAAACATATTCTCGCCGGGAGGTGCCGGACTGGGTAGCGATGGAGTCGCACTCAGCCTCTAGGGTGTCAGTGGACTCGCTGATGTGGATGGCCTCCAAGGATAAGCCCCCATGGTATTGGCTCCGACATTATCACACTCGTTGGCACTGTGGGACAGGCTACGGAGGAGCTATCCTTTGGCCTCCCCCCATATGCCTCTAGCCCCACTTTTTGGAAATCCCCGTTTTCTCCCCGGACTACAATCGCAGGGTTTCAAATGGTGGATTGATAAAGGCTTTTACCCTATAGGCAATTATTATAAAGATGGTAAACCGTTAAAGCAATTGTATTACACTGACAGGTTGAGCTTGCCCCCAAGGGAGCTGTTCCGCTTCAGACAAATCCGGCAATTTTTGTCCTCCCTTGGCTCGGAGCGGGACACCTCTTTGGCTTTTACCCCCTACGAGAGATTTACTCACTGTTCCTGGAACATCCTATAAAATTGCCATACATGCTAGCTTGGGAACGTGAATTTCATTAACTCTTCCCTTAGAGTCTTGGCAGAACTGCTGTTCGAGACTCTCCCGGGGTCTACTTCATATTTCCCTGATTGAGGCAAACCTCAAAGTTTTCATGCGCTGGTATCTTGTCCCTTCCAGGCTGGCGACCATTTTTCCGGATTCATCCCCTCTATGTTTCCGAGGCTGCTCAGAATTGGGTACTATGCTACATACATGGTGGCTCTGCCCTCGTTTGTGCCCTTTTTGGAACAGAGTCTTTGCATTGACTTATCGGGTTACAGGAGTGAGGGTTCCTAGAGATCCACAATACACACTTCTTAATCACCCTATTCCATCGGTGACCAAAACTTTAGATAAACTAATTGCCTTTATTTTTATAGCAGCCAAGATATCTATTGCCAAAGCCTGGAAGACAGACAGGGTACCATTCGCCTATTTCAAAAGTAAGATGTGCGGGATAATGACGCATTCAAAATTGACAAGCATACTACAAGATAGACACAAACAGTTTGGGGACGTGTGGGGCTTTTGGATGGCTTACATGAGCATGTAAAGGGTTTACTGGAATGACTAAATCTGCAACCTGTTTTGTATCCAACCTGAATTGATAATACCTGGGAGGGAGTAATAACAACATCCTTGGAACCTTCTTTATCTTTACCTTTCTTTCTTTCTTTCTCTCTCTCCTTTATCTAGTCCTTTTGTACTGTCTGATTGATCGGCCCTTAGGGGATATTTGACCTTATTAGTCTTGCACTCTTGAGGAAGTGTGCAGTAGTTTCAAGATTGGTTGGCCTAATGTTTAGTGGCTTCTGGCCATGTATACTAGCTTGAGGATAATATGGAAGGTGAAAGCAGTTTTCCTAGAATCCTGTTATCTAGGGCTGATCGAAATGTCTTTGTCTGCATTTCTCATGTTATGTATGTTATTGTACCTGAGTTATGTATACTCTAGGTTTTCAAAATAAGAAAATTTAATAAAAAATACTTTGAAAGTAAAAAAAAATATCTGAAAACACTCAACAGTATGCATGTGAGCACTAATTATCCACTGCTAGATAATCTCCATGGCCTTTTGAAGTTGAGAGTTATGATTTTGTCTATGTGTCTGACTATATGCATTCGTCACAATGTTGGCTGCAAATCATTGCTCTGGACTGATTTCCTAAAAGTAACTGTGTACTGTGCCCATGAAATGTGGGTCAGCACGGCTGCTTGTAGTCGCCATTGGGAGCAGGTTTGACAGGGTGACAAACACAGGAGCACAATTGGGAGAAGGTTGCCTCCACATAAGATGTGTTTGAACAAGGGTTTTCATTGCAGGATCACGAGATAATCTTTTAATTAAAACTGCAGATTTACAAATGTTGAAAAATAGCTGATTGTGTTATACTGTACATGCAATAATTGGTAAAGTAAATTGCAAACCATTAAAAGAGCATACAGATTTTTCTGAACAGATTGTGTGTTAAAGTATGTCAGAATGCTTTCTTTCTCATGTAAACAGAAGGCTCTATATATAAGTTTTCCAATTTTGTAAGCGAATTCTTCCTTTCTGTAAAAAACTGTATTGCTTTGTCAGTAAATAGAATGTAATATGAAAAGAAATATAGTATGGAACCTTGAGGATATAATGAAGAAGACTTCTAGACAGAAAATTTTGTGTGAATATAAAACATTTATTTCCTCATTGCATAAAGCAAACTTCTTTGCAAGTAACAGGCATAAGTACAGTACATAGATCTCAGGCATGAAGACATAAGGAAACATAAAAGAAGAATTTGTGTTTTAGTTATAGATAAGAGGTTTTTAGGAACTACGTTTAGCCCGGCTCCTTTCCTGTACTGAAATCATTTTTAATGGTATCCTCTAGCGCCAGTGTTTACGTATCCACAGATATTTGATAATATTCTCCCAATCTAGGTTTAGCTTTTTAGCTGGATACAGCGATTATCTAATGTCTGCAAGGCAGCTCCTTACAGCCTCAAACAAATGTCCTTGGGGAACAAAATCAGTGGGTAAAACCTTACCCAATAATTATTCCTTCCTCCATGGCTCAAAACATGAGCACCCATGGAAAGAGATCACTTTTGTTTAGAAGAGGAACTCTCCTGGATGTCTTATGGAAGACTCTTTATAGGTTGAACTTGATGGACTATGTAACTATATGTAGCATATACAGGTGAAACTCGAATAATTAGAATATCGTGCAAAGTTCATTTATTTCACTAATGCAACTTAAAAGGTGAAACTAATATATGAGATAGACTCATTACATGCAAAGCAAGATAGTTCAAGCCGTGATTTGTCATAATTGTGATGATTATGGCTTACAGCTCATGAAAACCCCAAGAACCCCAAATCCACAACCTCAAAAAAGTAGATTATTACATGCAATCAATAAAACAAGGATTGTACATAGAACAATATCGGACCTCTGAAAAGTACAAGCATGCATATGTACTCAGTACTTGGTTTGGGCCCCTTTTGCAGCACTTACTGCAATTACTTTTGCAAGATATTCTAATTATTCGAGTTTCACCTGTATGTAGTGTCTTCATAAGACAGAGTGTATATCCTACAGTTATCCTATATCTGTCACCAGCTTTAGATACCTTTTACCGTGCCTTTTTGGCCCTTCAGCTCCTGTGCACATCAAGGAAACTGGGGTTGATTTACTAAAGGCAAATACGCTGTTCACATTGCAATGGGAATGTTTTGCTTTGCTTAGTAAGGGAGGTCACACTCTACTGACTTCTATTATTCAATCATGTGCAAGCAAAAATGCTTTTGTTTATTTTTATTTCACATTATTAGATATTCTTCGCAAAGTAAATTTTCAACACATTCACTAACCACAGAAAATTTCCTTGCAAAGTAGAAATTATCTTGCAAAGTGAACAGGCTATTCAGGGGCTTAACTAGAAATTTTGTAAGGGCCTCCCCGCAACTTGACATGACATCTCATCCCCCCCTCTCCGCAACCTTCCCCCTACCCAGGGCCGGATTTACTCTCTCTGCTGCCCCAAAGCCAGGTTTCCCAATGTGCCCCCCTACCCACCATCCCTTCTACTCCCTGCTGCCCCGAGGCCGGGCCTTGGTTGGCCTTGTGGGAAATCCGGCCCTGCCCCTGCCCCATTCATGTCAGTTGAATTCCAGATACACTCCCTGCCCGCAAACAATAGTGTATGCACAATTTTTAGTGATTGCACCACACTTGGATGCAGGGCATTGTGTTACCATGCGTTCTGGTGCAGCTGATGACACGTGGTCACACATCTTAATGTAACCATGCCCAGTTTTTCGGCATTGGAATATGTGACCGGCAAAAGGCGAAGAATTCCAACGCTTTGTCAGCTGGTCCAGGTCAGAACAGCTGATCGGTCCTGAAATGTCACTTCTATTGGACTTTGTGGAAGTCTGATAAAAGTAATATTTCAGGACCGATCAGCTGTTCCAGGGCAGATCGGTTCTCCTACACATACGATCTGCGATACCGATCTGCCCTGGAACAGCTGAGAAATCGTTTGAATTTTTCACCTTTTGCCATTCACAAATTTCACCGCCGAAAAAGTGGGCGAGATTACGTTAAAATGTGTGACCAGTCACACATTCCACCGCTAAAAAACTGGGCGGGATTACGTTAAAATGTGTGACCGGTCACACATTCTAACGCAGTCACAAACTTTGATAGAACAGACCTGTAGCGTCTGTTCTATCAAAGAGACCACCCGCTTTAGAGACCACCCGCTTTATCCAAAACTTCTACTGAACGAAGTCTTCTTTCGGCCATGGAGGATAATAAAAGAAGGTAACATCAGACACCCCCCCAACATGCAGCAGAGATCACCAGACTTTCAGCAAACAGAGATCCCCCCATGCAACAGATATCCTTACAGTTCTTCGCAGCACAGCCAGAAGAGGATCTCTCTGATCAGGCTGCTGCTCTGTGCATCCTCACGGCCAAGGCCCCAGCAAGGCTGCATCATTTACTGTGAAGCTGTGTTCTGTTCACCGGCCGCTGTCCTCCCCACATCACTGTGCCTGGGGCAGCCGCTCCTTCGCCCCCCCCCGCTTGTTACGCCACTGCCTGTGTGCGCTCCTATCTCGGGACCCGGCCGGGAAGCTTACAATCTTGCTCCTGACCGGGCTATGGGATGTCAGTTCTATTGCTTGTAAGAGTGGCAATAGGCTAGGTAATATTCAAGACTAAGGACAACGCCAGACCAGTAACAACTCGCCAGGGGCAGGATCTCTATACAGGACACAGCAGGGCAGTGAGATTCTCATCTGTATGTGTGGCTCTCTCACTGTCTGTATGATCGAGGCATTGCTCTCTCACTGGGGATTCACATTCTGCTGCTTCTTTATCAGTGAGGGATTGACAGCTTGCTCATCCAACCAGCAAGGGAGCACTAAATGCAAGCAGCTGAGTATTTTAGCACATTTTAGTGATTCAGTCTCTGGTGAGTTTGCATAGCCAGTCCTTGCAATCAGCAGCCTATGCACGTTTTAAATGCAAACATGGTTTTGTTGTCTAATCGTTTACTACATATGAAATATTCCATTTAGGAAATGTAAGCAGCATGGCAATATTGCCCGTCTATTTTTATTTCTGCTGGGGTAATAATAACATTTTTATTTTATCTTCCTTCTGAATTTTTCCACCGTTCTATACAAGTATGCTAACAATATCCTTTTATTGTATTTTTAAGAAAAAAAAATGACATGCTCACAAAGACATTTAGCTGTTTCAAAATGTATTTCAAAGGGTGCAAATCTGATTAAACATCTGTACAGTGTTCCATCGATCTGCGCCCGGGAACACACATTAGATATTCTTCTGCAGAACAAAACCAGATAAGCGGGCTGGATATTAGATTAAAAGCAATAGCTGTTGCTGCAGAAATCGGGTGCCCAAGATAAAAAATGTTGGGATGGCTAATAGCACAAAACATGGAAATGTTAAGTCATACAACGGTTGTTTGGCAGTAAATATAAGGTCAGGAATTCTATTATGAACCACTTTTTTTGTCTTCAATTTCCAGTAGTAACAGCTGGACAGAGAGGGAGTGCTGCAGTCCAGGTCATCAAGGCTAATAGAAAATAAAATTAAAAAAACAACATAAGCTTGGCAAGTTTTCACAGTGCATGTCTTAATAAGTGGCAGCCTAAAAGCACAAATCTAGAATTTTGACAAGAAACAGTAAAGACTGCTTACTAGCGCTGTTATTGTAATCTGGAGCAAGATGTTCGGCTGTAAGCTCGGCTCTGTGTGCCGGTGACAAGAAAACAATTTCATTTTAGGCAATTGGGGAAAAAACACAATCCTCTATGGGTTGGCTGATTAGAATGCATGGAGAGGGGATTTAAAGATAAAACAGGAGAAATATGATCAGGTAGCAGGGAACAAGGGAGTGAGTTGCTTAGATAATGATAAACACGGATTTCATAATTGAGCCTGTGTAGGTAAAGGCAGTTACAGAATTATTGCAGTGTACAGAGCTGTGCAGGTCCTCACAGTAGCCAGTCAGAAATCTGCTTTCAATCTCCTCATGGCAAGATAATAAAAACATGACTGTTATTATACTGACCTACATCCCTTGCTTTATGAAAGAAAACTAAATAGCCATTCTTTAATAAGGCAAAAACTATGGATGTTCAGATACCAAGTACAAGCACTGATACTTTTCCAGCTCCAAGACTAGACTAGAGAAAACTCAAAAGTTAGGAGGCAGCTGTAATTTTTTAGGAGCATTGGCTACGGGGCTCCTGGGATTTGTGCATCCCTGTATTAATGTGTGATTTGTGTGTACCAGTACTTATACTTGTCCAAGTACTCACAGATACAAGTATAGATACATTTTTGTTTAGTGTCATGTGACAGTTTTTCTAAAACAATACAGACTAATGATTTCAGGACAGTGATGGAGCGTCAGGGCCCAGTCGCAGCTGCAACTGATGCAACCCTGGTAATTCTTGTGAAAATGCCAAGTATCCAGCACTGGTATCTGAACTGGTATCTGAACATCAATAGCAAAAATCAATATGTATAGTCTAAAAGAAAGGAAGTAAAGAAAAAGAAGAAAAGGAAGGAAGAAAACAAAGAATGAAGGAAAGGAGAGGAACAAGCAGAGATAAAAATAGGAAAGGGAGGAGAGAGAAAGGTAGAAAGAAAGAAAAAGATAGAAAGATAGATAGATAGATAGATAGATAGATAGATAGATAGATAGATAGATAGATAGATAGATAGATAGATAGAATCTTACAATATCTTTCACAAATAACCATCCATAAATATTGTATTTTTGTTTATTATCATTATTAGATAATCACAGTTCGCGATTATATTCCTAAAATCGTTGGTTCATCAGCCTTTCATCAGTATATGGGCAACTATCAAGGATACGATGAAAACGCAGATCCCTCAATTTCAAATGTATTTTCAACAGCAGCATTTCGCTTTGGCCATGCAACCATACCTCCCATTCTGCACAGATTGGATTCTCAGTATAGAGACCACCCGCTTTATCCAAAACTTCTACTGAACGAAGTCTTCTTTCGGCCATGGAGGATAATAAAAGAAGGTAACAATAAGCAAATGTCTAGCAAATTATGCATTTTCTGGGACTGCCGTCCTCATGATGGCGTCACAGACCTGTAGCAAGTATGTGTATATCAGATGTGCTGACTTCACTAGACGCATGATTTATCCTGTTCTAGTTTTTTAGGACTTGAGCAAGGATAGTGATCACAGCTGATAAGTTTGAACCTTCAACAAAAAAAGTTAGAAAAAGCAGCTCACATACCGTATCTCTATTGTGGCATGTATTCTTTAAAATTGGAACTCTGGACAATGAAAACTAAATAGGGATGCGCAGATAACGATACTAGTTTCGGTATCGGTGCCAATACCCAAATGCTCCCAATGCTTATCCCTATACTGGAACTTCCTGATTGGCCGGGAAGCTGTCTCCATGCTCCCTCGTCAGGAAGCCAGGGGGCATGTAATGACTTGCCGCCCGACTTCCTGAATGGTCAGGAAGCTGACCAATCATTACCCGCACCGGATTCCTGATTAGCTAGAAAACCGTCTCCATGCTTCCTTGTCACCTGATGATAAGAAGTCCTTAATGGGACTTCTGGTATCAGTATTCGGTATCGGTGAGAACGGAAAAAAAAATATCGGTACTCGTACTCGATACCGGAAAACCAATAACGGTGCATCCCTAAAACTAAACATGAATTATAATCCTCTGTTATATTCACAACAAAATTCTAAACCTCTGTTCAGGGGCGGATCCAAAGTCTATTCTCGGGAGGGGCACTGCCAGAAAATTAAGTTTTGCTTACAGAATGCTAATATTTTATTTAAGACGGTTTCCCGACCAACTACAATTAAGCCGGCCAAACAACATGCAGTCAGCTTCCCTGGCAATCAGGAAGCCGGACGGCATGTCATTACCCGCTGCCGGCTTCCTGATTACCCGGGAAGCCTGCTCCATGCCAGTGGAAGCACCGGTATTGGTATTCAGTATTGGCGAGTACCAAAAGCAAGATATCGGTACTCGCACTTGATACAGAAAAAGCGGCATTGGTGCATCCCTAGTTTTGATTAGAACAATTTTTTTGTATTGGGACAAGTAGATTGTCATGAAGGGCAAGTAGATTCGGCCCCCACTTTATCCCTTGGACAAGTCGTTTTTAAAAAAAAAATGTCCACACCCCTGGCAGCCCTTGCACTACATAGTTGTTGGTAGATCTAAAGGAGATTATACAATCAGACTGTAATGTGTGGCGAGCTTAAGGTGTCAAAACCATATACATAACAGCATGCTGGGAATACAAAAACACTGAAGTCTTTCCTAACTACCACACAAAGTCCCTACATTAAAGAGGAATTGTCACCTTATAATATAGATAATGTAAAAGTGACATAGAGGGTTGACACTGTGCTTGTTATACTTTATCTCTGGAGGGAGAGATCAAAGCCATATTTAATGAAAACATATTCTTAACTCTTGTTAATAAAGTATTGAATGTGACATTTACCAAACATTCACTGCAAGCAAATTCTTGTATGTGTATTTGTTTAAAATGACAGTGAGTGATTCACTGACAGTAAATGTTTAGTAAATGTCACATTCACTGCTTTATAAATATGTACTTTATGGTGTCTCTGTAATTAACTGTTTCTATGAACTCCCATCATTCTATAACACCAGTGGTTATCACTCCAAACACCTCTGGAATGCTTTCCAAACCCCTTATACAAAAGAGATGGACTTATGTATTACAGGTATTTATATAGCTCCAACAATATACGAGGTGCTTTACATAGTACACATTCACATCAGTCCCTGCCCTCAAGGAGCTTACCATCTAAGGTCCCTATATAACATGCATACAGGGCCAATTTAGACAGGAGCCAATTAACCTTCCAACATGTCTTTGTAGTGTGGGAGGAAACCAAATTTACCCAGAGGAAACCCACACAAGCACAGGGAAAACATGCAAACTCCTTGCAGATAGTGTCCTTACCAAGATTCAAACTGGGAACCCCCAGCACTGCACGGGAGAAGTGCTAACCACTAAGCCACTGTACTGACTGAAGCAACAGCTCAAAAATACACCCTACACTTATGAATACAAAATATATTTAAAAATGACACCCTGAAAATTCACCAAAATTTTCTTACAAAACACCATCAATGCTTCCCTCTTCCTTTACAATAAGAATGGAATTAATAATTATGACAGCTCACAAACATTAGATAACAGTCTCAGCTAGGTAACATCAGACCTCAGCTAAGATCTTTAGTATGGAACAGGTTTTTTAGATAAACTGGTTCTACTGGAATTTTCAGTCTATTTTAATCTATTTTGTCATCTTAGAGTAATCAAAAGGTTGCATACAATATGTAAGCACACTTTCTATACCTGGAGGCATATAGCTTATATAATCCAATGTGTGTTAAATAAATGCAAAGTTATTTCTCATTGACAGAGAAAATTGTTGCTAAAGATTGTTTGTAATAAGATCATTCACATGTCTGCAAGTTCTGCCTTGTGTCTATGGATAGCCTAAGGCAGTGCAAAAAGCCATCATAATGTATAAAGTGCGGAAAAGCATAGTAGCCTTACAGAAAAAGAACATCTCTTAAAGCATCTCTGTACTGAATCACTGCCAATTCCAGTAATCATACTGTACAGTTGCAAGCACCATTCAAAATCTGTATTCTCCTTGTCAGCAAGCATTTCTAAAACCAAAACACCATGGAAGTTTTAACTTTCCTTGCACGGGGCTAAAAACTGCTTACTAGCCCAAATTGTGACAGCACTCAGGTCTGACATATGGCCGTTTGGGGACACAGAGCCCTTAATTGTGGGAGTGCCCCATGTTCCACCACTCCCATAGGTACCATGTTTTCTTTTATTGGGGCAGTGGGAGCACTAGATAGGCAAGTACAGACTCCTGCTCGGTAACACATGTCAGCATTATTTCCCATAGTTGGGACTCTGTACAGAGCTGATTCAATTAATCTAACTACAGTAAACAGAAAACTTACATCTATGTGTTATAAATGAATGCACTTTGGACATCCAGGCTTTCATATTTTAATACTGAAAATGCCTGCATACTCATTAAAATGTGAGAGATCATGTTTTCTATAATTTTCTCGGATTAGTCATAAAATACTGTCATAACAAAATGTTTTACACTTTCAGCTAATGATGGGATTAAAGAGCATCAAGACTGTTTTACTGTGTCACAGTATATCTGTGAAGGTTCTCAGTTATCCAGGTCATTGTATAGTTAGTAGTATTCAGTCACAATGAATTGGACTTAGTCTGTAAGGTTGAAGATGTTTCACCATTCATCCAAGTGAAATCCTTAGTTTTAATGCATTTCAGGATCATACCCCATTTAAATCAACACGGCAACTCATTCACTTTAATCCAATCACCATGGTGTCATTTAATGTGTCAAGGCAGATGCTAATTGTCCAAGAACATGACAGGAGATATGAAAGTACACGGTATGTTGGGAGTTTTAAAAGATGCTGTTATAGTATCTCTCTACTGTGTACTTGGAAGATGATGTTGTCCACCCTAAAGACTGGTGCCTTATCATTGTAGGAGGGAGATTTTTGTATCCACTTTGACCTTCAGTGATATGCTAGAAGGAGAAGAAGCTCCTGGTAGGGCCAAACAAGCCAGTGGGAAGAAGCCTGACAAATTAGCAGTCCATAGCAAGGCCCAAGTTATGGATTGAACATCAGGGCAAGATGGGCTGTTTGCAAGGATAGAATAGAAGCTCCAGCTGTGGTTTGCACAAAAATAAAAAGAGGAGAAACAAAGAAAACAATAATCCAAGAGAAACAGTGTCCTAAGTACAACAGCCAGTCAGAAATAAGGTTTCAGTGGTCTGGCTGTCCTAAAACGATAGAGGGTAAATTCTAGTTGTCTGTTACAAATTACTGAGTTTTGCAGTCATCTGAAATCTTTTTCTTCTGTAGTTCTGACTAACACTGTGCCTGTAATATTGTATTTCAAGATTATTTTTACCCGTTTGCGTTATTTCACATTTAAAACCATTAAATTGCAGGTCACACTATTTTAATCTACTTCTACTTCTTATCATGGAACCCTGGATTATGTGTGTACTATATAAAACACAGACAGCATAAAATATAACAAAGGTTCTAACTCTGAAAAATGTCTTCCAGGGTACAAATCATCTTAAAATGAATGTTACCTTTATTAAAATTTCTTATCACTGATAAATAAAGGACTGAATCTAAATCAAACTTGGTTTGTTACGGAAATAATATTTTTATTAGATATAGTACAATCATTTAGTATCAGTAAAGTGTGCAGTGCTCTTAATATTTATTTAAATTTATAAATTTTAAAATTGAAAGTGTCACTAATGAATAATTCAGACTTATTAATTTACTATGGAAAATATGATTTATTTTTAATTAATATTTGTTTGTTGCCTACGAATTAATTAAGGCATAATAATATAGCCATTTTTGTCAGCTAATGTCTAATTTGTCAAACATCAATTAAAAGAATAATTTTAACACTTAGTAAAATTCAATAGAAGTAGTATCCAGTAAAAAATAAATAACAAAATAACATTTTATTTAATTCATAAGTTGTGGCATGAATCCATTTATAACCAGGGTTGCATAACTTAGGCAACCTAATTCAATAGGATGGTGTATAAAGCATGATGATGTACAAAGTGAAACAGCCAACAACAGATTTTAGTTTAATTCTGGTCATATCAATTAAATAATTATTTATGATTTCCTACTTAGCTACCGTTTGGGCACCAGCACTGCTTTTTGTACTATATTTATTCCTTTATTTCTTAAACAACAATATCAGGTATACCATACATGTCTAATATAAGGGAAAAAATGTATGTCACTGTTTCTTGACACATTAGTATGTGAGCAATGAAAACTATTGACATTTATAGTTAACTTTAACGATGGCTATATTGCAGAATGATAATGCTTTAAAGTGGACATTTAGCTATTAAAAAATGGTAGCAGGAAGGCTTTTGTTGCAGATGAGACTCTGTATATGTTTTCTGAAATAAAACCATCTTACCCACCTGCTAGCAATCTCTAAAGATGCAGATGCAGCTCAGTGTACGAAGCTGACATTCCTTGATGCCAAGATGAATTACCACCCAGGTGCAAGTGCTATAGGGGCACGTTTCATATTGCTTAGGATTTTAATTTATTAAAGCTCATCTCCAGCACCCCACCCACCACTCTTCTGCCCCACACCTTTGCGAGGCGGAAGAGTTTTCTTTTGACTTTTGTTTTGTTTATTCTTTTTATATTTTTATTTTCTAAAAATACAAAACCTAATCCTTAAGGTGAAGATGCTTAGTTGGGCCTATAGGTACTTTTGATAACCATCTGTGCAATATAGTGAAATGGAACGTGTAAAATTATACAGCAATCAATGCAGAATGGCATCTGCTATAGAGGACTACAACTCCCAGCAATAGTACATTATACTGCGTAATGCAGATTACCTCCAGCTATGTGGCCACGGGTAGCGGCCGTTTTTAAAAGCAGCACAGAGGCCCGGGGGGCAATTGCCACCCTGCCCCCCGGCCCAGTCTGCCCCTGTCTCTAACTGATTTCTGTGCTTTCAAGGAGACCCTGAATTTTTGGTGTACTCCATACAGTTAATTCAACTTGTGACCAGCTTCAGATAAAGCCCCACCTGTTCTTGGAGGCAGCTCTGCCCCTTCTGTTTAAGTATCTAATGTGAGAGTCTCCAAAGCCACTGAGGCGTTAACATTCAACTTGTGGAAGGGGGAAGAGTGGTGTTGTGGAGCTTAGCTGAAGGAAGCAATAATATAGCCAAGCCCCAAGTATGGCTGAGGGCTAGGTCATCTGTACGGAATGCTCACATGATCCCTAGATTATCCTATGTTTCAAATGTACAATTTTGTACCTGCAGGTGCACTTTAAAAATATCCTTTATTAAAAGAAAAAACCTCAATTTAAATTAGTTGGTTTGAAGCAAGTCAAGGAATACAGTGTATGTTATTATGAACACTTATTAGACAAAAATGTCTATTTAAGGAGCTACCTTATATTAAAGAAACTGCTATCCAAACTCGCAAATGGAATTCAACAGTATCCATTTTAAAAAATCCTTCCCATGTGACATGTCTCTCACATTTAATCTGTACATTGCATATATTAATTGATACTTGGGTTAATTTATACTGAATATGTTAATATATATATATATATATGTTTTATATTTTAGGTGGTTTAGTTCCATTGATAAGAGGTCTGTTAGGAAAACCAGCAAAGTTGCCGACACAGAAGGAGCTTATGAATGAAGAGTTAACAGAAAAGCTGCTTGTGCTATCCATTAATGGTTCAATGGATTTGGCATCCCTTGATTTGCAGCGGGGTCGTGACCATGGCTTACCAGGTTACTTTTCTCTTTTGTCCAGGATACATTGCTTTCTAAAGACCAAAGATCAATGTGTTGCAGGTGTCAGAAGTATTGTTATTTTCTAAAGAGCTGCCAAGAGTTATGTAAGTTTTGTATATATTCTTCGCTCTTTCAGGAAACAGTCTTCAAACTTTTTTTCATATCATTCCCAGAGCATTTTGAGATGTTTTATTATTAATGTCAAGACTGACATTTTTTCTCTATTTTGTTTGTTTTGAGAGTGCAAAGACCGTCCCTGTGGTAGAGGACAAACAATTTTTTTTCAAGTTTAAAAAATACGACCATGAAAAGGTTCTATATTTTCAAACTCTGATAAACTTTAAATTGCAGGGCAGGGAGGTACAACTTCGTCTATGAACACAGTATATTTTTCCACCTACATTGTCATGCAATGAGAAATGGCGTAACTTTGCTCACTAGAAAACTGAAGACAATTGCTTACAGTAATCATTGTATGCAATTGTCATTACACAATTTGATGCTGCTTTCCACATGATAAACTGTGGGTTATCATGGGTACAGGAAAGGAATTATTCCTACTCTGCTCTTTTATGTTTTGAACCAACAGCTTAAAGTCCTATTTCCATTTAGCTAAGTTCCCCCCATTCCCTTTCCCTTCCTTTTCTAGGACCCCCATCCCAGCATTATTTTTTTTAAATTCTCTTTCTATAATATTTTTTGAATTGGTTTCTTAACTAATCATGTAATGTCCCAGCAACTTTTTCTCTTTCTCTGTGGGTGCATTCTGAATGCTGCAGAGAGCGTTGCCAGGTAATGACATGGAGCTGTTCTCTGCAGAATTCTGTCTGTGAAGGTTCTCATTCATCCAGGTCATGGTATATCTGTAACTACACCTAAAGGAAAAAGGTCACTCCTTTGAAGACAAGTACGCATCCTAGACAGGAAGGAGGACTGGTTCAAATGTGAAAGAGGCCATTTATGTAAAAATGGAAAAGCCAACTTGAATAGAGGTGGTGGTGGTGGTGGGGGGGGGGAGACATCTACTGTCTGCCACATGCAATGCTGTTTTAACACCTCTCTCGGGGCAGGTTATTAACACCTCCTAGCTCCAATTATGCAAATGCAATCCACATAATCTGTTAGTCAAATCGGTTGTGACTAACAGATTATGTGGATTGGAACAGCATTCACCATATCTATTCCCAGAGAAATTTTGTTCAAGTCATTCTGAATTGAGAAAGCTGGTTGGATGACCAGTGAAACATCTTCAAGAAAAATACTGCAACTCCAGATGCCTTGACTTATTTTTTCTGCAGAATTCTCTTCCACCAGCTTGAGGATGTGACCCCTGGGGGTGTGTCTAGGGCTCATAGGCAGTGGGATGAATGACATTGGCATAATTTAACCATGAAAAACACTGGTAATGGACCATAGGGAGGATGCCTGGGGCAGCCCTGCAGCATGGTGAGGATGGGTACCTGTTAAATCAAAATTCACACTCATACTCAAAAAATATAATTTAGGCAGTCTGCGTATCCTTGCACAGTGATTATAATATGAATAAAGTCAGCACAACCACAACAAATAAGATGCAGAAAGAGTTTATCGTCAATGCAAAGCTTAGAATGAGATTACAATACAATGTTGATTACAAATTTTGGACATAAGTGTGACAGGCTAATATATGGTGCTCACATTACAGCAAATAATACATAGAATGCCCCATCCACAATAGTAGTACACATAAGCATACCAGAGATTAAAGATAGTGCCCTTATTAAGTCCAGTAGAAGGATGGTCTAGAGGTCCCCAAACAGACATTTCAGACTCAAGGTAGACCTCCTTGATTTAAATCTTTTTGCATTCTATTTGGGTGTGGTGACTATATTATTTATATAATATTTTATTCACCATATTTGATAGGGGGTGGGATAACTCTCTTGGAATTTTGGTTTAGCGCCTTTATTCCTTTCTTTCTTTGTATTCTCCTGTAAAGGTGTGCAGGATACCATATCTAACCAGTTTATGCTTATCCTTGAACACTCACAACATACTCTTAGGCAGTATATATGTTCTTAAACACAATAAAAGACAAATGTGCCAGATTGTGCAGAACATCACCATATTTATTAAAATAAGCAAAATACAAATTTTGCACTTACAAATTCAAAGGTTGGATTCATGGATAATCACAGGCTGTGGCTCCCTGGGAATTGTGTCAAGCCGTGATGCAGCAAAATGTGTTCTTCAGAATTTGAGATGAATGTACATATGCTGCCAACAGAAGAAACACAGGAGGGAACCCACACTGTGTACTGCCCCAATATGCAGTATGTGAAGCAGCGACATCTTTCTCCTGATGGAACACCAAAGCAGTTAATGGAATCTTGCTGCCGTATGGTACTACTTGCAAAACTTATTTTTTAATACAAGAGGGAGGGGGAGCCAAAATAAAAAAATTAAGCTGGACATTCTGCCATTTGAAATAAAATCTGTCCATTAATTTATTGTTTTACAGGATACAATGACTGGCGAGAATATTGCAAATTACCAAGATTGGACACTTCAGCAGACATGACAATGGTTATTTCTGATGCAAAAATAATCAGTAGAATTATGGAGCTATATGAGCACCCTAATAATATAGATGTGTGGCTAGGTGGCTTAATAGAAGATCTTCTTCCTGACTCTAGAACTGGACCTTTGTTTGCATGTCTAATTACAAAGCAAATGAAAGCACTGAGAGATGGAGACAGGTAATCAAACATTTTAATCTTATGTGATATAAATGGCACAATCCAGCCTTCCCCTCAATTTACATTTGTCTCTATCCCTGTGACTCAAATGAAGTAGAGGCAAACCTCTGCAATAGGCACCCTTCCAGTGAGCTTTAGTGTTCTAAGACAAACGGTAAATGTGCAAAGGATACTAAAACAACAGGATTTTTTTTTTCTTGAATATGACTGGACAATCAAGATTAACACAGCTTCATTTTATTTACAAATTTCGATGGATGTTCACTTTGTAAAAGTAATTGGATGCCTTCCATAGCTGCAGTTACAGTGGAGATTGAAGACAAGATAGACGTAAACAGATCAACGTTTATACATTTGTTCCTATGACACTATCTGCAAGGAGTTTGCATGTTCTCCCTGTGCTTCCATGGGTTTCCTCCGGGTACTCTGGTTTTCTCCCACATTCCAAAGACATGCTAGAAGGTTCATTGGCTCCTGTCTAAATTGGCCCTGTATGTATGCATGTGAGATAGGGACCTTAGATTATAAACTGCTTGAGGGCAGGGACAGGTATAAAGTGTTAAGTAAATTGTATATGCTATATAAATACCTGTAACAAATGAGGGCATGAAAAAGCAGATGTAAGAGGTTAAATTGGCAAACTAGCTAGTTATACCTAGATATACTAAACAAACCTATTTATTTTATTATTTGAGCATATGTAAAATAGATGTGTCAGCACATATAATGCATAATTGTTTGAGCTGCAGTGGTGAGCTTACACTTTAAATCTGATGAGAAGCAAACCATGTAACTGAAACAGAGTAAAGCATCACCACAGTCTGACTGTCTGCTTATGATTAACTGAAGCCTCCCTACAGAGTTAAAATGACTGAACTGGGACACACTGATATATTTATCACAAGTCAACCTATATCTTGGGACACCCATGTATATCTGCAAAAGATGGAGGAAATGCCGCATGAAAAATAGACTGAACATCTAACAGTCTGCAGAACTAAAACATGAACATGCTGAAGGCAACAGCTAAAAATATACATTTATAAATGAAGTGCTACAACCATATATTTCTGAAGAATTTGAGTTAAAAAATAAAATAAAATGAAAAACAGACAGGATTAGTAAGCCGTAAAACTGGAATTGTAAGTATAAACCAAATAATAATATTCCTTTACTTTTAAAGGAGGTTGACAAAATTATTTCTGCAATTGCAGACCAAACGTAAAATCAATAAATTAACTTTTAATGCCATCTAGGAAACAATGCCTCTGTGCAAAGGTTAAAAAGATCTGTGTAAGGTCTGTTAAGCAGGTGATGGGACTTGTTTTGGCACCTTCTGTCTCACTCCCTCTCCACCACCATCTCAGCTACAGTCTGCACAACTCATCCACTGCTTCATAATGGAATGTTGGCATCCCGGCATCCCTACTGGATCTCTGGTCAACTCATCATTTGGCTGAAACCAACTCAGACATTTAATATCACTGCAGCATGTAGCAGCAGGCTACATTTTTACAGCTACATCACCTTTCCTCCAAATCACATGATCTACAAGAATATGCCACTGGCAGCTGTTTACAAGCCATTTTTTTTGCAATTTTGGCCTTTTTGACACTTGGGTCTCTTCTTTACTCTTTTTTTTAACTTAAAGAGAGTGTATATACCCTTACCAGTGCTCCAGTAACAGATTCTATGTTACTATGTAACAGATTCTGGGGAATTAGAATTTAAACACAAACTCTTCATTCTAGGATACAAGATCTACTGTTTGTGGGAACTTTTGGAAATTAATATTGAGATCCTTGATGCTCACTGCACTTTTTCAAGTAACCCATGGTGGTGGCTATTTTTCAGAGATCCGCATAAAATCACATATACGTTGCTATATTTTTTGTTAACTTTTGTCTGGCCTGTTAACAGCGCCAGACAAAAATCTCCTCCTCCTTCCTGTGGATCCACGCCACACGCAACCACTGAGACCAGCACCCCTGGTGAAACTGCACAGCCCTCCTAAGACCCCCCACACAGCCCAGCATAGACTTTGCACAGCTCACCATAGAAGCTGCACCACCGACCATAGACCCCGCACAGCCCCCCTGAGAGGAGGCACAGCCTAGCATAGACCCCGCACAGCCACCTGAGAGTCCACACAGCCCACCATAGAACCTTCACAGCCTGCCATAAACCCTGCACAGCCCACATGAGAGTCTGCCCAGCTGTAATGATCCGGTCAGGGGCTGTATAGATCTCAGCTACAGACAAGGCAATCTCAGTCAGAATAAGGATTTATTTGGGGTTCAGGGAAGTTACGTCACTTCCCTTAGAGTTAGGAGCAATTAGCAGTTTTACACAGTTCAGTAATCAATGCCAGTAGTAACAGCAGGTGTATGCACAGTGGGGCAAAAAAGTATTTAGTCAGTCACCAATTGTGCAAGTTCTCCCACTTAAAAAGATGAGAGAGGCCTGTAATTGGCATCATTGGTAGACCTCAACTATGAGAGACAAAATGAGAAAACAAATGGGAGAACTTGCACAATTGGTGGCTGACTAAATACATTTTTGCCCAACTGTAGTTTATGCAGCAGTATTTATTGCCAGTAGCAATAGCAGGTTACACAGTTCAGTAATCAATGCCAGTAGCATCAGCAGGTGTATGTAGTTTATGCAGCAGTATTCATTGCCAGTGGCAATAGCAGGTTACACAGTTCAGTAACCAATGCCAGTAGCAACAGCAGGTGTATATAGCTTAAGCAGCAGTAGCCATTGCCAGTAGCAACAGCAGGTGTATATTGGTAACATTCAAGCTACTAAGTGTAGCATATAATTGCAATTCTGAGGCTGCTTGTAGTGTGTCCATGTTGCTGGCAGTGGGGGGGAAGAGGAAAGCATTCCAGGCATAGGAAGGGTGTCCTGGGAGTCCTGGCATGCAGTGCTGCGGTTATGACTCCTATTAGCCACGGGTTTGAGAGAGGTTTAGCAGGGAGCTGTGGAGAGAGCGGCCGGCGTTTACCTCATTGCACGAATGACGGCCGATTGATCATTCACAGCTTAAGTCTCTGAGGGGGGAGGAGGCGGCTGACGACGCCGGAGAGAATCATACCCTGCGCCCCCTGTGGAGCGGAGGTCAGGTGAGCATGTCACACCAGCATAGACCCTGCATTGCCCACCTGAGAGTCCACAAAGCCCACCATAGAACCTGCACAGCCACACTCATTGCCATTTTTTTTCCTAGACTTCTACTTTCAGAGCTAGTTATTAAGTTATTACTAAAACCAGTAGTAATTGAATGCAGAGGCAATTGTTTAGTATGATAAATGTATATAGTCTTTCAGATACAATGGCTCATTGAGGTTGACACCCCTGCTCTAGATTATCAGTGTATTACCTAATAACCGAGCAAATGCATCATGGTTTTATTCTTGACTTGCATTTTCTTTATACTAGTTCCATATTTAGGCGATCCTGATGCTGGCAACAACAGACAAGCATCAGAATCACTAAAAGACCTCTTACCAGTCTGTACTGAATCACTCCTTTGCTAACCAGGCCAAGTAAGCCTGGCATTTACTGATATCAGTGGGCAAAACCTCTTAACAATCTAAAGTACTCTGTAGCTTGAGAACATCATGTGATTTAATTAAACCTATCTAGGGGTTGATTTATTAAAGGCCATCAGCCAATCATATTCAAGAACAAAGCTGTTTTTCTTATTTTACTTGCAGATGATTAGGTATTCTTTACAGAGTGAAGTTTTACCACAACTATCACACTACCCAAGCTAAGGGAAACTTCCCCTGCAAAGTGCAAATTCATTTACAAAGTGAACAGCCTTTAGTACATCAACCCCCTAGTCTCTATAATTGATACAACATTTGTCTAAAAAACACATCACTATTTATTTGGGCTGAGGTGTTCTAAAAGTTTTATGACAACCTCAACCAGGAACAAGGTAAAGACGTGTCAGCCATCTATTAAACATCTAAGATTTTAAACTGTGTTAACCAAAAATTCAGAATCTCAAACTTACTTGAATTTGGAATGGGAGAACACTTCCGGAAATGAAAAAAAACAGAGCTTAAGTCACCTTGTAAATTAAGTACTCCCAATAGAAACTATATGGAAGCCCGGAATCCCACAGGAGCTTTTACTCCTTCTGATATTGTTATGCATATTAGAAGAGTTAAAGCAACTGTGGATGTAATCATCCAACTACATGCAGAGCAAATATTGCAACCTTCATTTAGATAAAAAATTAAAACAAAGCAAAGCACTGAACCCCCTGAATCAGATATGTCATCGGCTCACTTCAAGCAACTATAATACTCAGCGCCACTTAGGGAGACTGACACTATTTGTGACTTAGTCATCAAATGTGAAGATTTGGATAACCAATCAAGATCCAAAAATATGAAACATTTCTTTAATCTCAGTCACAATATCAAGCAGCAAGCTTCCAACTCTGTTGAAACATTTTTAAATATATATTGGTTAGAAAAAGAAAATTCTGAAGCAGACAGAGCACACCTTGTGGGAAGATTATTCTAAAATACAAATGAACCTTGAAGAGATAAACTATGCAGAGTTAATTTCCCTAAGATTAAGGAATCAATTCTGCCTAAAGCTTGCTCAGTGAAATGGACTTTGACATAGAAACCTCTCAAGACGAACCTTTGCAAAAGCATGCTGAAACCAATTTTTGCTCCTGTATAGATGTAGTTTTCAATTTTCACTGATTGTTATGGTTAGAAATGAAATAATAAAGGTAAGAGGTGAAGATCCTGTATGCCCCACTTTTTTTAAAGTTATTTATAGGGATTGAGGGATGGGAATTTTGTACTCAAGTCAATATAGCACAGACAAAGATCAAGTTCAGATGCATCCATTGCCCAGAATGATTTTGCAATGGTATACACACAGTTTTGTAGTTTGACCCATAACTACATTTACTAGAAATTCCACATGCATACAGTCCCACCAGTGGTTATGTAAGAGCGTTCCTCTATTTGCTAATATGAGTTCTGTATAAGTTTTAAGTTAAGGTGAACTGTGCAAAATATCAGACTTCATAATGATTTAGATAAGACTTTAAAAAAAAAAAATATCAGATTCACTTTTCATTATAAGTGATTAGACTATTTCAAATTTCAAAACATCTGTTATCTGTTACATTTGCGAAACCTTTAATTAAATACATGTTTCTTTCAAAAAAAATGTTAGAAAACTTGTTTTTCATTATCACATACATTTTTTTTTCATTTTCTTTTCACCTTACAGGTTTTGGTTTGAAAACCCCATGGTGTTTACTGAGACTCAGAGAAAGGAACTTGAGAGGCATTCTCTTTCCCGTGTAATTTGTGATAATACAGGCCTGAGTCATGTACCACCTGATGCCTTTCTTACAGGAAAATATCCAGATGAATTTGTATCATGTGACAGTGTGCCCAGCCTAGATCTCAAGGTGTGGAAGGAGGATATCGAACAAAGTATGACATCTACTCATTACATACTTGCCACTTTTAAGAGTTTTGTCAATATTCAGAGATATTACTAGAAATTGTAGGATTATGTGCTAATTGTGCATACAGACAAGTACCTTTGATCATTTCAATAGAAATGGTGATGTGCTAAGACAATCTCCTATAACCCAACATGCACATTGACCTTCCATGAAAGGCTGTCTCCTCATAGAGCAATACATTCAACTCCAGTGTACCTTATTTTGGCTTAATGTGACACTAAACTCAGGAGTTAAATCTTAAAAATGCATTCAAGTACCCCAACTATTAACTAAAATGTATCTTATTTGTGTATCACTCGGTTGTAGATCCTCAAATCATCTCTGAATTGGTGCTGACACTGTCCTTCCTTCTGGAGGGTGGCTACTTTTGTTCCCCATGGTCCCTGTGTGTATTGTAAAGTAGCCACCAGTCCAAGCTCACTCCTGTGATGGACTATACTCTCAATTATTTGTTTACTAACTTGTATTGAGATTGTAGTCTATCATAGGAGTGAGCTTGGAGTGGTGACTACTTTACAACACACACAGGGACCATGGGTAACAAAAGTAGCCACCCTCCAGAAGGAAGGACAGTGTCAGCACTAATTCAGAGATTATTTGAGAAGCTACAGACGATACACAAATAAGATACAGTTTTTTTCAATAGTTTGGGTACATGAATGCATTTTAAAGGTTTAACTCCGGAGTTTAGAGTGACTATAAGATTAACATATCCAGAGCTCCAGATAAAAAGCATCAACAAAGCATGATGTTTACAGTGGTTCTGAGCCCCCCTACTCTAATCAAAACTAAGGAAATTTGTTTTCACTGGATGTGCACTTCAACCAAAACCTTAAAGCTAAACTCCAGGCAGATATAAAAGGCACAAATGAATGCAGCTCTGTAATAATTAACCATGTGGGTATCAGCCTGTATATACCCCTTTATTATCAGACCATTTTTCGGTTTTCAGTGCTGTGACAATTACCTGGTCATGCTACTCTGTACCCAAATTAATTTTATACCATTTTTCTTTCAGTGGTATGTAATAACCACTGGGTTTTTTATTTCTTACTATATAAAGGAAAAAAAGACTGAAAAACATAAAGTATTACATTTTTTGAGGCCCTAAAATGCCACCAAAATTGCTCCCTGTGATAAAACACATACCTTTATGCATGTTTTCTGTGAGTTAATGTGTGTTGCATTAAGGCTTAACACAGTAAATTGCACCAAAAAAGGTTATGTACTTTTTTTGTGCACCACAACACATGGCAGTGTAATGCACAGAACAGCTTGCGGATTTTAGTGCTTAGGAGTTAGTGCCCCTTATGATGGTGGTGAGTGTCCCTTTAAATGTTTGTGGTAATTGATGTGCGCCCACTTACGTATTGGTGAAAAGAAAATACTGCCCCATAACTGTTGGTGTCTTTCCACATAACATTGGTTCTTAGTGTGCTCCCTTTATGATCTATATGCCCCCTCTTTATGCCTTCGCTTTTCAGTGGGGTCAGT
>NW_017306651.1:651468-662760 GCF_000935625.1 Nanorana parkeri | reverse complement strand
CAGTTGCCCCCCCCCCCCGCCCCCCCCCCCTTCACACACTTGCTGCTCAGTGTGCCACCTTTCTTTGGTGATCAGTGGGAGCAGTTTTTGTTGCAACATCGCAGGACAACCTCTCAGAGGGGAGGAAGAAAGAGAATCGGGAGAATGGGCGGCAGAAGAGGAAGGGGCAGGAGCTTTCCTCTTCATTTGTGAGCACTGTCATTTTTACAATGGTTGGGAGGGGGTTATTGCATTGCTATAATATATTTTTTTTAAACAAACAGTACAACAACCTGAATCTTACCTGGCATCAGTCTCCTGTAGTGTTCTGTACAGTCTGCACAGAAGAGTTTAGAGAGAAGGATGAAGCAGCAGCACATGGAGTCAATCAGGTGTGCTGCATTGCAGGATAATCCTGATACAAGAAGAGATCAGAGTGAAAATACATGGGTTTATTAGCATATTGCTTCTCCTTTCACTGTCTAGTTACAGGTTTGGGGTGGGGAGGTGACCTCTAAGTACAACTGGAATTGCAGCAGTTAGAGGTCAGGGTCCCGCCAGTCCCTACTGGTCAGGGCTGTGCTGTGCTGCGCAAAGCTGTATAAAGCTCAGGGCTGGATAGACAGAAAAGGAATCATTTGGCAAGTAAAGAACCCCCAAATCAGAAACATGCCCATTTAGATCCAGCTGCCTATAGAGAACCATTGGATCCGCCTAAAAAACAAACATGTGGATCTGATTGGACTGGCCATGTGAAAGGGGTCTAAAGGAGCATGAACTGAAGCAAAGAAAACCTTCTGTATTAAACTTTTATTTGATTTTTAGGGGGGAAAAAATCATAACATTGATTTAAAAAAGTATCAAACATATATAAATGACCAAAATCATTATAGTTTCCCTTTAAAACTGGCCTTATTCCAAAAAGAATATAAAAGGATTGTTTTTTTTTGTATTTTACTTTCTGAAGCATTCTAAAGTACAGACTATATTCGGTGGCACAAAGATCAGCAATACAAAAGCTGCATAGGTAGAACAGTATTGAATGAGAGTATGACCTGTGCATTGGTTGTCTAAGCCTGCCCTGAATTTAAAGCTGTATTTAGAAAAAAAAAATAATGTTGTCTCATTTTTCACCAAGACAAAACCTTTGATTAGAGAAATAAAACCAAGATAAACATCAAGAAGGATTTAACCGGTAGATTTCTTATTGTAGGTACATCCTGTGGCCTTCCAATGAAGATAGAAAATGGTGCCTTTGTGTTTTGTTCAGAGGCCGTGCTAATTTATTTTTGTTACTCTGGCTATTACTTAGAAGGACATGAAGAATTAGTCTGTCAAGGAAATCACTGGAATACCAAACCCCCATTTTGTTCAGGTACTGTTTATTATAGAGCATTACAATGAGAATCCTGTTGCTATTATAGTATAAATTAATTAAATTTCAGACATTGGTGCCTAATGAAACTGATCCTCTGTTGTACAAAAAATTGAATATCTGCATTTTTTTTATTGTATAGTAAATACAAAGCAACAGTACTCACTTTTCACTACAGCATTTAACAAGTGCTCGTGCTTGTGCTTATGTATTGCTTCTGTTATCAGTGGCTAATGGTGAACTCCAAAGAAATGTGTATATATATATTTATTTATGATAGGTATTAATATATTTCTTACAATTTATGTAGCACTTTACATACAGAACAATCACATCAGTCCCTGCCCTCAAGGAGCTTACAATCTAAGGTCCCTTTTGCACACCATACTAGCGCCAGTTTAGACAGGAGCTAATTAACCTTCCAGCATTTCTTTGGAGTGTAGGAGGAAACCAGAGCTCCCGGAGGAAACCCACGCAAGCACAGGGAGAACATGCACATCTGAATCTGTTTATCTGTATGCGGTCTTGGTTAGGAGGGACTAATATTAATGCAAAACAGAAAAATGGTCACTAGCACTCCAGATTTTCTTCAAAACAAAATCCTTTTATTTATTCAAGCCGGTCATATCACCATGCGTGGCAACGTTTCAGAACCTGTCCGGTCCCTTCATCAGGCAAACAAAAGTGATATTAATATTAATGATGGGTTAAATTTGCAGATGTTCAGTAAACTCGTTCTAAAGTTCACAAATTGCAAACTTTAATGTGAACCCCAATGAAGTCAATGGGAGGGGGAGTCTTGAAAATCAATTCTCTCAATTTTCAAGGTGAACAGTCAAGGAATTGTAGAACAAAGGACATGGGCACTGCCCTGGGAGACATGTACCAATGCAAAACAAACCATTCAGTGCAGAGCAATGCACCTAAAGTGAAGCTTTAAAGTGACATTAAACCCTCAGATTTTTTAACATAAACCAATACTGTAATGTGTGCCTTACTGTAATCCATGGTTGTTTCCCTTCTCTTTGCTGCTCTTCCTTTTAAATCCTCATGTCTTCTCATGCTTGGGGGGGGACTTCCCTTTTCAGCTGAGTGCCTCTTCCTGTAGTGCTGGCTCAGGTTACAAACCTATACAAACCTATACACAGACACCGTGTATCGATTCCTGAGACAAGGCAGTCTGCTGCAAAACAGAAGTTCTGCCCAGATAGAGAACAGATACAGATTTAAAAGGAAGAGCAGCAAAGAGAAGGGAAACAACCATGGATTACAGTAAGGCACACATTACACTATTGTTTTATGTTAAAAAATCTGAGGGTTTAATGTCACTTTAACCACTTGAAGTCCGCGGTGTTACACCATCTTCCCATCCAGGCCATTTTTCAGTATTCAGCGCTGCGGTACTTTGACTGACATTTATTCCGTCATGCAACGCTGTACTGAAATGAATTTTATACCCTTTTTTGGGGACAGATAGAGCTTTCTTTTGGTGATATTTAATCACCACTGGGGGTTTTATTTCTTACTATATTAAGGAAAATTTACAGAAAATTTAAAAAAAAACAGTGTCCCCTATATTAAATTCTAAAACATTTATTATTACCCAATTTTTTTTGTAAAATATAAAAGACGGGGTCACATCGGGTAAAAAGACACCAAACATGTCAAGCCTTAAAATTGTGCACGTGCCCGAAACCTCAAAAAACCTCAAAAAACTACATTACCCAAAATCGGCCATAGGCGACGCTTTAAAAGCTTTTACCGCTCATCAGTTTAGTGTTATCAGTGATTGATGGCCTGATTGATGGCCCTAAAATGATTGTGTCTGGAGACGGCAACCCGCTGATGCGAGTCTGCCGTCCGTCCGTTTTTTCTTAACGGGCGGACGGCAGGAGGCTAAAGATGCAAAATTATTTTACAATACATGCTTGGGACATGCACTAAACTTGTCTGTGATGTGGTGCACCTATAGGATGTACACAAACAAAAGTGACATTTAGAAGGCAAAAAACAATTGCCACTAAATTACATTTCCCTGCCGGCTTTAATTTTGTTGTAATAAAGCTCCAAAATAAGACAAAGGGCATGGAAATCTGGGCACTGAAACATTAACAATAAAAATAAGCCTTCAAACAACATGCTTGGGGCCCCCAGCCCCCGGCTGACAGCTCGGCCACCTGCCACACCCTACTCTGGCTGCAATAAACCACTGCTCCCTCCTTCTGGCCACCTCAGGTTGTGGATAAGTTAGGGGTGGCCCTGCCTGCACAGGAAGTGGTGCGCCTTTAGGATATCCACGAGCAAAAGTTACATTTTAGTAGGAAAATAACTTACTGCCACATGACATTTCCCTAATTGCCTACCTTCCCCCTCCACAGATGGATATTTTCCTTGATCTGATGGCTGTAGTTCTGCTGTTTACATGCAATGGTGAAAGTCTTTACTGAGCTGGCTGGGCCTGCGCATTTGTGCCTCCTAGACTTCTATGGAACTGTGTCCTGAGGCCAGAAACCATTGAAGATAGTCCAGTAGTCTGGTATTGGGCTTAAACGTGCAGGAGCAGCCAGAACACTGAAGACATACGGCACAGAATGTACACAAAGAACAACAATTGTGACTATCATATCGAGGTAAGTCTGCATCTGTGAAGGAGGGTGGGGTAGATTAGGTCAGGGGAAGAGGGTAAAAAGGATACATGCATATTGTTTTAAAGTGCACTCATCCTTTAATGAAAGGGAAGCTAAGGGGTCTATTCACTAAGCTGCCGAAGGATCTAGCAGTAGCTTCAGGTGATCCTTCTGAGCATGTTCGGTGAACCCGAAGCCACACGAAGCAAGCCGATGTACAGCTGATTTTAGTTTGGCTCACTTTACTTCGGGTCGGTTATTCACTCGGCTGCCTACGGCAGCTCAGTGAATAGACTCCTAAATGTACAAGTAAAGAAGCTATTGGAAGGCTTATTATGATACAAGATATTTAGGGCTGCGGAAATTAACGATTAATCCCTAATTTTTTTGATCAATCAAAATGTTTTTGCTTGGTACTCACCTCTCCGCCGCCTTCCGGGTCTTCCGAGAGTTCCGTCGGAGATCCACCCGTAGCAGTAGAATGTACGGGCAGCTGTGCGGGGAGAGGAGGCTGTGTCGGTCAGAGAGGACCCTCTGGCCGCCGAGATGAAGCAGCTGCTGCAGGAGTCAGGTAAGGCTGGGTGAAGGTTGGATGGGGAAGGGGGGGGGGTTAAACTGGGGGTATTCTAATTTGCATTATAATGTATTGCTTAGACTTGTAGTCCTGTATAGCTGGTGGTGTTCTGCATTGATGTATGATGATAATACAGCAATGCTGAATACCACCAACTATGCAGGACTGCAAGTCCCAGCAATACATTATATTAATTAGGGATGCACCTGTGCCAATACTGGGCATTTTCACAAGCAATTACCCAATACTAAACGCAGATACCGGCACTGGCGAAACTACCAGGGCCGCATCAGTCACATTTGCGACCGGGCCCTGGTGTTCCGCCAGTTTGGGGGGCCCAGAGAGGCCAGAACACTGACATTGATTTGCCATGTGTTCCGGAGATCACACTGCGGCCGGGGGGCATGCATGCGTTGCCATTGACTTTAATGCAACAACACGCCCCCTCCCGCCCCAGAATGCAGTGAGGCCGCCGGGATGCGATCCAGTGCGTTCCAGCACGAATCGGGCCGGAACGCACTGGAGCTGGTGTGAACTAGCCCTGAAAGTCATAACATACATAGAGGGGAATTTATCAAAACTGGAGCAGACAGAATCTGGAGCAGTTACCTATGGCAGCCAATCAGCATCCACCTTTTATTTTTAAACCTTAACTGAACAAACTGAAGAGAGTTGTCATAGGCAACTGCTCCAGATACTTTTCCTTCCGTTTTGATAAATTCCCCTCATACTGTTTGAGTGTGTGTGTAGGCCAATGTAGTTGGATCGGTATGTGCGTTATAATTAATCAAAATTAATCGATTAAAAAAAATTTCGATTAATCGAACAGGAAAATTGTAATCATTACCAGCCCTAAAGATATTACATCTATAGCTGAGCGCTTTGTTTAGGTAGCAGTAGGGGTATTTTACAGAGGAGAGTTTCACACATTTAAAAGATAAGAAGGAGCAAAAACACTGATATAAAAGTCACACATCTACACTTTGCACCTGGCACCTTCTCCTTTTATTTGGTACAGAACTAACAGTAAAGGAGCTGACTGGAGAGCTCATCATATAATTGAAATTGAAGGGAGCTGTCAGTGATGCAGGTCAGGCCATAAAAAGTCATATAAAAATCAATACAGCCAAACTTTTATTAACCTTCTCACTGCTATAGGAAACTGCAGAACAGCAAGAATCCTTTCCGAGAATTTACTACTTCTAATAAAAAAACATCAGCGCTTTATTTGCCATAGAGCACTCCTGGACCCCTGTCTTGGCCCATATACCTATAGGCATAATAACATTATTTTACATAGGATTATGCAGCAGAAAAAGAACATTGTTTCGAATTATGCATGTTCACATTGTATTGAGCCAGTGCATAATGATTGGCCAATGAAATCAATAGAAGAGCATTAATACTTAACACAGGTGTTTTTTTTTTAAATTCTTTATTTAAACAAGCAAAAGAGCCTGAGGGAAGACACATCAGAATACAAACAAGCAGAACACAGTTACTGTAATTACACGTAGAGACTGTACGAACACCTCTTGATCCAACCCAACGCACAGAAATACATTAACTGTATTTGATCAAGGCATATAACCTAGCCACAGCCCTTCGACACAGGTTTTTATGTTCTTTCATTGCATTGCGATAAGTCTGTCCCCTCAAAAAAAGTGTATAAAAATGCATTGATGTCCAGTCTCTATATGTGTTGACATACAACAAATTACACAAGAATACACACATATTGTGGTGGGGGTGCTGGTAGGCACACTGTATGTAACATGTACTCTTCTTTATATATATATGGGATTGTACACTCTACAAACAAAACATTTTTTTTAATGTAGCGCTCACCCCCACAAGGAGCCGCCAAGATAACCGAGGTCATCACTAGTGTCTAGGGGTTTTGATCTTCAGCTGCTCCATTAGCATTAACTGTCCTTCTTATAGTGCCCACATAGCTGATATCCACTCCAGATGTAGAATGCTGAATAACTTTTATAAACATCTTCACACTGGTGAGAGAGCGTATAGGGATCCTAGACATCCAGGGTGGTACAGACAGAGACTCCAGACTCACCAGTCCCTCCTTAGCAATTCAGTGTAGATCCATTTGTAGCATAGTGAATAAGAATTTGAGTAACAGATGAGCAGGCATGAGCAAAGATCCTTACCAGGAGAGACACCAGACTTGCTCCTGAGGTCCACTATGTTCTAGGCACCTCCAGCAGCCAGCAGCTTCCCTGGTTCTCCTCCTCTGACAACAGCACAGGCCCTCTCCATACTTGAGGCCTAGTGAAACACTTCCCACACTCCTGCATCCCCTCCCCCGGGCCTCAGGCCTAACCTGTGGGGTAGGCTAAACAGCACCACAACCTGGACTAATCCATGGCTGGTCCCGAACTAGACTGAGCACATGGCAATTCCCTCCAATATACTGTATGCATCCTATCCCAGCATGCAACACTGGTTGAGAGAAAGAGACCGAGTGATTGGCTGGCGAACTGTACATACACTCACAGTGTCCTCCATTGGCTATCCCACACTACAGTAGAGCCATACTCCACCCAGGTAGGTACAACCAATGCCAGACAACTAGAACAAACCAGATAACTGTCAACTATAATTCAGCCAGACTGACTACAGCTCTGGCAATCCTTAAATTTCTAGTAGCCACCTCACAAAAGGTGATGGGGGCTACATTTATAAAACCTGAACTAAATACAACAAACCAGAAAATGAGTAAAATAAGACCGCAGCCCCTTTATTGGGTTTAAATAACAATAACCTTTAATCAACCGAAATAAAACTTTAACCATAAACCACCATAATACAATAAAAAGTCTAAAATGCTCAGTCAAAAGACTCAAGCATATGACTGCAACAAACAAGAGGGGACTTTCTTGTTAATCGGGAAGCCGGGTGGCGAGTCTTTACACGCTGCCCGGCTTCCCGGCTAATCAGGATGCCAGGTGGCGAGTCATTACACGCCACCTGGCTTCCTGAATGGGACTTCAATTACTCGGTAATTGGTATCGCCGAGTACCGAAACAAATTATCGGTACTCGTACTCGGTACCAAAATACCGGTATCGGTGCATCCCTAATCATAACTCACTTTAATCTTCCCAGTAACAGCTAATTAGCCTAACATTTTGAAAGAAGAAAACAGAGCCAGCAACAAATCCACAAAACACCATATATACGGCATTCCTAACTCTTTAATATACCAAGCTAGGACATAATTAAATCAATATATTAAACCTATCATTTTGAAACAATGATAATCCCATGGGGCCACTACTCCATTACATTCTCTCTATGACCTTAGCATTCTTTCATATACTTTACTTCTCTGCAGGCTATTGTTTGATGGCAATCCAACACGATCACTGCAATGCTTTGTACTTTGTTTAAGGAGACACCAAAACTATTCCGCAAATCTAACAAGAACTATACATTGTTATGGTCCCCTGTAAATCAGCAAGGGTAATATTGCAAATATTACCCTGTTTCACAATCAGTTAGTGTACACCATACCTCCCAACTTTCTGAAATGAGAAAGATGGTAACATTCCATCATAAGGTATTTAGGCAATGGACACACCCCTGCCATTCCCCAGGTATGCGGACCGTTAAGAATGTATATGTCAAAAATAGTTGGTTAAAACCAGAATTGTTTTTTTTTCTTTTCTATAATATTTCTTTAATATTTTCTGGATATAACAATATGCACATATAAACATTATGTTAACAGACTCTACCAGGCGGAAAATCAATCAAAAAACAAAACAGGAAAATATTCATAACTTCCTTCTAGAACAACCACCATAGGTTTTCCATTAGTATTAAAACCATTCTTCCCCTTAAGGGTAGAGAAGGACTTAAAGGAAAAAAAATAAAATAAAATAAACAAAAACCCAAAACCCCTCCTGACCCTAAACCAAACCAAACAAAAAAAAAGGAAAAAGAAATTTCAGAATTTTTTTTTTTCACCATTTTGTTTCCTTTAGTGCAGAATAACATTGTACATCAGACCCAAAAAAAAGAAACAACTGAGGAGCAAAGAAAGACAAAGAGGGATTTGGTTCCAAATGAGGGGCAATTGGGAGATATGGTACTCCACAGTATGTTACATCTCCCTTCTTTCTAAAAACAATGCAGAATAAATTTGCAAAACAAGCAGAGCAAGTTAGAGCATCACCTATGGTAAAAGTCAAAGTTCATATTTAGAAATCAACACATTTTGGTGGCTTCGCTACATGACCAGATTTTGTAAATCATGTGATGTTGCTTTCCAGTATCACTGCACTTTATTCTTTGTAGTTAAGGAACGCCAATGCCGTCCCCTCCGTCTTATATTTTATATATTGTAGTCCTCATCTAAACATCATATATACGATAGCTGGCCTGCCATCACTGAGCTCCAATCCAATCCCAGGTGCTCTTACAGCACTCCAGGTCCTCAGCATAGTAAAACTGGTGCCTTTCTTTCTGTAATAAGTTGTGTGACAACTGTTTCTGTAGTTCTGTTTCTGTTGTTCTCATCTACTACAGCTGCAGAGTGATAATTTCCAGTCCATGAGCAGTGGTATGTAATTGCCAGCCCATGAGCAGCTGAGCTGATGATCACATGTAACCAATAAGTAGATTCCTACACTCCAGTATGGAAATATTTATATGTCAACAAAATGTAGGCAATTGGCAGCAATGGAGAGAGTGCTTATATAAAATACACTATATTGCCAAAAGTATTTGGGCTCCCCATCAAATCATTGGATTCAGGTATTCCAATCACCTCCATGGCCACAGGTGTATAAAAATCAAGCACCTAGGCATGCAGACTGCTTCTACAAACATTTGTGAAAGAATGGGTCACTCTCAGGAGCTCAGTGAATTAAAATGTGGTACCGTGATAGGTTGCCACCTGTGCAATAAGTCCATCCATGAAATTTCCTTGCTACTAAATATTCCAATGTCAACTGTTAGTGGTATTATAACAAAGTGGAGGCAATTGGGAAAAAAGCAACTCAGCCACAGAGTGGTAGGCCACGTAAAATGACAGAGCAGGGTCCGCGCATGATGGAGCGCACAGTGCGCAGAAGTCGCCAACTGTCTGCAGAGTCAATAGCTACAGACCTCCAAACTTCATGTGGCCTTCAGACTGGCAGAACCACAGTGCGAAGAGAGCTTCATGGAATGGGTCTCCATGGCCGAGCAGCTGCATCCAAGCCTCACATCACCAAGTGCAATGCAAAGCGTTGGATGCAGTGGTGTAAAGCACGCCGCCACTGGACTCTAGAGACGTGGAGATGTGTTCTCTGGAGTGACGAATCACACTTCTCTGTCTGGCAATCCGATGGACGTGTCTGGGTTTGGCGGTTGCCAGGAGAACGGTACTTGCCTGACTGCATTGTGCCAAGTGTAAAGTTTCAATATTGAACCCTACGGAGTAAGACTGAGATGCCATTAAAGTTCATGTGCGTGTAAAGGCAGGCGTCCCAATACTTTTGGCAATATAGTGTATGTGACGGAGTTTCTAACATATGATATTGGAGCTCCCAAACCTAAAGCAACGTTTGTAATACAAGATAGGGTCATAGCTACTCTATGACCCGGGGATATCTTGTATTACAAGTGTCAATATTTATATCTTCTCCAATGATTTTATGTTTTAAACAGGTATTCTCAATTGGTTTGAATGAAAAATGTTAGGACTGGAAATTGTTAACTGCAAATTCTGGGCTTGATTAAAAATGTTAGTGAATCCTGTGCAAAGAAACTGGTGGAGGGTTATTGTCTGATGCAAACATTTCAGGAAATCTGTATCTAGAAAAATTGCTTACATTTTTTGTTCAGTTACAATGCATGTAAGAATTTTTTAAGGTTCTCTTTAAAAAGATCTGATGGTTTTTTTTTCTGAAATTGGACTTTTTTTAATCACGTGGTGAGCAGATTATGAGACCATAAAGATAAGCTTTGCCTCAAGGGTTCAGAAACCAGAAACTCTTCTGATGTATTGAGAAGCCTAGAGATACATCTCCAAAGAAAGATTATAAAAAATAGTCTCCTAAGATTCACAATTTGGACAAGCTGGGATTGGGAACAGTCTGAGAAATCCACCTCCCCCCCCCCCCCCCCCAAGGAATTTCTCTCTTAAAGTTAGGTTGACATTAAGGGACAATTTTTTGCACAAGACGAGCAGAAGAGGAGAATCAGTGTTACAATTTTTCTAAGTATCCTGATGAATGAAAGCTCAGAAAAGAGGAGAAGGCGCTCATAGGGGGGCCGTGGAGCGCCTCCAATAAGAATATAAGACCAACTAGCCAAAAACAGAAATCAGATCAAGCTGGTAAACATGAGGAAAAGACGCTTTTACAGTTTATGCAAAACATTTCAAATGATGTAACTGTAGCATCTAAGAACTAACCCATAGCAACCAATCACTATCTATCTTGTACTGATCTGACTTCAGTAAGTTGAATTTGGATTGGCTTCTACAGATCATTAAACTTTGCAGATGTTGCTCTTCCCACTATTGATTGAATATTGATATACAGTAAGTCATCTAACAATTAAAGCTCAATGCCACAATAAGATTTATTTTTCAAATAGTCCCCTAGAAGGTTTTTATTCAGGTGTTTAATGTGTGGTTGAGTGTATACAACAGGTCAAGTTTAACACCTAAAGCACATCTCCTGATCATCCCCCCCCCCTCCTATTCCCACAACAATTCTTCCTCTT
>NW_017306651.1:638417-651437 GCF_000935625.1 Nanorana parkeri | reverse complement strand
TATTCAACTGAAAAAAGGTATTTATTTTATTTTAGAAGCTAATGGGATTTTTTTTTTGAAAAAATCTGAAATTGGACTTTATACAACGTAAAAAAAAATTAGAACAATTAGCCATGTAAAAGCTTAGCTCACTTAATTGTATTTTATTTTGAAAATGTAAACAGTGTTGTTTGTAGGAAGGTTTGTAATGCAGTGAATAATTTATCACCTAATTTCAGATACATGGATATTAGATGTATAATAGATGCCCTGTGACTTGGTCACTGAATGCCTCAGTAACTTCCAATATAATTATATTTAATAGGACTGTTATGAATATTACATTTTACAAAAAAATATTATGACCATCTAAAAAGTCAGCAGACCGAAAATGTTCGAAGAATCACAGACATTAAGCCATACTGTTTTCTTTATATTTAATGAGAACTATGGGGTAAGTGTTTTTCCCCATAGTTCTCTTAAGGGTCACGGGAGCACATATACTAACCTCCTCCCGTAACCCATAGCTCAGTATATTGCGAGCTACAGCTCGCGGTATACTGAGACTGCCGCAGCCGGAAGGGATCCCGACAATACTGTCGAGATCCACCCAGCTGCGTGAATGACAGTTGACTCTGCCTATCTTGAGGCAGAGTCAGCTGTACCTGCCCCATCCCTGTCCGTTCCTCCACTCAGAGCTGGAGGATCTGAGCGGGGAGGGGGGAATCCCTGCAGGGAGAGGTGACTGACAGTCACCGCTCTCTGCAGTGAGATGATCGAGAAGTGAGCGAGCGACAGCATGCGTTCGCTCACTTCCCGATCTATTGAACTGACCTGTGACAGTTTCATTGTCACACGAACTATGAGGATGAGTGATTTTCACTCAACTCATAGTTCTCCATTAATGCAGGATCAAAAAATGGTAGTTAGTTTTCCATGCTATTGCATTGTCTGGCTATTTAACTTTTGCTGGCTCCAGGTCCTCACTAGACACCATTTTCTGCAACATGTATTTACAGACCCTCCAACTGCACTGATTTAACTGGTTAATTATCAGTTTTCAAAAATGCATTTGAAAGCATTTGCCAACCTGTACTGGTTTTCCACGTGCAGCTATGACCCCAGAATGAGCCACTTGTAAATTTTGGATCACCCTACCTGTCCAAAAGTTACCTTCTGCCTTTTTCCAGCTACAGCAATTCAGCCAGGATAAATATATGACTCTGTGAGATCAGTCACAGTACTTGTAGTGCACCAACTGGCTTCTTCTATTCTGTATAATACCTGAATCTGTGGGCGAGAAATCTGGCTTACAAGGTCCAGACAGCAGCCCCCCTTTGCTCCTCTGTGACACACTTCAGTAAGTAGATCCTTTCTCCAGCCCAGCCTTCTTCATGTTTCTTTCAAGCCATACCTCTGAGTCAGCCTGCTCAGGGATTGTCCAGAGTCAGATATACAGCCATAATCTGGTAATTGACCCTCCCACACTGTATACTGGAGCCCCAACCCAGCAACAGAGGGAAATAATTATTGTCACTTTATTGTCGTAAAAATATACAATTTCTACACCAATGCCAATGTGAATACAGTATATACTGTGACGATAATGGGGTTTGAGTCTAATATTATTAAATTTAGCATTCTCTTGTTCAGAGCAAATGCAGGCCTTCATTTAGTCATTTATCAGGCCCCTCCACATTCCAAGGACAGAGATCTGCTTATCTGGCCTGTGATCTTTATTGCCCCAGCACCAGTGAGAGTCCCAAATCACCTCTAAACCTTTTATAGCTGTCCCTAAGTAAAGCCATGTCACCCGGCATTAATTTATTACCAGTGGACAAGTTGATATAAACACAAGTAGGTCTGGTAGGGTTAATGACCCAGGTGACCCAGCATTCACCCACAAGTTATAAACCTGAGTTACAATATCAGCTCCATTTCATAATTTGAAATTGGACAGTGATATTGTAAAATAAAGGCTCGTCCCTCCTGCTCTCCATCCCCAGCCCTGCCCTAGGGGCCGGCTCCATGACGCCCCCTAGAGGGCGGACAAAAGGATGTTGCCGAGGCAGCTAGAGGGGCTCTTGTTTTGAAACATCACAAAAGGAACTCCAGCAACATCAAGAACTCAACATTGCGGAAGAGTTCCCCTTTAATATCTGGAGCAAAGCCCTTCAGACTTCTCTTTGACTTATTGAACTCTGAACTCTAACAGAACTCCTAAACCTAGGACTGTTAACTATTCACCTTTTATACCCTTTTATTTTAATGTTGTATATATATTTTGTCTCTTTTTATTAATATATTTTTCTGTATTTTTTCTGCACCGTTTCTATAAATAACCTCCCTGATTGGGAATTCTGGGGGTGCTGCCTGATCCATACCACAGTCAATAGAGTACAGTAAAAGTGCAGGCAGGGCAGTGGACAAAGCTCTAGGGACAAAATTGAAGTGAAATAGTTTGATACATATATTTAATTATGCCAGATTACATTGTATTCTGTGTATTCTGTGTATTCTGTGTAAATGTCATGTTTGCACTTTTGAATTTCCCACCGGCTCCGCCCCCCGCTGTGATGCCCGAAAATAAAACTGAAAGCCGCATGCCGACATCGGCCGGGCGCACACAGCAAAGGACACCGCGGGCTCGCAGGGACAAGGTAAGTGACACTTTTGCGCAATCCCGAGTGTGGCTCGGGGTTACCGCTCTTGGTTCTGAAAATTAACCCCGAGCCACACTCAGGAATACCGCCAGGGAGGTTAAAGGATGATCTTAAAATAAAGCTTGTCTCTACGCTCTACATACAAACTTAAAGTATCTGAAGAGCGCTACCATATATAGAATCCTGTCATATTCCTGTCTTAAAGGAAGACAGATGTATCATAGGCATTGTTTAAGTGTTTAAATTGTCACAGCACTTACTGGGCATGGTCCGTGTTTCCGTTAAATAACATGTGGTGGCAGCTAACGTTTGGTTGGTAAAGGGTTAACTGCGGAGATAACCAACCCGGGGGACAATCGCTCTCAGTCTGCTGGCCTGAGATTGTGTCCCGCGAGCTGGGAAATCTCTGTGCAGGGTGAGGCTGAGAGTGGTATTGCCACGTCCTTGTGATGCCACGCTCGGTTCATAACTGTGTATAGTCATGTGTGATTGACGTACAGCGGCTTTGGGCCAGATGTACGTCACATATGCCACGGCCGTAAAAACTAAGAGATCTGTTATGAAAATGAAACAGCAACCACCTGCACACATCATCCACATTCAAAATGTAGTGCACCTAACATTGCAACATGCAATCCGGCATTATAACGGTGTGAGCCTAAATCATTCCCTATAGGCAGCTCTGCCAATGTTAGCTCATAGGTCAGACATATTTCATTGCTATAACTATTAGAAAGATGACCCAGGGCAATGAGATGCAGCTCCTGCTGGAAAACCTACATGTAGACTTGCAGTGATTGAAAGAGGCTGGAGGAGATCAGCAGCACTGAGATGCAAAAACATATGCAAACAATACAATGAGAACTTTCTATATGGAAAAAAATTGGTAATTGTTTAAGAAACTTTAGCAAACACAAAATGTTATCCAGTTATGGCTTAGATGTGCTTTAATGTCATGATTTTCCTTGTGTTTCATCATTTCTTTTATGCAGAAAGATTGAAGTTTAAGTGACACCCATTATATGCTAACTTAAATTGATATTAAAGTCAAAAGGTTTTTAAGCTCTTTCAAATGCTGAATACATCTCTTACAATGGATGCTGCTCCTTGGTGTTGAAATGTATTAGTTTCCTGCAGAATTAGCTGCTTCCTGAGCACTGGCCCTGACATCCTGTTTTAGGGTGGCTCCTTTTCTTCGCAGGGTCCTATGGAGCCACCTTTGTTTGTGCCAGTAAGCTGTGTGTGTATCCACAAACACACAAGCACAGCAGAGCAAGCCACTCCCCTGCTCCTCATTCCTCTTACCTCCAAGCTAGTAGAAGGACGGCTGCTGCAGACTGAACGTTACCTTTTGATCTTGTACTTGACAAGAAGTTCAGGGATGCATAACTGAGAAAGTTAGAGTTAGCTGTTCAGAAATATGATGACTGTGCTTGGACAAAAATTTTAAGAAATACTTAGCTGGGCAATGTACAGTATATTTGTTTGACCTGTATTCATTATTGAAAACAAGTTTAAGAGATTACTTTATCATTTTCCCTGCCACCAATGTATGTCATACATCTGCAGCAGCGACCCCTGTAAACAGACACTTGGTGGCTATAGCCATCAGGAGCCTGTTTACTTGTGTAAAGCACAGCCTTTACACTGGAAGTGATTTGGGTGGCTGTAAATTCACTTGACTGCTTCCAGAGGCAGGTAAACATGTGCCCCACCCCCACCCCAACATCCCCCCGCCTTGCTTTCCGGACTCCGCCACCCCTCCTGCAGGCCCTGGACCAGCATTGTGCATGTCGGTGGGTGAATGAAAGTGGAAGTGATGTTCATGACACCAGTTTCTGAGCTGTCATTCTATGGCTAGAGAAGACAGGGAAAAAGCTGATCAAGCATGATCCCTGCTTGATCAGCTTCAATGGGCTGCAAAGGTGACATTTGGGGTCTAATCGACCCCTAATGTCACCTTAAAGAAAACCTGTCACCACTAATATGCTATCACATAAAGGCTTGTAATCCTCTCCCATGTGATAGCAATGAAGTTAATAAAAAAAAATGTTTTTTAAAGAAATTAAAGTTAAATAAAAATACATTTAAAAACACCCCTAAAAATTTGTATTGTCCCCCCTCCCCACGCACCCGCACATACTAACATAAACATGCGTTGGTGCACCTACGTATGTAAACGGCAATTTCGCCACACATTTTGAACCCATGTTATTCTACAGGGTCTCTACATTCAGGAAATATATAATACTGGGGGCTTTAAGTAATTGTCAGGCCTAAAATGTGGATCAAAACATTTAGGGAAAAAAATAGCAAAAACGGTTTTGGCAGCAAAAGGGTTAAAGTCAATTTCCAAGAAGGAAAACGACCCTTTTAGTGGGGAAACCCCCAAACTGCTAGAGTTAACTGCTAATTTTTAACTGCTCATTTTGTCAGTGTGTTTACTATATCCACAATCAGGAATGAACAGGAAGTGATGTAGATCACTTCCCATTCATTCATAATTGGGGACACAGTAAATATACTCTGTCCTCAATTATTTACAAACACTCAGCGATCACTGATCACTGAGTGTTTCTACCCACTCTCCATACTGTCACAGGAGGCTGAGCAAGCGGTGTGGGGAGGAGACCTCGATCTGACAGCTGACTCTTCCCCCACACCGCCGGCCGGCCTCCTGTGACAGCTGACAGCTTTCACCACCCACACACTCCTCTCCTGATTTGTCACCGGAGGATGAGCGGTGCGGGGTGGTGCCGCACCACTCGGCCTCCTGGTACAGTTTCTCTCCTCCCCACTGGGACATAGAGCAAAAAATGGCATTAATCAATAGCTAACACACTAACGTATAAAAAGCATTTGGGGCAGAAAGTAGGACTCCATGGGAGCAATACTGCCTCTTAATATTGGCTGAAAAATTAGAGAAAGGACCTGTTTGGTTTGCTATGGGTTGACACCTCTCAATTTTGCAGTTTCCAGAAACATATTTTCCTATAAATCAGTATGCTGTCCTATATGGCGGTATTATTATTATTATTTCTTGGCCAGCTGTAGTAGAAAACCATGCAGGTCTCATAACTCAGTCCACATTAACCTCAGTCCTTTGTAAATTATAGATGTCATTTACACTGACTGTGACTAGTCACTGGTAAAATGTTATTGTTCGTATTTTTTTTTAGATATCGATGAATGTTTGGATGAAGTGAATCCCCCATGCCATTCTTCTGCAACATGCAAGAACACCCAAGGCAGCTATGAATGCACCTGCACAGATCCATACCAACTCACTGAAGATAAAAGGACCTGTATAGGTAATACATTCTAACACTTCATTATTTACTTGCTGTGGGATCTGGTGCAGATCCACTCTCCATTAAACATATACGCTTAAGTAGCTTCTGCCATCTCTAGTTCATCATAGAAAGCTGTGCCAAGAATAAATGTTAAAGACCTCATTAAACATTGCCCTCTTACTCTGGAATACAGTGTGGTCTCTAATAAACACATTCTTGCCAAGAAATAGGCAGCTTAATGATTAGAACTTAGAATTAGAAAGTGTCCACCCAGCAGACTGGCAGACTAAGAGCTCAAGATAAATAGAAAATGGAATTGTATAAATACTTTGGTTGGTAATAATAATAAAGATAATTTATAATGTGTTGTCATATGTGGGTGCAAGATCAATTAAAGCATATGTCCAGCTAAAACCTTTTTCTTACTTTAAGATAGAGTGAGGAAGGATTTAAATCCTTGACCGGTTTTGACTGCTATTCCGTGCTATTTTCACTCACTTCCGGTCCATATATTAGTGTTTACCAGACAGGAAGTGAAGGTAACACTCCAACAGCAACACAGTCAGAACTTAACATTCTTTTCTTTAATTTTTATTATTAGAGTAGGGGAAGACTATGGGGGCATTTATCAAAACTGGTTCAGACAGAATCTGGAGCAGTTCTCCATGTCAATCAATCAGCTTCTCTCTTCAGTTTGTCAGTTAAGATTTGAAAATGAAAGAGAGAAGCTGATTGGTTGCCATGCACAGTTTCTCCAAAATGTTTCTGCTCCAGTGTTGATAAACTCCCCTCTATGTCTTTTCTTTAGTTTTCTTTAGTAGAGTAAAGGAAATCACTATGTTAGCCTGATAAAGGAACCGCTGTGGGTTCTGAAACATCACTGCTACATGTGATACCATGTATATATGATGTTAAATAAAGATGCTTTGATACATTGGACCTTGGTGTGCGGTTGACTACCTTATCTATTGTATTACAGAAGTTAGGAACCATCACACAAACTGGGACACCACCCCTATATATACAATATATATCAAAAAAAGGGGAAAAAGAAAGAAAGGGGCTTTGTGGTGACCACTGAAAAAATATTACCTTATCTATGTCTGGATTTGTGTGGCGCGATCCACATATATATTGGGATTCCAGTCTGGAGTGCCATGGGACTTGGATATGATTAGGAAAAGAGTTGAACCCCTGTTAGGTTTTTATTTCTGTCTGTGTTCCTGTTGCAGATTTTCTCTCACTTCTTGTCCAGTGAAACTTTTGTGAACAGGACCGTGAACTCCTAAGACTGTTCAGAAAATGCATTGACTGTGTAGAAGTAATTCCCTCCATACCTCTATCTGAGTCCTATGTAATACACTGCCATCAGATACCTAAAAATTCCACACAAGTATGGTGGGAGGGCCTGCATTCTCTTTTGCATTGCATTGAATATGTGGTGGAAGTAGACTTTAATGACAGAATAGCGGTGGGTACCAAGAATAGGGGGGAGCAGAGTAATTTCAACTCAACAATAATGAGTCCAAGATGAGTCCAAGATAGTTTAAAGGAGCTTTCATAACTGTCAGGAGCCATTTACCTTGTCACCCTCTAAAAATACCTTAATTTTGTCCTTCCCCCAATGACGGCAATGCATTTTGCTAAAATGTTTTTAAAAGCTTAGGAAAATGAAAACGTTCCATTTAATTTATTCCCAACCAAGTACGAGAAGGGAGTCAGGTGCTTTTGTCTACTAGCTAACAACATAGTTCTGAACATATAAAAAGCTTGCTTCTCAGTCATTTCAAAACTAATTCAACTATCTGACCAGTAGCTGAATGAATTGACTTAATGAAACCTATTAATTTAATTTGGTGCCCTATCCATGCTGTCACGCTAACCCTAAGCAATTCAATAGGAAATAATTTTCTAAATTGAATAAATTGCATGCTGCAGTTAACCCCAGAAAGACTAGAAATGAAATGTTAGAAGATAAGATAATTAAATTTATTATCTCGGCACATTTTTTTTTTTAACTACAGATCGATAGAACAGATAGCCTTTGGGCCAACTAGAAATGAAATGACAAAATCAAAGTTTTGTTACATCAATGAGATGAGAAGCTTAGTATATCAAGGAGGTAGAATTTGGCACTCATAAGAACAGATAAAAATATCCAGCGTAAGTTCATAATTTAATTGTTACCAACCATGGTATATATTAAGGGATAATGGCATTAAAAATGAATTGGTTGTGCGCATTATCAGTTTTTTATTCATAGTAAAACAGTTTTCTACAGTGTATCAGTATCACTAAGGCAGTATAAGACATTTCACTGTAAACCACATGACTATAAACATAATGGAGGCCATTTTCAATAACTTTCGAAACAGAAAGCGGCTACGCTGCCACTGATTTGCAGCATCTCTTTTCCACCATGTGATTTTCCATTAATTTGTCCACCGCTACTGTTATAGGCAGCACAATTACTGCAGCCAAGTCTCCTCTCACCTTAAGTAAAGTATGTCCATTTTCCTGTTAGATCGTCTATGTGTGAGTCCTATTGTTGTTAATATATGTACCTTGTTTGCTTTCTTTTCAACAGTGCTTATGGACTAAAACAAAGGCAGCTGGTTGGACACTGCCCACAATCTCCTCTGCCTTTTTTTGAATTTTTATAATAAAAATTTTTGAAATTAAAAAACAAATACTCACTAAGAAACATGTTGGAAAGTGCATGTGTTGTTCAAAGAGAGCATCACATAGTATGTAACAGAATTAGCCCTAGTGCCTTCTGGTTAATGATCAGTACAAATGTAAACTGCCCTATTTATATAGAGTTACATCTACACTGTTAGAATGGGTTCCTCTCTTCATTAATGAATACATCTCTTAGGGGGTGTTAGCTGTCATGGTTGCGATGAATGAAAACCATGGCTTCTACAAGTGTAAGGCTTGGAAGGCCATGAGAGAAGATAATCAGTCACATTGTGGGACACCAACAAACCACTAAAACCACATTACCTTTTATAAGGTTTTTAAATGCCATTCCAGTACAGCCATGAAAATCCTTTATGCATGATTAGGCAATTGTGTATCTAGCACCCCTGGCTTAAAGCTTGAATGCATTTTAAAGTATAGTTCTATTTGCTCAGGCTTTAAACATGTGGGCGTATTTAAAGCAAAGTACAAGTTGTAAGTACAGTTGCCTTCAACAGTTATGTACAAATTATTTTACTGAAGTCAGATGGACTGTAAATTGGCTGCTATTCTAGCTTAGTGCACAACCTAACACTTCTTAGGACGTGGTGAAATGCCACCCCGGTGGTAACAGAATAAGCCTCTGTCAGCTAAATGCATGGGACTGTCTGGTGCAATAGCAACCAAAAGTGGCTCTTATGTTCTTATATTTGCTCCAAACTAGAGTTCAGAATTTAGGTAGAGAGAAGGAGAAAGAGTAACGGCCTATGTCCAGACTGCATGATTTAAGCGATGTATACAGTAATCTAAAGTGTATGTAAAAGCATTATTTTTTTTTGATAGAGTAGGGAAGGGTTAAACCTTCTGTTAAGTTTTTATTTCTGTATGTGTATTAGTTGGGGATAAACATTTATCTATGTACCCTGGTGATCATTATAACAAAGACAGAAAATGAATGAAAATCCAAAAATTCTGAGTCATTAAAGCTAAGGTTCAGGGTGAAACCTAAAATTCTGGAGAAGACACATTTCAAACCTAAGAAATCTGGAGCAGTTTGCCCAAGAAGAGTCGGCCATACTAATTGCTGACAGGTGCAGAAGTCTCATTGAGAGATACAGAATTCACTTGCTTGCAGTGATTGCCTCTGTAGTGCTATTAGTAACCTCCTGGCACATAGTTTAAGAAAACATGGCTTGTCTGTTACACAATAGTGACATTCAAAATATCCTAGACCCACTTACTTGGTAATAAATGTCCTAGGTGCATTCTTCTCAGGGTGAAGTTCTTGTCATTGGGTGCTGTGAATGATGGGCGCCAGTTACTTTGAGTAGATTTCAGATACTTTAATATGCATGTGCATGAAGCAGAGTAGGGAGGGAGAATGAGGGAGCACAGGACCACTTGTGCGTGCGGTGGGACCCACGCATGAGTGGGGATGGGGAAGGATGTTTTAAAACGCCCAGCCGCATCTACTACCGTTTATGTATGGCCACTGGATGGGAGGTTGTTAATATGAAGTGTTATCTCTAGCACATCCTGCTGGAGAACACTCAACACAGCAGGTGACTAAGAATAATCAGTGCACACTTAGGGGACACAAGACAGCACAAAGCTAAGCTGATTAATCTGAACTAACAGATCACAAACCTAGGATGAGAATTTGGAAAAATACTACATCCCTGCACCTCTAAAGGCTGTGCAATAAAATATTAAGTTAAAGGTCCCATAATTTTGTCCATTTTCATTTTTTTTAATTTAAAATATTCCGTATAATGAAAAGCAAGGTTTTATTTTTATAAAGCATGGAATAAACAATGAATACCAATTATTGTTGTCAGTTTAAAGTTATTTCAGAGAAACTTGTGGGTTCTTTTTTTTTGAGTAAGGGTACCAACAAGTTTGCCTACCTGTGTATGTACACTTTAAGTCCTATGAATTTTGTTTGAGTTGGTGACCCAGCCTTTATCTCTGTGGTAACCGTAGATAAAAATGCGTTTGGTTGGAAGGCACTTAATTGCAGTTACATGTAATTGTGCTTCAGCTAACAGAGGTGCCCGAAAATTATAATTCACCATCCTTTGTACTGGTATTTGATAGGTCATTGTTTTTCTTAATGAAAGATAGTACAAGTATAATACCAGCTGATTATTTCATTGTCAATATGAATATGTTTAGCCTCATTTTTCAATTCAGGATCTATTACAGGAAAAAAAGTTTATGTTTTGAATCACTGGTTCATGGATTAAATGCTTCTTTCACTTTGAAACAAGTGACTATTAAAATAATTGTACTGCAATTTTGACTAAATAAATGTCACCATTGATTTTCATTAGTACTTAGCTTTTGGGAGAGAACAAAAACAACCGTGGTAACTATGTAACTTATTTTGCATGACAAAATATTTCACCAGAGGAGTTATGCCTGAAATGAAAACGCATTGGGACCCCGCAAGATCATTTTGTTTTCTAAACTATTATGAGTAAAAAACTGGCACTGTTCAATTGTTTATCTACATAGCTTCCTGAAAACAGGCAGCCATTTGTACCTTTTCATTAGTGTGATGCTAAATGTTTCCTAGATTTAATTGCCTACAATATATATTGTCAGTGATGGTGTATAATATGCTATTAAAAAAAACTCCAATAAGCACAATTTGCATCTTAACTGGTTATAGAATTTGTTTTAGAAAAAAGCCAATATTCTGAAAAAAAATGCTTTTCAAAGCAGACTTTGTATCAAAATGCAAGTTCCACTTATCATGTAGATTTCCCCAACCCCATGTATAAAAGCAAGTTACATTTGAAAGAAAAGAACAACAGTAGACAAAAAAAAGTAAAAATTACTTACAGTACCTTACAGAGGTTAGCTTCTGGCTGCATAGTCAAGGGTGACAGCTCTGGCCTTTTTTCCACAATCCTGGGAAACCGGTGAAGTATTGCAAGAAGTAGCTCTAGCACTGTGCTGGAGCATCTTCTTATGGGATCCTCAGTTACCTAGAAACCTAGGAAAGGCCCAGTGACATAACCTTCTAGGTGAGCTTGCTGGAAGTCAGAGTTTAAGGCAGGATTGGAATGGTAATCTTTGTTCTGAGGGCAAACACAGTCAAGGAGTTCTTTCATGGTAGAAGATTTCTGTGAGTTAAGGAAATTGTACCACATAAGGTGTGCCATGGTGCAGTGTCAATACTGGAGGGAAGAGTGGTCTGCTCTGGGTAACACCACTTAGACCACATAACCACATAACCGTCCTTTCACTTCTTCCATTAAATCATTCCATGCAATAATTGCCTTTTGTGTCACTTGCCTCTCCTGGTAGAATGTAAGATCTCACAAGCAGGGCCCTCCTAACCCTCCTGTATTGAAATTGGATTGGATTGTCTACCTCCATTTTGTAGAGCGCTGTGCAAACTGTTGGTGCCAAATAAATCCTGTATATTAATAATACAAAATAGGGGGTGCTCTGGTGTGGTTGCCAGCAACATGCAGGATGGCAGTGTTGTTCTGGGTGATGGAACTCTCTCTGCATTCCACCACATGGCACTGAAAAAAGCCAGGATTGTCAGGCGGAGTGACATCTGGGCGACAGAAGAAGTATAATCCCGATTGGTGGAGAGAGAGAGAGATAATAGTGTGGGAGCATGTAAAGCAATGAGTACCACGGTGTTCAGCATCACTGAACACCAATACTGGTGGGGGGTCATTGTATTGTTTCAGTCAGACACTGTCCACCAATGCAAGGTGGCGTTATTGTTACAGCCTGCCACTGTTCACCAATGCTGGGGGGTTGTTTTTATAGTCTGCCACTGACCACCAATGCTGGGGTTTAATGTTACTACCAGGAACGACTATGAAGGGGCATTATTGCAGCCATTAACACCAGTGCTGGGGGTTGTAATTGCAGCCATTTACAACAATGCTGGGGGTTACTATTACTGGCACCAATGATTGGGCTTATTTTACTCCGAGACTAAATGCCACATACTGAGAAGCAACACCCTCTTTATTAGCCACACCTCCAGGTGTTATGCGTGTTTGCTTCTAGATCCCTTTATCATATTCCTCCAGTTCAAATGTTGACAACTATGCAGGAGATAATGTCTCTGAGCTGCTGCACATCAGGTGGATTGGTATGTTAAGGTCAATCTCTCTGCATAAAGTTTCAATTGTGCTTACAACTGCTGCTGTCCATAATCTACCGGTCCATTCTACTCCCACCCCCAGCATGCATGGCATTTCATTTTCATAAGTATCATTGAAAATAATTTTGGTTAAAAAATGATCTGCCCTGGGTGCCAGATATGCCACTGTCATCCTGCCTAATTAAATGGTATGCATGGTGAAAGGTAGGTGTTCCTAATGGACATGGTTTAATGTGACACACACTCCTTTTAGCTTTGACTTCCT
>NW_017306651.1:632387-638390 GCF_000935625.1 Nanorana parkeri | reverse complement strand
TTCTCTTCACTTTGCTCAGTGAAGCTTTGAAAATGAAAGATAGAAGCTGATTGGTTAAAATAGGCAACGGCTTCAGATCCTGTCTGCTCCTGTTTTGATATATTCCCCTCATAGTGCCCAGCAGCTGTCACTTACTGCAGGTTCTACTCTGATCAAGGTCTAAATGGGGAAGTATCTCCACTCAAGGCCACAAGCCGAGCATTTTATTGGTACTGGTACAGGGGGAAAAATGACAGCTCAGCTTAGCTCTTTCCTGGAGCAAGGTAAGAATGTTTTACTTTATGTTGCAGCACATCCTGTCAGTATGGAGGCTCGGGCAGATGGAAGATGCATGAGAAATTAGATCCAGGCTCCACCAAGGAAGAAAAAAAAATTATAAAAAAAATAATATAAATATATATGTATCCTGGAAATAAATCCCAAAGTTTCCCCAGGACGCAACAATGATGTCGGATGATCTGGAAGACATTTACAGTACCTTCACTGTGCAAAAGCTCAAAATGATGATGTTTATTGACAGGTTTACAGCAGCCACAACCATTAAGAGTCTAACTTTCTTTGCTTTATGTCAAATGGTGTCTTAATCTGCCTTAATCTGGCTGTATCTGTAAAAATAAATTAAAGCAACTGGAGTTGTATTTTCCTTGAGGACGTTTTGCTGGTTATTATACTAGCTTTCTCAATTTTCTAGTCCAGTTACTTTGATTTATTTTTACAGATATACTATTACCAGGATGAATGAGAACCTTCACAAACATAATCTGGTTTTGTTCTGTCACCTTCTGTGGCTGCCCACCATAGATCTGACTGTTTGTGTCACTGACTTGAGAATGTAGGTTGAAATCAAGGTGGCACTGTGTTCATTATAACTTCCCCATTCTGTTTAAATAGTTTTATTATTGTCACCAGGTATTTTTCTTTGTTCCTGTTGGTTGCTAGCAGCATCCAAGGGAGAAAAGGGCAAGTGACTATTTTCAGTTGTTAGGGCTGTCATTGAAGTAAACCTATCGGTGCCCTGCAAAGGTGTGCTTTAATGGAGAACTATTGGTAGAGTAAAATGTACTCTTCAGAATAATTCGAGCTAGCTTGTGACACAGTAGCTGTCACACACCGGCTCTATAGCTCAAGAAATAAGTTTCCACCTGCAGAGAACGTTGACTGTCAGTCACAACTCCCGCAGGATTCCTCTCTCCCCTCTCCATTCCACCAGCACTCATTGGAGGGACAGAAAGGAGAAGGGGGCGGGAACAGCTGGCTCTGGTTCTAGAGAGGCAGAGCCAGCTGTCAATCAGTCAGCGTGGTGGATTCCAACAATATTATCATTATCTTTCCCATCTGCAGCGTGGCTCTATGCTCTCAGAATATAGTGGACATTAGCCGGCTATTTGCTGCGTTCAGGACACAGGAGGACATTAGTAAATGTCCTCCTGTGACCCAGAAGAGAACTATAGCCAATAAAAAGGTTTGGCTATAGTTCTCTTTTACCATAAATAGACACTGCTTTGATTCTTTGGTTTTAATACATCTGCATTGTAAATCTTCCACAAAAGTTTTCTAGCGCATTTATTTACCTCATAAATACACACAAGAAATATACAATATGTTTTCAATACATTATAGTTTTGCCCTGCAGTCAGAGCTTGTGATTTCACCCAATGGATCTCTATCAAACATACTGCAAATGACAATCAATTGCCAATGCATCCAAAATGCACCTATAATGTGCCTGACAGATGCACAGTGGGGAATTATGTGCTGGGAGTCATATTGTGTTTTCTCATTTCAGGCAAATGTAAACAGTAAAGCAAACAATTCTTTAAATGTATCAGAAAAAAGAAGTTTGGTTAAACACTACTGAATCCAAAAATACTAAAACTACTTCTTTGTTAGGAACCATGTTAAACTTCAAAACACTGAATTCTACTATGGGTTAGCTGATGGGACAGAACAGCAGATGCATCCTGCCTTATAGCAGGATATGCCTGATTGAAATATCGGACTGATCTGAAATAAGTTGTCCCTCTAACTCATTCAGCCTGAGTTATTTAATTCTGTAAACAATAGCTTTTTGTTTTTGTTAATGCTATATAAATGGATATGGGAAAAGGAGACTAGAGCCCCACTGTAATAACCAATCACATACTACTGTTCACATTGTTATTCCCTTCCTCTTACAAGAGGGATAATGAATGGGAAATGAATGAATGGTTAGGCAAAAGCAGCATTTTTTAACCCGCTTACCCCCTCATCCCCCTCCTCTTTTCTTCAACATGGCTAAGCTCCAGCCTGCCTCTCATTTTAACCTATATATTAACCCCTTACCACCCTTATTCTGCACATTTGTCCATTGACCCCCTCCACCCTCTCACTGTATGTGACCTGTACATTAACCCCTTCACCTTCTGGTCCCTACCCAGATAGCAAGAAATTGTGCTGCAAGTTTGAAAATGACTTGCTAAACTATTGCAGACTTGCCAAGCTTCACAATTTTGTTGCACAATTACAGTAAGTCTGCATTGCAAGTCTCCAGACCAGCGAGCTTGCAGAGTTCTTGCTAAGACCTGCAGGACTCTTGCTGTAGACTTGCCAAGCAAATTTGCTACAAATTAAAAAAGTGTCAACTAGAACTTGTGCTGCAAGTGTTCTGCAAGTCTACAACTTGCCAGGAATGTGTGCAGCAAGTTAACAAAATTACAATTTAACCCTGACACAAGTTTGTGGCAAGTTATCCTTGCTATCTTGGTATATGTATGACCTGATGTACGGTATCTAGTACACCATTAACCAAGCTCGATGGCTAAACTCTACCAAAACCAGCATGTTTCTTCATGTCCAAAAAAACTGTGTAATAAAAAAAATGTAAAACCCTGTGGTTATTAAATACTCCCAAAAGAAAACTCTGTGTCCAAAAAATGGTATAAAATTAATTTGGGTACAGTGGTGCATGAAAAGTAATTATCAGTCAAACTATCACAGTACAGAAAGCTGAAAAGTGGCCTAGAAACAAAAGGCTTTTAAAGGCTGGTACTCAAGTAGTTAAATTGCAGTTGGCCTTTAAATATCTGCTGCTGTTTTAATACAAGACAATTAGGATGCATTGGTGGGTATCATTTAATTACTAACAGTTACTTATTGTAAAATAGCTTTTCTTTTAATTAGACCGGAATTGTTCTTTGAAGTGTTAATTAAAGACATTGTATTCTCAGATTCTGGGCGCCTACCTCATGCTGCCATAGTATCAATCGTTGTAGGTGCCATCCTTCTGGCTTCCTGGGCTGCACTGTGCTGGATTTTAGTTTGCAGAGGGTAAGTTGTGGTTACATATGTACATCTGCGCTTTCCACTTATTGTGCATTTGTTTACTGTCAATCAGTAGGATAACAAGTCTCTTGTACAATCTCACCTGCGGATGATTGACAATGTAATGTCACTAACCTGCCAGTATCGCTATGCCCCAGTGAGTGTATGCATGCCTTTACATCTGTATCTGTGTATTTCTACCTGAGTGCATGGGGCTCCATCTGCCAGTTCTCTCCTCTCTGGATAACATCGTCAATCATTCTCTGTGTTTTTGCCAGGGAAGCCCCAAATCCATTCATTTGGACCTGTCGGCCTTCTATAACCTCGTGTAAAACACAATTTAATCTACGTAAAGAAATTAATAAAATGCACTGAAAATAAAGGTATAACAATTTGTACATTATATAACATTTCAGAAGTTATTTTGTGTCAGCATTTCCTGGAATATTGCCAGAATACTTTAAATGTCATGCAGCACATAGATCATATAATAATAATAAAAAAGTTAGTAGTATTAGAAAGCATGGTTTGGTGGGCGTGGCTTTGGCGGCAACGGAGATGGCCGCTTAACTCAGGAGCTCCTGCTCACCTGCACCCAGCATCGCCTTCTGCAGCCCTCCTCTCGCAGACATGGGGAAGATTGGCCAACAATACCCTCCTGGGAAGACTCCTGGACAGAAGGGAGACCCGCTGGCCAAACAGGTACCGGACTCACATGCACACAACATGGCGGAGATGGCCCCTCACACGCGCCAGGCCGAGACGCTGGATCCCGGAGAGTCCTCCCTGCACGAGTACATCAGGCACTTACCCACCCGGTCTGACCTGTCATCCATGACGGCGGACATAAAGGACACTCTGCACTCCGTTGTAACGGAGCTTCGCAGAGACATTCAGGATATAGGCCTCCGCCTGCATGTAGTGGAACGGGCGGGTGCCGACAGAGATAGGGAAATACGCACCCTGCAATCCAAACAAGTCGTCACATCTCACTCCCTCATCACCATGCGGAGGCAGCTTGAAGACCTGGACAACAGAGGCCGTAGGTCCAATATCTGCGTCCGAGGCCTCCCAGAGTCATTGCTACCTGATATGGTCCCAGCGTCCCTCCTAAGGCTCTTCAACGACTTACTGGAACGACCCCTGGATTCCCCTATTGAATTTGTACGCGCACACCGAGCGCTTAAACCGCGGGCAGCGATGGAGGAAGCCCCTCGTGATGTCATCTGTTGCCTACAGAGCTTCCCCTTGAAGGAAGAAATCCTACAAAAAGCAAGACGCAGAGGCGCTGTATTCCACGACGGAACGGAGGTGAAACTGTTCCAAGATCTCTCAGTGCATACACTGCAGCAAAGGAGAGCCCTCCGCCCCCTGCTTGATTGCCTGCGACACCACGGCATCGTGTACCGCTGACGCTTCCCCTTCTGCCCGTCGGCCACTCATAGAGGTAAAACGGCTCTCTTACGCACCCCAGATTACCTGGACACCTTCTGCTCCCTACTGGATCTCCTCCCAGTCGCCATTCAGGACTGGTATGATGATCTGAAGCCTCCATCTCTTACAACGCAGGACCGAAGAAGATCCCCGCTCCGCCCAACCACGCCGCCACTACAACAAACCTCTCCGCCAGATCGACAGGATCACAGAAACGCCAAGAAACAAAGATCATCCGCATCTAACTCCCGTACCTACACCATGCCACCCAGACGCGACGAAGACAATAAAATAGTCTCCCTTAATGTGAAGGGCCTCAATGCACCAATGAAACTATCATCCATCCTTGGAGACCTCTCCAGACAGTCAGCCTCCATTGCTCTACTCCAAGAAACGCACTTTAAACATAACAAGATCCCCAGACTCGCTAACCACCACTTTCATTCGTCTTTCCATGCCTCGTCACCTTCCAACAAATCGAGAGGTGTTTCAATCGTCATTCACAAACATGTCCCTTTTATACTGCAGGAGGAACTCAAAGATCCTGAAGGGCGCTATCTAGCCCTGAAAGGTCTGATAGGCCAGACCCCTGTCACAATTGCGTCGGTGTACTCGCCTAAAAAACCCCATGCCTCGTTCCTGAGCAGGTTTATCTCTCGCCTCTCCGACTTTGCTGAAGGGGTTCTGGTGGTGGGAGGAGACTTTAATGCCCCGCTGGAACCACTACTTGATACCTCCGACAAACACTCCTCCCTACCATACCGGACGCTCAAATTTCTGAAAAAGCACCTTGCCAAACTACACCTGTGTAATACCTGGATGACACTCCACCCAACCGAAAGAGACTACACCTACTATTCGCACATACACTCCAAATATTCACGTATAGACTATATCTTCGTGTCACAATCTGACCTGCCCAGACTTATAGCTTCCACAATAGAGAATATAGTTTCCTCAGATCACGCCCCGATCTCCGCTACCCTCAATATCGCCTCACCGACCCTTAGACAATCAACATGGCGTTTGAACCCCTCCTTATTGAAGGAACTTCCCCATGTCGCAGCGCTCTCTACTGAACTGACTGAATACTTCACCTTTAATGCCAACGGGGAAACATCTCCCTTGATCACCTGGGAGGCACACAAGTGCTTCATCAGAGGACGATTCATTTCACTAGCGGCCACCATCAAGAGGGAGAGGATGAAACAAATCCAAACCCTCACCTCCAGAATTCGCCTTTTAGAAGCAACTCACAAAAAAACCCTG
>NW_017306651.1:574835-632305 GCF_000935625.1 Nanorana parkeri | reverse complement strand
CCTCCTTTACACTAGCTTGGGGACGGGATGGGGGATGGAGCTTCGTCTGGCGGGGCTTCGGTTGGCGGGGGCGGGACATGCTGGGGAATGCCTCACCCTGAACAAGATGTACCGCACGTCACTGGTGTATACTTGTTGTTTCTGCCTTTGTTAAACTGCCATTCCGCTTATGTACAAAGTATGGCAGATGCTTAAGCCCCCTTGGCAGAATGCCTTTCCCTCAAAGGTTGCTTTAAATTTATAGGGATATGGAGTGGTCCATATCCATATCATTTATAATTTGTCAATGAATCAATAAATACATGATAAGAGATACATGGATAAAAGAAAAATCATTTACACCTAGACTGTCCAGAGACATAAAGATAACTTGAGCCCTCTGATCAATCAGAAAACAGGAGTGTAAATTTATGTAAATGACAGCAATAATATACGTTTATTAGTTGTAGGTTAAATAAATGCACTATAATACAGAGGCTTGCAGAATGAGAGCTTTAGACAGGTGGGGCAGACAACAAGTTGTTAATTCAATGACCAGTAATTGCACCTTTGTTGTAATTAGAAAGAAGTAGACCAGGCAAACATACCCAGATAGATAAATATGCTTTGAATTATGTAGTTTCCTTGGCAAGGTGATCTATTTTACTCCACCAACTTGTCCCCTATCTGTATGCTTGTTCCAGGTAACGTAATGCACATGTAAACCCAAACAATGAACGTCTCTTATTTGATCTCTTTTGGTCTGTTAAATACACCATAGGGTTTTGTTATATGTGTATGCTAAATGTAAAACTTGTTGATTCTGCCAGAAATCCAGCAAGCTATTAACATCATGTGTTCTCTGACTGACATTGTTCCCAGCTTCCTTTGTATACAACAAAATGTTCATCTCCCCCCTCCCCCTTTACCATTGGTATAGAGTTGAGGAGCAGAGGCTATTCTGTAGTCCTAAAACACTTCATGACCTGGGTGTGTTAATGGCAAGATCACCAAGTGAAAATAAAGGGGAAAAAAGCGTGAAAAACTAATGTAGCTACCACATGTAAAGACTGGTAAGCTGCAAAATATTAAATTTCTGTTTTTGGAATAAGGTACACTTTAACCACTTCCAGCGGGTTCAAGTAAATATACGTTGTCCGCTGGAAGGGGTTATACCAAGAACACGGCTGCTGCTAGAGCCATGTTCTTGGTATCGTTTTAAACAGTCGGCGATTACTGTTTAAATAAAAGTGATCCGGCATCTGTAGACGCAGGATCACTTGTACGGTGCTGCGGTGTGTGTCACCCCCCTCCGCCGGTGCCGCCCTCCGCTTCCCAGACTCCACTGTCCCCCGTGTGAGCACGGGACCGGCACGGCGGGTCTCCCCTGATTGATCGGGTCTCCGCTGATCAATCCTCCGATCACTGGACCCGGAAGTGATGTGCATTACATCACTTGCGATGTCACTGGGCACATTCTACTGCTCTTAGAGCGAGAAGAAGAAGCTGCTGAAGCAGATCTTTGCTTCATCAGCTTCTTTGGGGTCCCTAGGTGACATTAGGGGTCGCAGTGCCCTACAGAGCCTCTGCTTTCAGAAAATATATAGTTTTTTGGGGGGTCTCAAGCTGTTTTCTAGCCAAAAATTCTGATTTTATCATGTGTGTGCAAATGTAAGAAATTGCTCTGGGCAGCAAGTGGTTAATATAATAAATCAGGTTATAGGTTGCTGAAGCAGTCTTCAGGAGCTATACTACATATTTACATTCTAGTTATAAGCTTTTTTGTTTGTGGTATAGCAATAGCACACATTTTAGTTGTATACAAGTGGCTAGAAAAAAAAACATGTATTTGTACATACCTGCCATGAAAAAGATCTGTGTCATTTCTATCTTTAAGAGCCTGCTGCAGGCTGATTTTGTATGTCCACTGACTTGTGGGGAGAGAAGCAGTTCTGACATGAACATAAACCCATCATAGACCAAGGACGTGCACGATGTGAAGTCGCTCAGTGTGAATGGGGCCTTAGTGTCATTTTAAACTATATCGGCCGAAGCTACGGCCAGATCCCTCGGCAGCTTCGTGAATAGACCCCTATGTTTTACTTAGACTGCAGTTGGTGTTTGTATCATTTTCACTTTATTTGATGGAAAACATTTTTACATTATTTATTTACTTTACATTTCTGTCATAGAGAACTTCTCTTCAAACCCAACAAGTCCAACAGCGGTGAAGATCTGACAGAATCATCCCTACAAATGAATTGTTCCAAATGTCACAGAATATCTCTGTCCTTTCCATCAATACCCTTAGAACCAATCCATAAGGTATGCTCGGATGTTCAGTATATGTTTATAACATTGTATAAGCAAAAATATGTTAAAAATGCGGATGTACTGTATATGCTAGCAATGGCAAATACTTCTAATGAATGTACTTTTATGAGGAATGCTTGTAAGAATGAGATTATAGATATTCATGGTTGGATCTAAACTCATTCAGCAGCATTTGTGCTGCTATTCAAAGGATTTAAAAAGTACCAGGCACAAGAGACAAATGCTAGCATGGGAAAATAGATCTTGTTCTGATATCCTTACTTGCAGGTGGTCATATGTGCAGCAAATATAGCAAGGAGCAAGTGGGATGAAGAGCAGTAATTCTTCAGTAGGAATCAATGGCAAATCATTTGCCATTTCACAGCAGCAAATGCTTAAAACCATCCGTGGGCTGGTGGCTGTAACGTTCACCATGGTGGCTCAATACGTCAAGCCTTTAACAAAAGCACTCACTTAGCGTTGATCTGCTGAGACATACACAGACTGCAAAATCTCATTGAAAATATGAGCACAGTTGCACCTGATTCTTGTGTGTGTATAACCCTTACAGTGACACTAAACTCAGGAGTTAAACCTTAACAATGCATTTAAGTGCAATAATTATTACCCAAAAATGTATCTTATTTGTGTATCACTCGGCTGTAGATCCTCAAATCATCTCTGAATTGGTGCCGACATGGGTGTGAGCTTGGAGCGGTGACTACTTTACAACACACACAGGGACCATGGGGAACATAAGTAGCCACCCTCCAGAAGGAAGGACAGTGTCAGCACCAATTCAGAGATGATTTGAGGATCTACAGCCGAGTGATACACAAATAAGATACATTTTTGTTTATAGTTAGGTTGAGTTTAGTATCACTTCAAAGAGAACCTGTGCTTTTCCTGTTTGTGCTAATGATGTTTCTTTTCTATGTTTTTTAGGAAACAAACAATGGTCACCATATTTTACTTCATGTGTGATACTGAAATACTTTATGTATACAGAAGAAGAACATATACCGCTTTATGTAAAACTCAGTACTCAGTGGCAAAATCCAGGAAAGTATATGAAACTAAAGGAACTGTTACTTTAAATTGGTCCTAGAACCCCCCCTCCCTCACCACCACCACTACCACCAACACCACCACCATTATCAGATGCTTATACTCACATTTTCTTCACCTTACCATAAGCCGCCAGAAGGGATAACAGAAAACCCTGGCTAAGCTCTATGTAACTTTAATGAGAACTTACACATAGCTGAGCACTCTCCGCCCACCATCATGTGACAACTGTGGACCAATTAATAACCACCAGAGCTGTCACATGAGACAAAAAGAGGTTGAGTCGTACGCTCCCCCATATGTGGAAATACTGCGTATCATCTTCACTCCCAGCACCTTGAGGTAGTGATGGGGTAGCTGTCTAACAGGGTTATTCACAGAAGAGGGAAGAGTTTGGGGAAGGCAGGAGAAGTGAACAATCTAGGCCAACATAGCTGAAATGGAAAGTAAGCTGAATTGAAACATTTTTCTAAATCAACTTTTTTGTCCTAGATTGTTCACTTCTCCTGCCTTCTCCAAACCCTTCACCCTTTAGTTAATAACCCTGTAAATGTTAGTAGCTGCTGCTGAGGAGGGGGCATCAAGGAGAACCTGCTGTTTTTCCTGCATGGGCAAGTGTGCTTTTAAGGATCTCAACGATGAAAGTATGTATCTTGATACATGTATGTGGTTAATACCTGTTAGTGTTCACTCAAAGCATATCTAAACCCAAAAACTAAAAAATTATAATACATTGCAGTCAATTGCAGTACAATCCCATATACAGTACCACAGCAGCAGTCCAATACTTTTCCCAGCAGATGGATGAGGCGTACACCCAGGAGCATCGTACCTTCTTGTGATATAAACACCAGCAGGGAGTAAGGCAGTTTGTCATACAGCCAGTATATTAATTGTCATTCACCCATGCCTACCATTATTATCATTTTATTTTACTTTTTGCATGTGAAATGGTGTGGAGAACCTGCTGTTTTTCCTGCATGGGCAAGTGTGCTTTTAAGGATCTCAACGATGAAAGTATGTATCTTGATACATGTATGTGGTTAATACCTGTTAGTGTTCACTGAAAGCATATCTAAACCCAAAAACTAAAAAAATTATGTCAGGCGCTTTAGTTTATTTTTTACTTTTCATTTCAATCATGTTGTACCATAGAAATTGGCAGACGTCTGCGGATGTCACATAATTCCTTTTGATATATGAATTAATGTCTGAAACTGAATGATGAGCAATAAAGTCCTGCAACTTATAATAATAGTGTTTGGTGATATTTCCCAGTTCTTGTACTTTACAAATGTCACATTCTGCTTATTTATATTCAGCAAATAATGGAATGATGGTGACTTACAATATTGATATTGTGATTAATGAACAGTGTTTTATTTCTGTCTGTCTACATTTGAAAGATGCAGGTCAGTATAATGGTGATCTGCTCTTTACAGCCAAATTGTTACAGAAACAAAGTTTTGTGCATAGTTGAAAGTAAAAACCTACATACAGTATATACACCACAAATCCTAATAGAGTAAGTTCTCTACATACGAATGGGTTCCGTGCTGATAGAGCATTCGTAAGTCCAATTTGTTCGTAAGTCCAACAAAGTTAGCCTAGGTACCCTGTTACATGACTAAGGTAGCTCAGGGGTCCTCTTTCTCCACTTTATCATGTAAAATCCTCCCCTGTACTAAATAATACCAATGGGATAGAGTTTAATGACCACAGCGGCCTTTTATTAACAAAACCAGTAAATATAACATTTATAAATAACCAACATCAACAAATAACCAGACCATATAAAACATCTCAAGTTTTAGGCCCTTGAAGGCACAATGAACCATAAAGAAATTTGCATCTGCAGCCACATTTTGTACCTGATGCCCCCATCCACCATACACCGCCTCTGGGACGTTATGAATTGACCACAGACGCACACTGGTCCCTATTACCCAGTTAAACCTGTTGGACCCACACTGAAGATGGGTCCCCCATTAAAATTACCAGCAGCCAAGAAACGACTTAAAGGATCCAAACCACCAAGCAGCCGCCAGGACGAATCAATCCCAGCCAGACAAAAAAACAACTCCAGGGCGGGTGGGAGGGATGCTCACCTCTTATCTGACGACCTCTGACTGGCTCTCTGTGACTCCTCCTCGCAGACCACCCTCAGAAGCCCCTCCTAGCCAACCTCTTTGGCCCAATCCGGTAAATGCTCATCACATCCCCTACCTTAATCCCCACCCCTGTCATGTTTGCTCATTCACCCTTAGTTTCCTGGCTCCAGGCCTGTTTTCACTGCTGCTTTTACGCTTGCTTATGGATATCGTGGGCTTGAAATAAAGATACTGTACTACTGTACGCTATACAGTACTGTACCGTAAAGTACACAAAAGCCCCCACACACGTAACAATGACAAGCGAACTAACTTACATGAAGGGCATGCAAACGCATGTTTGCATCTTTGAAGGTTCGTAACTTGAATGTTTGTATGTAGGGGACTTACTGTAACTGTCTTCAAAGGGATCCATACAGATATACTGTACTTTGCAGCTACTCAGTTATATAATATATAATTTCTTGCAAATAAAATACAGAATTATACAAGGTGTTATTGGTATTTTATGCTGATCTGATGTTCCGGACGCACATATTCTCATTAACAACCCATTCACATTATGTGTTAATGCATATGTGTTACCACAATGTGTTATGGTGAGGTAAGGGGTGCTGCATTAAGACTCCTAATTCATTGTGATCCATTATTAACCTAAGCAATACATGTTCTCATTAATGACTAACATACAATGTGTGTTACTGCAATGTGTTATGTTGTGCTAAAGTCAGCTACATTAAGACAGCTAATTCATTTTGCTCCACTTTACACCTTAGTAATGCGTTGAAGTGCATTATTGCACGTGTATTGCATTAAAGCAGCCCTTTCATATTAAAAGGACATGCAAACATTTAATAAAATACACAGTAGTTCTGTCAGCTCCGACTGTACAGTTAAGTTTGGGTGGCACTCAGAGTAAATGGTACTTCAACATACCTCACAAAGTGGCATGTGTTGCATTAGAGCAGCACATAAGGGTGAAGCTGGTTGGATGGGCACTTTAATGCACAAACCATGGGCATGCCTTTTTTTTAGCACAGCATTCCACAAGACACAGCATGTACAATGTGGTGCCTTGCAGTGTGGGTGAATAGCTTGCTACTGTAGAAATGTGTTAGAGCTGTAATTGCGGTCATGACTTTAGATCTGCCAGCTGGTGAAATCATAGGATGATCATAAAATAAATTGGTTCTCTGCTAAGAAAGAATAGGGGGAATTTATCAAAGCTGGAGCAGACAAAATCTGGAGCAGTTGCCCATGGCAACCAGCTTCTCTTTTCAGTTTGTTCAGTTAAGGTTTGACAATGAAAGATAGGTGCTGATTGGTTGCCATACACACCTGCTCCAGATTTTTTTCTGCCCCAGTTTTGATAAATTCCCCTCAATGTGTTTCCGTGGTCAGACTTCAGTTCCCCAGACACTCCAAACAATAGTTGGGTGGAGAACCCACAGGGCAGGTATACTTAGAGATATACTATTTTTTAGAAGATCCCATTTAATAGATGCAACAGCCACAGCAAATACCATACTACTAGGGCTTTATACCTCTCATGTTTTCTAATATTTCTTTAGTTTGCTGTAGTATAGCTATAGTTAAAGAGGAATTTTACCCATATATATTGAAATGACATCAAACACACCTTTAGAAATGTCTAGTAATGACGATTTACAAACAGATACTTAAAGATAATTGCCGGCTTTTTATTCTTTGCATACCTTTTTTTTTCCTCCCCATTTTTCTCACAGTGGCCACTCTTTACCAAGGGCAGATGAATCCATCTCCCTTTACTTTTTGGAACTCTGGCAACATGTGACTAGGACATGTGATCATGCACATCATCTCAGGGGAGAAAGATATCTTTCTCTGAGATCTCGTGAGATTACAGATAAGATTTCCCAGTAATACTCTGCTGATGTAATCTTCCCAGGATGCAATGTTTGGGCACCTTACATTCCCAATGCCCAAGAGAACCAGGAAGTGGAAAAACAATAACTGTAATTAAAAGATAGGGATTTCTTTAATCCCCATTTCAGAGCTGCTCTGGGTTTAATAGATTTATTCACTATTTTTAATTATTTAATTATTCACTTAACTATTCCTTCTATACTACCTCCCTCCAGAAGCGCAGACTATCTATTTTAAAGAAAAATATGTTTGTTTATCTAATGCATGTAAGATGATTTCATATTCACATGCAGAGCTGCATGCTGAGGTGATTTTTAGTGGCCAACTTTAAGTAATACATCACCTAATATAACACTGCTAAGGCCCCTTACACAATGTCCCTTACGTGGTGCATTTATTTGCAAGAAGAGCCAAGGGATTTGTGTGTTCACCAATTACTCTGAGACACATTTATTGTTATAGAAGCTTGTACACCACAGAATCCAATATAATAAATTATCTTTCCATTAACAAATTATTGATAAATGTATCAATGTCATACACAATTTTACACATTACATGCAAGAAAGACAAGCCTGTGAATATTAGAGTGGAGTGGGTAGCCTATGTTCTTATCTATGCAGAGTGCTACAGAATTCACCATTGATTTACCACTGAGAAAAAACATTGTTCATAATAATATGTAATAATAATATGTAATAATAATATGTTAAAGTATAATTAAAGCCTCCATTTTTTTGCATACAGTATATCTACTGCTAGCAAGCAAGCAAAAAAAAACCCGCTTTGCAAAGGGTTAATACTCACCTGTGTCTTCCCTGCGCGCTCCCATCCGAAAATGTGAACATTCTCGGGCGGCCGCAAAGCATCTTGGGGCGAGCACATGCGCAATTTACATTTTCGGTCGGGAGACGAGGAGAGACACAAGGCCAGTTTTTGCAAATAAGGCCTATGAAATTTGTACATTGATTGCAGTGCAGGGCGAAGATCATAAAAATGTAAATGTTGTAGCAAAGAGTCAAAAAAAATTAAAGATTTTCTTAATGTTGGATATATTTTAATTGGTCTTAAACTAAAATTTTTCATATGACTCTGCTAACGCTGTCTCCAAAAACTTTCATCTTTTCCACTTATTTTTCTATTAAATTAGCTGTGTGCAGACTCCCGGAATCAATCCTACTTCTTCGCATCTTCAAAGTCAAGCATCCAATTTACATGTAATGATCTAAAAATATGTCAACACAGCACTACAAATAATTTGTCACATAGCACAGTCTGTAAAATATTGCCTGACTTCCTTTTTTTGCCACAAGTACATTTTATATAAATTACATATACAGCAAACACAATATTTCTTAGTATCATATAAACTCCATAGCAAACTGCTTACTTCCTTCAAAATGTAACTGTTCTCTTTTTTCTGATAGGCACATTTACATTCCTAAACTTTTCAATGTCTTTCCAAAAGATTGGGTCCTTCTAAAAATTTGATTAGCTACAGAATGATATCTTATGAGTTGTAATACTATAGGGTTTATGTACGGTACTAAAGGAATCAATGTTGTTCATTTATCAAAGGAAGTTCACTTAATCTAGTGAATAAAGTAAGTTTATTTTGAATACCAACTCATGTGCAATGACATTGATAAAAGCAGTATAGGATTTTGCTTTGCACATGATTGGGTGTGAACATTTATTCACTAGCCATTATGGAAATTACTCAACCATTGAGGAATATAACATGGCTCAGTTATTGGCGCTTCTGTCTTCTGACTCTTGGCCATAACAGTATCTGCATGGAATTTGCATGTTTAGCATATGAGCATTTATTTACTTAATGTTACCCCCCAAGGGTGCAGGACTACCTGGATGAACACGTGAGAGTTTACTGGGATAGGGTGAACTGAGAGTCAAATGAACCATGTGAAGGTGCTGAAAAGTTGAATTGCAGAACATCTCAGCTCACAATACATGTACAATACTCAGTATTATATCGGAGTTATTCAAAGCAGAATTTGCATTAAGCTGTGCAATGGGGCTATGCCCGCACTGGAAGGGTTAACTGCTTGGTTTTTTTTGTCTAGGTTAAAAAAAAGTTATACTTACCTGATCCTCCTAGCCGGCTTGCTCTTAGACTGGTCCCTGGAGGCTCTCTCCACCTGTGCTGCAGTGGTCTAAGGTCCTATAAATCATCACATTCTATACACTGTGTATAGACATGAGAACACTGAGGAACACTCTAATGCTGCAGCATAAGGGAAGAGAGGCTTCAGTGACCAGAGAAGCAGGCAGTCGGCTTGGCAGTTCGGGTGAGTATAACCTTTTTTTTTTAGTACTTTTGCCTGGAGTTCTTCTTTAAGAGTGAGGTTTCAGTTTTCTGCTTGATGTAGTGGGGCACATTTATGCTCTTTTCTCCTCTCCTCTGCTCTCATATTAGCTCTCACACTCTGTCTCCTGCTTACCTATCCACAACAGTTGTACATAACTCTGTGAATTTACTGTACAACCATTAAAGTAGTATTAAACTCTCAAACTTTTTTCAATAATTAATCCAGATCAAACAAATATACATCACCCAGCAAAGCATTTCTTTACATTTCTGCCCGAACACTTACAGTCATCATGTTTCTGACCAGCTACTTCCAAGTCTATCAGCTCAGCTTCCATGAACTTCCTGTCCTGTCCAGTACAAGATCACAAAGGACAGAGCAGAGTCCAGCAACTGTTCGTCTTCTAGTTTAGAGAAGGGAGAGGGAAGTAGCTTTATTTGCTGTGTCTGTGTATTTGTGGAGATACACACAGCTCATTAGCACACACAAGGGTGACTGCAGAACACTCTGCTTGAGAAAGGAAGGAGCCACTCTAAAGCTGGCCATACACCTATAGATTATCTGCAGATTTTCTATGGTCAGATGGAAAACATGCAACAGATTCCTCCATCTATGCTAAACTGTGTGAATGGAGGAATCTCCTGCTGGGCCAAGCTTCAGTATCTTGCTAGTCGCTCCCGCTGGCTGTCAAAATACCTGAACAATATCTGCATCCAATCAGATTGTTCAAATATATTGACAGCCATCGGGGCCAACTAGCAAGATACTGACGCTTAAACCAGCGGGAGATTCCTCCATCCACATAGTTTAATCTAGATGGAGGAACGAAAGAAACTGACGTGATTCCTCCATCAACACAAACAGTGTGTTGATGGCGGAATCACCGCTGTTTGCATTGTATTCTGACAGGTTCCGTCAGCACCTCTCAGAATACCTGATCAGAGCGGGCAGCTCATTTGCTGCCCGCTCTGATCGCACAAAGATTTTCCAGCCAGCTCCTTCGATCAGCTGAATAAGTAATGCTGGCTGAAAGGGAGCCGACAGCCCCAACACACAGTAAAAACCGGCCAAAATTCAGAAATTCGGCCAGTTTATGGGCACCTTAAAATAGGAAATTTAAGGCCAGTACTTTCTGAAGGAAACTAAAACTTTTAAACATCAAGGAGCAGCATCCATTGTAAGTGATTTCATCAGCATTGGAAATAGCTTAAAATCCTTTTGACTTTAATATCCCTTTAAATTCTGCCCTAATGGGCTTACTAAGAAAAGCCATAGTTCACTAGTATATATAAACAATAACAGAAAATGGGCCTACTCTGTCTTAATATGGTTATATGGGGGGCTTACCATGAGATTTCTACAGATATCAGGAGCAGCCACCTTTTTAAAATATTCTGTAAAATTCCTTTAACCTCCCTGGCGGTATTCCTGAGTGTAATACCCCCCTTGACCTCCGGGTGTATTCTAGGATCTCAACTGCAGAGTAAGTCTGTTATGTTAATTTGTTTGGGGATCAGTCTTGCAGCTTGGTCTCTAATGCCCTGTATTTCTAGAGGATCAGAGGGAGCTGCATCACATCATACCCCGTAGTGTGGTAGGGGCTGCTTCAGCTAGCCTGCAATTGTGCAGGAATACCTGTGTACAACTACAGTCATTTGGTGTAGTACAATACCTGTATAGTGTAGGGATATAGTACTAGGAGTTACTCAGAGACTTTATATTACGAAGGTAGCAATCAGACAATACAAAGCCGCACTTAGTGGTAATGCTGGGTGATAACTGCGAACAGTAGGAGTAGTTGAAGCATGCAATGTTATAGGAAACAGTATTTAGCAAATTGCTTCTTAGGGGTTAATGGTGATCACACAGTGGTATCCAACTAAACATAGCTCTCTTTTAGAGGAAGGTCTCAGCTGGGACTTAGCCCATATACTTGCGGTTCTGATGTCCCAGAGGTGGTGAGCTAGCAGGGGTAAGTATTGCTTTTGTAGGTAGGGTCCGGATTGAGGTCAGGAGAGGACAACTGACTAGATCAGCGTCCTGCTACAAACAACAGAAGGACGCCGATCTATTAGCGAGCAGTGACTTTATGCCGACTGCTCGAACGAGTTGGGGCGGAGTCTGGAGCTGCGCCTGCGCAGTCCGCAGTAGCAGTCCGGAGGTGAGAGGAGGCGGATCTCCGAGGTGCTCCGATACCCTGACGCGAGCGCACTCGACCCCGAGTAGAGGGAATCCCCCTACGCGCTTGCGCAGTACGTCTATGGGATGCCGAAGAGGTCCCGACCCCGGAACGAACATCACATTCAAACTTTATCATACCTGGGATGTCTACTGGACTCTTGTTTGGACAGATTTAGGTGAGTTATTCCTAAGATTTACTAAGAATTACAGGCCTACAATATAAAACAACAAATTTCCATGAAAAACAATGTACCGCTTTGGGATGCTAAAATCCTGAATAATCATAATAATGTTTTAGGTCAAGTTGTTAGTGGCATGGCTTATCTTTGTCAGGGCAACATTAAGGTAATGAGATTTCAAATATCATAGACATCAAAAACTGTAGCACAATTCAGTAATGGAATAATAAAGCAGTTAATATCACATTGTCTCCCAGGATTGCAGTCAATAAGACGAGATATGCTGTTTTAGGAGTATAGGTTCTGCAAGATTGATTTGAATAAATGTAGAGAGATCTTGAAAAAGGTATTTGTCGAAAACCTATAATCGGCAGACTCTGGTCCATTTTTCTGATGGGGTTAAATACTCAATTTGCATAAATGTGAGGCTTCTGGAGGAAATTGTTTGGATGACCAAGACATTCAGGGGTCTCTTCACGAAGCAGCCGAAGGATCTAGCCGTAGCTTCGGCTGATCCTTCGGCTAGCTTCGGCCCCAGGACCCCTTCGGTTCAGTAGAACCGACGGTCTGCTGTACGGGCTATTCACAATAGCCCGTACAGCTGCCGAACTTAGCCGAGCAGCTCAGTAGAGCCGAACGCATATGCAATACGCATATTCAAAGCCGAAGCTGGCCTGTTTCTGACAGCTGGGCGGAGCCAGCCGTGATCTTACGGCTGGCTCCGCCCACTTGCAGAGAGATCGGCATCCCTGGTTACCAGCTAACCAGGGACACTGATCTCCAGACAGCAAACTCTCCCGGGAGAGAAATCCGTTTTTTTTTCTCTTTATTCTGACACGGAGCCGTCAGAATCTTTTTTTAATCTTTTTTTTAAAGATAATGTTTTTATTGGAGAAAGTCGTAAAAGACAACATTTACATACGTAAAACAGGAGATACAAGGTCTGCACATATGGTCAACAATGTAATACAACAAGCAGGCACAGTGGTGAGATACCAAATTGTCACTGCATAATCATATGGGCTTGCACATAGCGTTTCCGAATACTTCTGCATAAACCCCTTGCAGGGAATTAGCCTCCTCCTAGAGGGCACCTGAGTGGTGAGGCCCCCTTTGGCGAAGCACGGTACCAAACACATTACACACATTATAATCTGTACCATGTAGTGCAGAGACTGGGAAAAAGTAGACAGCAATGTAAAAGATCAGGAGAAGAAAAGAAAAGGAAAGAAGGCAAAGTAAGGAGAAATAGAGTTCAGTCAAGCCAAAAAGGGAAAGGCGAAGTGTTGTCCATTTTAGAGAACAACCTAGTACATACTCATACTGATACAGGAAGGGGTATGTCCATTCTCTTACCAATTCATCTGGGTATCCTAGCCACCCCCTTGGGGGAGCGTCAGTGTAATCAGGTAGCGAGTAGCTCACGAAAGGGATCTGTGGTACAGAAGTGTATCCAAACACTCCACACCTCATAAAATTGGGAGTAGCGATCATAGAGATTGGCCGTAAGTTCCTCAGTCCTACAGAGAGATTGCATCTCATCGATCCATTCCTTCATGGTGGGATTCAGAGAGGATTTCCAATGCCTCGGTATCACCGCCCTAGCTGCCAGTACAAAAAATCGAAGCAAGCCTTTCTTGATCGATTTGTAGGAGCCCTGGAACATGGAGAGAAGGGCCAGCTGTGGTGTACACTCCACCTCTATGCCCGTCAGTTTCTCATAAGTGGAGAAGATGGAAGACCAGAACGTGGTAACTCCAGCACAACTCCACCATATATGCAACATTGAGCCAGGATGCAAAGAGCATCTCCAGCACAGGTCGGAGGCCTGAGGGCAGAAGACTCGAAGTCGGGTCAGGCAATAATACCATCTGGACAGGATTTTGAAATTGCGTTCCTGGATTCTACTAGATATCGAGATTTTGTGTGTGAAAATAAGCGATCTGTTGATGTCCGAGGGGGAAAAGGTACACGAAAGGTCCGTTGCCCACTCAGAGAAATACCTGGGAACGTCTGAGAATGAGAGTTGTAGCAAAAGATCATAGATAGTCGAAAGGGCCCATCTAGGTGGCTCAGTGTCTACACATAGACGCTCGAAGGGGTATAGTTCCCTGTGTAAATCATCGCGTCTAGCCAGGTTGGCATAAAAGTCTCTGAGTTGAAAATATTCCAGCCAGTGCCCCGGTAACGGAGTGGACGCTTCCAGCATCGAAGAAAGAGAGCGCAAGCCCCCTACCGTGAGAGCCAAAGAGAGGGGAGTGAAGTCCGCACCACGCCATCCCAGGAACTTCTCCCTATGTTTAGCTGGGGGGGAACTCTGGGTTGCCCATAATAGGTGTCATAGGCCCCGGGCGGGAGGAAAAGGAGTCCTGTTTAAGTAGCGAATCCCAGACTCTAAGTAGTGGGGGCAAACAGCAAGGGAGAGGCCCCAATGTTGGACGGAATGTCGGATCGATCCATGGAGATGAGGGAGAGAGAGGCGATATTAACGCTTCCAGCTGTACCCATAGTTTGTGTTGCGAACGGGATATCGAGTCAATTAGTACTGTAATCGGAACCGTTTGGAACATATAAAGGAGTCTGGGCAAAATGTCCATTTTAAATAGCGCCAACCGACCAAACCAAGAGTGGCTTAATCGGGACCACTCCTTAAGTTTGTGCTGAATAGAAGTGAGTAAGGGCGCATAATTCAACTCATACAGCCGCCCCACATGAGGGGAGAGCCTGACCCCCAGATATTTTAAACTATGATCGGACCACACGAAGGGGAAAGACTGGCTCAAGGACATTTGTATGTGTTGGGGCAAGGAAACATTGAGGGCTTCAGTCTTGTGCATATTAACTTTGAAGTTGCTCAGGGAGGAGAATATCCTAAATTCTTTTATTAGGGAGGGAAAGGCAATCAGGGTATTAGTGATATAGAGGAGGAGATCGTCAGTGTATAAGCTTAATTGAAATTCCCTGCCTCCCACCCGGATTCCACAAATATCAGGGTTGGAGCGCAAGGCAGATGCCAAATGTTCCATGAATGTAAAGGTAGGGGGAAAGCGGGCAACCCTGTCTGGTGCCATTACTAATAGTGATGGGTTCGGATAACATGCCGTTAATCTTGACTGTGGGCGTGTGATAAAGGGCTAGGATTTTACTTATGAGGCTAGTGGGAATACCTATTTGCCGTAGGGTGGCCAACAGAAAAGTCCAACTGAGGCGATCAAAGGCCTTCTTTGCATCCACCGACAGGAGACAGAGCGGGATGCGATGAGCATGTGCATAGGCCATGAGAGTGAGGGATTTGGAGGTATTATCTCGGGCTTCCCTGGATGGAACAAAGCCCACCTGGTCTAAATGAATCAGAGCGGGGATGTGGGTTTTTAGTCTGTTGGCGATAATTTTTGCGTATATTTTCATGTCCAAATTAATTAAAGATATGGGTCTATAACTGGTACAGACGGAGGGATCTTTCACCTCCTTGGGCAGGGCGGTTATGTGCGCTTCCTGAGACTGTTTGGGGAAGGTGCAAGAATTCGAGATGGAGTTATATGCAGTCTCTAGGAGGGGAAGCAGAGGATCATGAAGAGTTTTAAAAAAGAGGCTGGTATATCCATCTGGACCCGGACTTTTCCCGGGGGGTAAGGATTTAATGGTGTCTGAAATTTCGGTCTGGGTAAAGGGAGTTGCAAGGAGTTGGGACGCTGAGGAGGAAAGGCAAGGGAGGTCAGTCTTCCGAAAATAGGCCAATATTTTTTCTTTAAGGCAGCCTGCCGCATCACGGGGTGCGGCTGTGTCCAAATTATATAGAGAGGAGTAATAGTTATAAAATGCGTGGGCAACAGGGGCTGACTGGCAACTTTTAGCCCAGGGGGCAAGTACAACCCATCTATGGAGTTAGGTCCCTGTGACATAGGTAAGCTAGGTCCAAGACCGAATTAAGTTTAGTACGACAGACGATGAGTCTTGGTAAAGAGGCGGAGAGGGGGTCGCTTTGTGTTTTACTTCATATCAGCTAATGTCGTCAGAAGCTGGGAAAAGCGCAGTGCCCGCTCCCTCTTTAATCTAGCCCCGTGCTGAATCAGGATAACACGCAAGACGCACTTAAGTGCCTCCCACTGCACAGGGGGTAGGGTTTCGTCCGACGAGTGATGTGCCCGAAAGTCTCGGATTGCAGATCTGAGGGTGTCTAAGATAAGAGGGTCCTTCATGAGAGACTCATTTAGTCTCCAAGAGGGGGAGCTTTTAGACTTCCCCGGCACCGAAAAAGTAAGGAAAACTGGGAAGTGGTCCGACCAGATTTGAGGGCCAATAGACGCGCTCAGTCGCCAACTAAGCAAAAAATGGGATGTGAAGAAGTAGTCAATTCTGATGTATGTGGCGTGAGGTGCAGAATAGAACGTATAGTCTTTCACTGTTGGGTGAAGCGTGCGCCAGATGTCAACTAATTGACCACATAAACTAACTTGTATGGCTCAAATCAATCGACGCTCAGGGAGATACTTAGCTCTAAAGGTGTGTGATATAAAATTAAGTTTAAATGACATTAGTGTTACAAAACCTCACTGGGAAACAGAGATGTTTTATATAGCAGAATGCCTCCTTAGACTAAATTATGTGTACCCCATGGGAGTTCAAGTCTGGTAGGGTATCTAATGGTATCTAATGACCTCCATGATTTTTGTGCCTCCTTACTCCATTGTATTGCTCTACTGCCCCTCAACATAGGCAATGGGCATCTGGGACCAAATTTAAAGAAGAACTCCAGGAATCCATAGTCTTAGCCCTGAAGTGGGGCTACCACCGCACTGCAAGGGTAAAGTGCTTGTTTTCATCTAGGGATGAAAATAACAAAGATATACTCACCTGAACCTCAGAGGCGGCTGGCTGCTAGAGTGGTCATTGAAGCCTCTTTCCCCCTCCATTCTGGCAGTCTAAGGTCATGTGAGTCATTATGTCCAGTACAATGTATAGTAAATGAGGATGCCGAGGGACATTCCATTGCTGGAGACAGGCTGGAGGGACCGGTCTAACAGCCAACCAGCTCAAGGTAAAGGTGAGTATATCTTTGTTATTTTTGTACCTAGATGAAAACGAGCACTTAACACTTGCAATGTGGGGGAAGCTCCACTGCCAGGGTTAAGAATGTTTATGCCGGGAGTTCTTCGTTAACCTGGATTCAACACCTTCTGACTCGCCAAATGTGAACGAGCATGCAGATAAGGACTTTTCTGACCTGCTCATTTTTTTAATCTGTTGACTGACCAAGAAGTAAAGCTAGTGGCCAGCATCATTTCCAAGCACTGTGCACTTTTAAAAGAAGGTCAGCAATAGGAGATATTGTGGTTGATTTGCTATAGGGAAATAGACTGTTCACTTAACAAGGAAATGTGCACTTTGCAGGGGAACTTTCCCTGTAAGTTTAGTGAATGAGTTGAAGCGTTGCTGACTTCCATCACCCAATCATGTGCAAGCAAAAATACTGTTTTCTTAAATTTCCTTGCACTTGATTAGATATTCATAGCAAAGTAAATGTTTATCATAGTCACTAAGCTAAGGGAAACTTCCCATGCAAAGTGCAAAGTGTGAACATCTTATTTGTCTTTAGTAAATCAACTTGTTTTGCATTAATATTACCTAATCACCTTCACACAGTCTCCTGGTAATTTTGGCAAATGTCTCTCTAGCAGTTTCTTCACAAAGGGGACTGAGACCCTACAGAGCCCTAGTGGGACCTGGTCGCCCCTGGAAAAGCACCTTGTCCCTGTGCCGATGGGGACAAGGGCTTCTTCCCCACAAGCCCTGGGGATTTGGTTGCAGGGGGTGCTGGCTGGGGGGGTCTTATTCACATCAGGGTACTCCTTTAATAAACCCAGATGCAACCCCCCCCCCCTTGTTAATGTGTAAGGGGTACTTCTACCCCTACCCATTTACTAAAGGGTTAAATCAATTTTTTTTAAATTCTCCAGACCTTTGAAAAAAATCCTTTAATTGAAAAAAACCCCAAAAGACATGATTATGACAAGTTCTTTATTTAAAAAAAAAATGGATCCACTGACCTAATCCTAGGGTCAATCATGGGGTCCAGCGTTGTCCACGAGGAAGACGACTTGATGAAAATAAAAAATAAGTATAAAATAACAAAAAAAGAACCAGACACCCACTGACCCATCTGCTCACAACAACTCCCACCGCAGAATGGCATTCTGGCAGATGGCAAAATATAAACAATTTGGCAGAGCTAGCGATGACATCACAGTGCACTGTGCTGTGATTGGGTAAAGTCTTGCACCTGACCTGACAAAATTCAAGAAACTGTGAACTCATAGTTCATAGGATTTAAAGAATGTCCTAATATATACGTTTCATACCTTTCATTTTTATCGCTTGCATTTTTTTCCATTATGGGCCTAAGTGGGGCCTCATGTTTAAGTTTTGCCTACGGCCTCGCAAACTCTAGAGCCGCCACTGGGGACCTTGTGCCTAAATAGTAGGAATGCACTAATATCGGTATCAGTGCCTATAACAAGTATTTGGGTGAGTATTAGAAGAACTCCTACCGCAGCAAAATATGCATTATAAGAATTTCTCCTGGTGCCTGTGGAACATGACCCTGCTGAGTCCTGAGTGAGTAATCTAAACCTGCTGTTGATTTGCTTTCAAATGGGTCCAAATAAATATGAAGTTTTATATTATACTTGGGGAGGGGTGTGACCATTCTGTGTGACCAACCAATTGCATTATACCTATAAAGGATTGCTGTATCAAACAAGGTTTAATTATATGCTTTATAAGTGGCCTTGTGACCAAAATAATTTTTAGCTATGTATATGGAAGTACCCACACCCATGCATAAATTGAGGTATTTAATTTTCATAAATTACACCAAAATGTTGTTGAAGAGCTTATTTGCATATGTCTACTGCTAGTAAGCAGTAGATATATGCAAAAACACTTTTAAAAAAGTTTACAAAAGGGTTAAAACGTAGCTCTGTCTCTGCCGCGTGCTCCCGTCCGAAGATCTGAAGATTCTCGAGTGGCCGCAAAGGATCTTGGGGCGGGTGCATGCGCAGTTCGGATCTTTGGCCGCTAGACTATGGGGAAAAGCCCTAACCCCATAGTTCTCCTTTAATAAAAATGTAGATAATTTGTCTATCACTCGGCTATACATCATCATCTCTGATTTCATGCTTGAAGCAGTGGCTACTTTACAACACACATTCCGTCCGAAGATCTGAAGATTCTCGAGTGGCCGCAAAGGATCTTGGGGCGGGTGCATGCGCAGTTCGGATCTTTGGCCGCTAGACGAGGAGAGACACAGGGTAGGTCAATGCAGGCAGCGTGCACCCACACAGACTACGTGGGACAGGAAAAGACAGGAGTCAGCGGTGGGTCAGAAACCAGCACCAGTGTTACACAAATAAGATACATTTTTGTTAATAGATAAGGTACTTGAATGCATTTTTAGGGTTTGATTCCTGAGTTTCAGAGAGGATGTATGCTCCTATGTATGTTTTCCCCTTGTAGGGTTTAACCACTTGCTGACGGGGGTGTTTAGACCCCCTTCCATTCCAGGCCATTTTTGAGTATTCAGCGCTGATAATCAAGAGGCATCATTTAAGGTAAGTCCTTACACTAGCATTGGGAGGGAACGTTTTTTGCTTTAATGTCACTTTAACAATGCAACCTAATAATTTCCCCTAGTGAAAGTTTCCTTGCAACCCCCATTTGTCATTTACGTACCGTATCACACTCACCTAAAGTACACCTTTATGAGGGCTGCTATTGCAGGTGTCCTTCTAAAAAAGATAATTGCATGTCTGTCTCTGGCTGCCATACGTCCAACCTTGAACACCAAATGAAATTTAGAGAAAAGTCAGAAATCCTTATCTTTCTATATTTAATCACGCCAATGAGAAAGCATTGAAGCCAAAGCATCCGCATGACATCCAGACAACTAGCAGAAGGTCAACAATGCCAGCCTACCTATTTCTTTCATGAAAGGCTTCCTTTAATTCTCCCAGGACAGTATGGGCGAGCTCTGAGTAATGGATTTGGCCAACAAGACACTTTGATAAATAATACAGTGTCCTATCACTGGGGTGGTTTACGGTTTTGCATTGCGGTAATTTTTAATTACCATACATTTTATTCACGAAAATTCTAACTGTTGTAAATAGCTGCTTAACAGACTTATCCAAGATCACATTTATTATAATTAGCTTTTAACTTTTAAACCTTTGGTGCTATAACATCTCCTGGAAATCACAGTGACAGTTCTGATATTAAAGTGTAACAAAATGGCATTGCGTTAATATGAAACAGAAGGCTGAGCATCTTGCTCTACAATTAATTATACCATTAAAGTAGATCACTTCCATCCACATAAATGCACACTGGTTCGTACTTGGCATGTATAAGCATTGGCTCATCATCTTTAATAAAAGTCTTCTTCATCTTTCGCATTAAACATATAACATTTTAACTCTAGACTCATGCATAGAGGACCGTCACTTTATGTGAGTGTGCAGTGCCATCTGTTGGTTTAGTTCAGGGAATCATTATATGCCGACTGAAAGAGAACTATAGAAAACACACTAATCAGCAGGGTTGAGTAGAGACCGTTCACTTATTATAGTGGACATTGATTTATAACTTATGCTTAATGTAGTATTAAACCCCTACGACTAAGTACATTTTTTTTGTTTTGGTCCACAACATTAACTAACTCTATTAAGAACGTTTTTCTGAATACATTCTTACCCACTCACATTTTGATGTAATAAAATTGCCTTGTTTTGTACCCTATCCTATCCTACAATCATGCATTGAACACTTCACGTCATTTCACATCTAGTCCTATCCACTCCAGGCCATTTTTGAGTATTCAGCGCTGAGGTACTTTGGCTGACGTTTATTCCGTCATGCAACGCTGTACTAAAATAAATTTTATACCATTTTTGGGGGACAGATAGTTTGCGATGTTTGTGGCGATATGTAACATGTGCGGCGTAATGGGCGCAATCGCCGTTTTCGCAGGTATGCGCACCTGACGCATGTTTGCACGTGTGTATGTATGGGTGGGGACTTTTTTTTAAAAATTGTTTTTTTACATTCTTTTTCATGTGTGACTTTTTTTTGGAAACTTTAATTTTTTTACTATTTTTTTTCCACTTAACTTTATGGCAATCAGATAGGGGGCCAAGAAACCCCCCTATGTGATCGCAAAAGATGTGATAGGTCCTCTTTAATAGGAAAATAACAGATCGCTGTTTTGATTATCATCGTTGCTCAGTATGAACATAGGCTGAACAGTTTTTTTGGACATATCGATGTCTTCTAAGAAAGGAAAGTAAATCAATTTTTTCTCTCTTCCTTAGACTTTTTGTTGCGGTTATTTTGGACTTATATATTGGAGCAGAGGGATCATGTTATTGTGTCACCTCAGCTAACCACTTTCTGATGCACTTGTTTATTGTTATACCACTTATATGTTCTACACCAATATAAGATTTGTAGCACTCTTGCATTAATTGGAGTGAAAGCACGGATTCATATTATTGTATCCACATCCGCACACCTATTGGGGTTAGGACACAGACGGCAAGATTTATATACAATTTGATTCCACATGTGTTTAGTTTTACAATTTAGGGTTTGTTGCACGGAGACATTATCCATTTGACTTCACTCATGTTCACCTGTTGAGGTGATTTTCATTAGTTTATTTGTTCACATTCAGACTGAGCGCAACATATTAGCAGCACTTCACACCATTACTCAATCACAGATTGTTGCAGCTAGTCTACTGTTTAGATCACTATTATACTCTTAGCGCAGCTATTTGCCATTCATTCAGGTCCTCTTTATGGAGACATCAGGGGTCTCAAAGACCCCTAATGTCACCTAGAGACCCCCAAAGAAGCTGATGAAGCACAGATCTGCTTCAACAGCTTCTCTCCAGAGTCTGAAGCTGGAGAGTGACACAAGAAGTATATTACATCACTTCTGCATTCTGACTCTCATACAAGCAATCCGCCTGCTCTATAGCCGGCGGATCACTTGTATGTTAACAGGCATCGCTGCCTGTTTTTACATTTTCGGTATTTCCCACGGCGAGTACGGTTGGGCGTGGCTGAGCAGAGATCTAGAGAGGGGAGGTAGTTAATAACCCTTTAACTGAGTTTTAGAACAATGCATAGTCGTGTTCACTTCAATCATCTAATCAGCTGATAGCAAAAATACTGTTTTTTTTTTAAAGTTCCCTCATACATAATTGGGTATTCAGAGGGAACACAGCTTCTCCGTATTCACTAAAATACTCTTGCTGCTAAAGTTGACCATGCACAAATAGAGTTTAATTTGAAAATGTTTGTTTTCAAAACGTTTGTTCGATTTTCGAATGATCAGCGCATACCTCCCAACTTTCTGAGATGAGAAAAAGGGACACCTTCCAGCACAAAAAATTGGAGCGCAGATCACGCTCCAATAGCTTATTGCCCGGATTCAGGAGCCAAGCAATAACAGCTAAGGGGCCGGAAATGATGCAAACTGCATCGCTTCCAGTTCCTTAGAGTGGGGAGGAGATCAGCCTGTCCCGGGCCCACAAAAGGGGCAGCGGAGCCCGGGAAGCAAGGTGGGGGTGTTGGGCGGTGGGGCGCACTTCACTGGTCCCTGGAAGCGATCTGGTGGAAAACTGCCTAAAATGTAAACAGTCAGCAATGGCTGTTCAATTACAAATACAAGCGTTTCGGCGTCGTAGAGTCAGATGGCCCCAGATGAAGACAATTGTGATGTAATGCGTGGGGCGGGGTCTCGCAGAAGTGGATTGGATGGATGGCAGCACAGCTCCTGTTTTATCCATCTTTACACCCAGAGAACACGATGACACGGAGAGAGTTGTCGGGCATACATTTTACTTGAAGTTTTATGTCTTCTTTCCTTATGTGAGTATTTTTTGAAATAAAGGAGTTTTTTGATTTTTATGGTTTTACGCTATGGCCTGTTTTTATATTTGATTGGATATGGTCGTGATGACATGCTGATGTCATTTTCTGTCTGACGATTGTGGAGAGATGGCCTTTGAATAAGACCTGCCTAGGTCTACTTATAGGGCCTGTTCACATGAGTTTCAGGTCCGGATCTGCAGACGCGTTGCTATGTGTTTTTGCAGCGTTTTTGCTGCGTTTCAAGGGGGTTCCAATTTTTTTTGCTGGAGTGGGGATGTCAGTATGTTAGCTGCAGTGCAGTGCGTTTTTGATGCGTTTTTGACGCATTTTGCATTTCCGGACCCTTTCATGACCGTACAAAATGTGACATGCAGTATTTTTCTGTCGTAAGCTGAACGGACTGCGCACGTGAGAACTGTAGCCCATAAAACACATAGGGATACATTGGGATGCATTGTTAGTGCAGGAGTGTACGGATCAAGGCAGGACAGAAAACGGACATCGTGTGAACAGGCCCTATAAGGTGAGCGGCCCATTGAGAGGGGGAGCACCTGGGTGATAATTGGAATTGGTGTATGGACTTTGTATAAAGAACTTTCACTGTGGAAGGATAAAGAGTGTGGTGCACTTGGGACAAATCTTGTGCACTTTATACGTGTGATTCCACATTTGTGCACATCTGAACACGGAATATATGATTGAACTTTCCAGAGGGATATTATGTAGGATTGATATTTACAAGAAGAGGAATTGTGAACACTTTGATTGCATGTATTGTTTAGCAAATATTTATTATAGACATTTGTTTATTTATTTATTGTTCTAGTTGAAGAGCAGCACATTCATTATTATAATTTAATTATTATGCCTTCCCTATATTATAAAGCGCTGTGCAAACTGTTGGCGAAATATAAATCCTGTATAATAATAATAATCATCTTTTCTTGAGGAGGGGGAATGTGGTTCTGTGGCTTTATTGATTTGAGTATCTTTGTTTTTATTTTGTGTTAATAGGTTATTTTTACATTTGTAGTGATTAAAGTGCAGCACTCACTTGTGGGCGGCTGTTCATCTATTCTGGGAACTGCCAGCACAACGCTAATGCATTGTGAAAAAAAACCACCAGATAACCTCACACTGTCACAAAAATTGATCCTACCCCCTATCCCTATAGTAAACAACAAAAGTTAGGCATGGACCATTTAGGCCTGTTCTCACTGATGCCAAACTGTCTTGTCACTGGTCACATTTTACACTTCTGTAGTTAAGGGCTCACACTTTCCTTTTTTTTGTAAGAAAAATGCCTTTTTCTTCAGTCTCATTATTTGGACCAGTTCCCACTGATGCAGAAATATTCTTCTCACTCATTGGCTGCTGCTTCTCCATCATTTACCCAAACATTGCCCAACTCTGTCAGGGTAAAGGAAATATAGAAGAAGAAATACTCACCCAATCTTTGGTTCCACCTGCATGCTAGACCGGTCCCCACAACCTCTTCTCCCCGGGATTCAGTGGTCTAAGGATCTATGACATCATCACATTTAATACAAGTCAATTAGACGTGAAGACGCTGAGGGACTTTCCACAGTCGGAGAGAAGGCGGAGAAAAGTGAGCGGTCACTGCCAAAGGACTGAGGATCGATTGAGTAATCCTTCTTTATTTTCACCCCTAGAGAAAACCCCTTGCAAGTTAACCCTTGCAATGCGGGGGTAGCACCACTGCAAGGGTTAATTTATAAAATACTGTATTTGTTCTTTAATATAAAGACTGCAAGGGTCAAATTTCGCATTTAGATTAGAGAGAGGTGCTTGAGGTCTGCCTTTAGTATTGGGTGGCAAAGCAATTCCAGATGGTTTCAGGAAGGCAAGGCCTACATCACTAGCACCTAGACTAAAGGACTGGTGGGTATAATTTATAAACATCACTTCTCTATGTCAAAAGAGGCTGCTATTTTGATGGGGGATTGGGATAGACATAAACAATAGCTGTATATTTTTGAGTAAAAGGTTTACTCACAATAATTAATTTAAGAAAATCTTCCTGGATACAGGACATTTATAGCAATGGAAACTCTGTAGAAAAGTTAGAGATAATGTACAAATGATAAAAACTTCACAGAATTAGAATTCTGAATATATTACATTGAAATGAACAATAATTTATAGTTGTACGGGGCTTTGGCACAAGATAATGAGAGATAATAACAAATGAAGTAATTTTTTCATGTGCCTATTGCAGGAAGGAACTATTTGAGCTTGGGGCAAAACTTTGCAGGTGGCCCCAGAAAGCTGAAATAAATTGAAAGATAATTTGTGTGGGTTGCCGGGACAACATCAGATGTCTTGGCTCTGACAAAGCCTTAACTTATGTTTTAAAATTTGAATCACTTTAATGTCAATGTTCAAGCACTCATAATTACTTAGTGAATGCAACAAAGTTACCCAAATGTTAACATATTTTTAACTGTATTGTGATTTAGTAAATTTGATCAGTAATTTTAGGAATTTTCTTTATTACCACTATGACTGTTTTTATTACCAAAAGAACGTCAATCAGAAAGGTAAGAAATCAATGAGACACTTAGGGCTTAGAGTTCCCACATGGTCCCTGCATGCCACCAGTGAAATTTGCACTGCAGTACACGCAGCTCACTCTCCAGTATCCATAACACCAGTAAGATCTGCAATAAGTATACACAGTCCAACTCCCCAGTGAGCCCATTTAGCACATTGAAGATTTTTGTACAACTCTTTATAAACTTAACAGTTTATAATATGTGTTCCCTTGATTGTAGACTGTAGTAAATCTATTAAGCAGCAGGTATTGGTCACTGTAACATTTGTAAACATGTTATCTCTTATTCTCCCACTGGTCCTTCAACTATCACAGCTCCCATGATGGGTTGCGATTAGCTGCTGGGCCTGACCACTGTCACATAACATAGGGGACAAGATCACCCACTCCTCCTAGGTTCTGACAGCAGCTAACACCAGGTATTTTGGCGATGGCTACAATAGAGAGATTGCTTGAGAGGTATCAGCAGGCCAGGGTGGGAGGCCAATAGTGTAATCTACGGTGAACAAATTGGATATATTAGGAGAGTTTGCCCACCTGAACCTCCGGCTGATATTTTTAAACATACATCTGTCAGTTAGCAGCCATCGAAATACCGCCACTAAGTGATGAGATGGATTCCTGGCGCTGCTAGAGTGTAAACAACAGCGCAGGGATCCTGGGTGATGTCATTGACCAAATATGGTCATAACCATATTTTTTCAATGACATCACCTGGGATTCTTGTCCCTGTGTTTACATTTCTACAGCACCATAATTTGCAATGGCGTCCTTCATCGTGCCATTGATGTGGATCTACATATACAGGATTTTTTTTTTATTCACTTATAAAAGGAGTACATCCTACTGCTCTGCAACATCACTTGCAGGTTTCAATAATAATTCTGGGCAAAACCTTTATTAACCCCCGCAACTGCATGGATTAAGTCCTCATTTTCGTCTAGGTGCTAAAATACTCACCCGGTCCTCAGAGAAAGCTTGCTCTTAGACTGGTCCCTGCAGCCTCCCTTCCCCTCCTCGAGTCATCACATCCAATACACAAAAGGGACATACAATCGCTGCAGAGGAGGAGGAGACAAGCTGGAGGGAGTGCTGTGACAGCTGGCTAGCTCAGAGATTCGCGTGAGTATACATTTTTTGTTTTAGCACCTAGACAAAAGCGAGCACTTAACCCTTGCACTGCAGGGGTAGCCCCACTGCAAGGGTTAATAAAAGTATTGGCCAGAGTTCTTTGATAGGTCATCCCCAATGCATGTTTTTATAGGATTTGTGTACTTCTAGGTTGTCCTTCAAAGTAGTATTAAAGTCGCATTTGTTTTTCCTTTTCCGACTTTCGGATCCCGTCCGAATTTCATTCAAAACTAAACTGAATCGGACATGTGACTTTTCCGGCCAATCAGATGTGTTTTTTGGTTTAATGCATCTGAATGGGTCTGAACATGAATTTTAATTACTGTAACATGGGAGCCATATACAGTATATACATAAATATATTGTTTTTTCATATATCTACTGCTAGCAAGTAGATATATGCAAAAACATTTTAGGTAATTACTTTCCTGTGTCACCGCCGTTCGCTCCTGTCTGAAGATCTAATGATTCTCGAGTGGCTGTGCAGGATGATGGGGCAGGCACATGCACAGTAGAGATCTTCAGTGCGGAGAAGAGGAGACACTCAGTGTAAGTCAATGCACGCAGCCGGAAGTGTGCACGCGCACAGTAACCATGGGATACAGAAAGCACAGCAGTCAGCGCTGGATCAGAGACCAGGACATGCGCTGGAGGGACTCCTGAAAACTACTGAAAAGAAGATGATCAGATAAAGAGGCATCATTTATGGTAAGTCCTTAAAACAGCATGGGGGGGGGATTGTGACTTTAATGTCACTTTAAGGCACATTTAGAAAAAAACCTTCTCCCTGTTGAACAGTATTTTGTTAACAAAAGCTTGCAAATTGGCCTTGAGAAAACTCAGAACAAAATAACAAGATTCGGCTCCCATAGACTCCAGTGAGGTTCGGTGCTATGTTCAGGTTCAGTACATTTTTTGCTGAGTTCACAGAACCTCTTGCAAACCGAACTTTGCCTGGTTCACCCCTCCCTACTGCTAGACACTCAAATGTCATGACGTGATTACCTATCTGGTGGACAAAAAAGTCAGTTCCCTTCAACAGTGGTCTTCTACAGAATAACGTTGGGTTGCCCCTTAATAGCAGCTTCAGATGTGCCGGCACTGTGCTAACTGCTGGCTCCAGTTTCTTTTATTGTAATTGTTCATGCTTTTGAATGAATTGTATAAATTATACAATACTGTGTATATTTGTGTGTGCGCTGGTTCATTTATTCCGTCATCTATTTTAATCATCTTTTAAATAAATTGTATTACATGCTGTATTTTAAAAAAAATGTAGTATTACTTTTGTGTTGTTGTTTTTTTTAATTACCTATTCATGATGTTGTTATTTCGTGTGCCAGTAAGTTTTGCCACATACAGCAGTTTTCAAAAATGTTAAATGGACTCTAAAATGTATCTATACCCCAATTTTTGTTTATTTGTTTGTTTGTTTGTTTTGGACAAAGTGGGGAAATATTAGAACCCCTGCCAGGTTTTAGGGCCCATTCACACCAAGCCCATGCGTTAAAGCAGACCTTTACCCATATCTTCCAAATAACAACAAAGTCACCTTTAGAAATGTTTAGTAATGACAATCTACAAACACGTACTTCTAGATAATTGCCGGCTTTGTATTATTTGCATTCCTTATTTTTCTTTTCTTCCCCAGTCTTCTCACAGTGGCCATGTTAACTAAAGGCAGATTACTAGATCTCCCTTTACTTCCTGGAGCTCTGGCACATGTGACTAGGACATGTGACCATGCACTTCATCTCAGGGGAGGAAAATGCCTTTCCCTGAGATTACAGATGAGATTTCCCAGCAATTCTCTGCTGATGTAACCTTCCCAGGATGCAACTCTTGGGCACAATTACATCATTTGTGCCAAAATGGACCAGGAAGTGGATACATTCCATTTGTAAGTATACAAAAAAAATATTTGTGTAACTAAAGAATGTGATATCATTTTTTGTCAGCGTGCAAAAGCTGTATGCTGATGTGATTTTTAGTGAAAGGGGGTAAAGGTCCACTTTAATTCCACGATTCTGCGAGATTAGCGTACGGTACCACGCAACACACCTACTGTATGTTAAGTGCGTTGCATTGACATTCTTTTGAATGGAACTCCAAATGCACCTCCCGCCCGCAATGCCACTGACTGCACCGCAATGCACACTACCACAATTTCATGCACTGTAGTACAGAAAAAAAAAAGTAGTGCATGCACTACTTTTTCCAATCGTAATTAAAGCACTTACCTTAAATGATGTCTCTTAATCCCATCTTCCTCTTCTTTCCTGTCCTTTTCAGCCTTCTCTCCAGCGCTGCTGCGGGTCTCCGATCCAGCGCTGATTCCTCTGTCCTTGCTGGCACTTCCTGTCCCACGGTGTCTGCATGCGGGTGCACGCATTCATAGACTTACCTTGCGTCTCTCCTCGTCTCCCGGCCGAAAATCCAAACTGCACATGGGCCCGCCCCAAGATGCTTTGCGGCCGTCCGAGCCGTTTCGGATTTTCGGACTGGAGCGCGCGGCGAAGACACAGGTAAGTTTAAACCACTTTTAAAGCGTTTTTTTTTATTTTTTTACTTTTTGCATATATCTACTGCTTGCTAGACTTATATATGCAAAAAAAACAGGGGGTTTAGAAACCCTTTAACACATGGACTTGATGTAAATGGGCCCTTACTGCTGTGTGGGGCTCTTTTAGAGATATTGCCTTTCACTCACTGCCCTAGTGACCACCTGTTTCCCCAGACAGGAAGTGAAGGAAACTCTTCAACAGCAACACAGACAGAAGTAAAAATGTTTAATTAAGAAGGCAAATGCTAGGACCTCTGTCAGCTTTGTTTTGTTGTCTGTTTCCCTGTTGGAGATTTTCCCTCATTTCCTGTATGGTAAAACGTCCTCCAAAACAGAAGTAAGGGAAAATGTCTCTAACAGAACACTGGAGTAAAAGCAGCAAGTAAAAGTTATCAGGGGTTCTAACCCGTCCCCATTCTATCCAAAAGAAAAAAAATGTTTAGGCTATAGTTACACTTTAACTGTTTTCTCAACTGTACAGACCACCAAACAAAAGCAAGGATAGGCGGTTTTATGTTTCCTGAACCACAAAGCGCCTTCTGACTCCTCTCAACAGCCTCCTTCCTTTACAGTTCTCTTGCTGAATTTCCTGAGATGTTATAGGGATCTGTTTGTAAATGTTTTCACTAAAGATGCACATAACTTTCATCCAAGATTCACACATTTGTTTTCTAACTGGGTTTGACTTAAAGATGGGGGAATATTGTGTGGAAGTTGTGTGAATCTTGGTTCAAAGCATTTCTAAATAGACCGCTTTTCTTTCCAGACCTTGCACCCACCTAATCTGTTAATGGGACATAGTACAAAAGTGGATATTTTCTTATGTAAATATATACGCAAATATACTGTAGCATATCCCTATAAATCAGCCAGCATTTTAAGTATATTTGTATTCAATGAGCAGGCCATTTTTTAGGATACATTGTATGAACAGCAAAGTATTTTTTGAGGTATATTAGGATTGCTCTTACCATCATGATGAAGAAAAGCATGACATCCATTCTTCAATTCCACCACTAGGTGGCGGCATTCTTCTGCTACAAATGTTGAAATACAGTAACTGAACAAAGAGTAAAACATAAGGTGAAGGTTTAGAAGAGGGAACTACAATCTGGAGTGTGCTCTCTTTTATTTAGGCAAAATAATGAAAACCTTTATTCTTCAAATTTTATTTATACTGGATTCATAGCTGGGGGTCTATTACTATGGAATGTACAGCTTTTAGGCGACAAGTTGTCTGGTTTCTTAAAAGGCATCATACAATCAACTGTATATTGCCTAAAGAAGAACACAAATCTGTTGTTTCAAATTCTGGCAAATAATATAACTTAAAAATAAATTATTATTAATAATAATAATTCATAAATGTTATCACTAAGATTAAATCAATACATTGCACATTAATTACTGGCTTATATGGTACAAGACTCTAGTACTGTACTACTCTTACGCAATGAAGATCTTTAGGTTTGAACCTTGCTTTGCCTGTTTCCTGACAGACTTTTCCTTTACTGATTTGTTAGCTATAAAAACAATATTGTGATATTAAAGGAGAACTATGGGGCTAAGGCTTTTCCCCATAGTTCTCCTTAGGGTAACAGGAGGACACAAACTAGCATCCTCCCGTCACCCTATGCTCAGTATATTGCGAGCTGTAGCTTGCGGTATACTGAGACGTGGCAGTCGCGGTATACTGAGATGCCGCAGCTCCCCCGTCCGTTCTGCCAGTCAGCGCTGGCGGATCAGAGCGGGGAGGGGGGAATCCAGCCCCTCCCCTGTCACGGCAGAGAGCCGTGACAGGATCGAGAAGTGAGCGAACGCCAGTATGTGGTCGCTCACCTCCCGATCTACTGAGCCGACCTGTGACACTCTCATTGTCACAGGTCGGCTAGAACTATGAGGTGAGTTCTCCTTTAAGTGATTGAGTAGCAATTGACAATAAGTGCTTTTTTAAACTTAGAAAATAATTGGTAAGTTTGACAGTACTCATGAACAAACTGGTTCATAGCGGTCAGAACTTGTGAAAGATTAGGCTGGCTTGCTCTGAACATACGTGTATGTTAGCTGGCCAATACACGCTGTTGAAAATGTTGTAGACTAATTTGGTCTGAATTTTAAAGGGAAATATGGGGTAAGTGTTTTTCCCCATAGTTCTCTTTAGGGTCACAGGAGGACATATACTAGCGTCCTCCCGTGACCAAAGCTCAGTATATAGCGGGCTATTGCCCGCGATATACTGTTAGTGCCGCAGCCAGGACGGATCCCAACATTACTGTGGAGATCCACCCAGCTGCGTGAGTGACAACTGGCTCTGCCTATCTAGAGGCAGAGCCAGCTGTGCCCGCCCCCTCCCGCCGTCCTTTCCTCTACTCAGCGCTGGAGGAGAGGGGAGGTGGGAATCCCTGCAGGCAGCGCTGACTGATGGTCACCGCTGTCTGCAGGGAGATGATCGAGAAGTGAGCAGATCGTGCATGTTTCTGCTCACTTCCCGATCGATAGAGCCGACCTGTGACAGCTTCTTTGTCACAGATTGGCTCTAACTATGAGGATGAGTGGAAATCACTCACCGCATAGATCTCCTTTAAGTGCAGTTGAAATTACCAATCCACTATGTCCATGCTATAGGCTAGCTTGCTCTGAACATTCAGATTGTCCTGCTGCTGGCCAGTTTTACACTGCTGTGTCATATGAACTTACTTATTTGTTTTAGTAAAACACCTACCTGTACTCTTTGTACACGTATGACCAATTCTACCTCTTTAAAAATATCCTGCTGCTGGCTAATTTTACACTACTGTATCATCTGTGGTCTTTAATTATTATTGAGAGTTTGATAGAATATCCCTGGGCCCCTATTGTGATATGCAGATATGTGATATTAATGGAGAACTATGAGATTAGTGATTTCCACTCACCTCATAGTTCTAGCCGACCTGTGACACTAAGACGGGTTCGCTCACCTCTCGATCCTGTCACGGCTCTCTGCCGTGACAGGGGGAGGGGCTGGATTCCCCTCTCCCCGCTCCGATCTGCCAGCGCTGACTGGCAGAACGGACGGGGGAGGGGGCGGGTCCAGCTGGCTCTGCCTCTAGATAGGCAGAGCCAGCTGTCACTCACGCAGCTGGGCGGATCTCGACGTCCATGTCGGGATCCGCTCCGGCTGCGGCGTCTCAGTTTAACGCGAGCTGTAGCTCGCGGTATACTGAGCTTAGGGTAACGGGAAGACGCTAGTTTGTGTCCTCCCGTTACCCTAAGGAGAACTATGGGGAAAAACACTGACCCCATAGTTCTCCTTTAATAGTGCAAAAATGTAAATCTATATATAATGTTTAACGTTTTTATAGCTTTCCTATTCATATCCTGGAATATTCATGGAAATGGCTGCCTCTGTGCTTTGCAAGCAATGTGTGTATATTACAAGTGATCTCTCCACCCCCCATTCATTAGTATTCATAGTGCCCCCCCGACAGTGCATTGTGTGCAAAGGCAAAAGTGGCAATTACTAATAGTGTTACAATGAATAACAAGAAGGGGGGGGAGCTGTTTACAGCCTGCTTTACATCCAACTCTGGTGTTAGACTGAGTTTTCCTGTGTAGAAAATGTTGAATTTCTAGGATTCAGGCCTGACAAAAAAATGAATTTAAAAAAAAAGCCAGCAATGTGTGTTATGAAAATGTGCACATGTATACATCATCACTGCTCCTCTTCATTATCACAATAAATGTTAATCACTTACAAATGTGGCAATGGACTTTAAGCCAAGACATTTGTAAAAGAAAAAAAGGGATTTCCACATATATGCACTGCTGTGAGAACTTACCTGTTACCTCCCGCAGGGTCCCACGACATCGGGTGGTCTCCTTGTGCAGACTACTTGTGTGTCTACTCTTCTCTTCATCCAAAGCCCAGCAGGAAGAGGCACACATGCGTACTGGACCGCCTCTTAAAGGGACAGTACACGCCTCTTCAAGCAAGTGGTGCGCTGTTGGGAATTATGTCATCTTATCGCCAACAGGTATATAAGCAGGAAGGGTGAGACATTCTGTTCTTGGTTATTGTTAAGCTTATCCTTTCAGTGCGTAGCCTTATACCTGTTCTGATTCCTGTTACCGACCCCTGGCCTATTCTGTGACCCTGATAATTTGCTGCCTGCCCCGACCTCTACTACATTCTACGACTTCAATTCCAGATTCTGATTCTGCTACCGTGCTCTTGGACTGCCCCTCTACTGGCTACCACTATGCAGAAGAATTTGCGTTATGCTAGTCTACTTGAGTAGAGGTACCAATCGTACTGGCAAGTACTCCACGTCTGGGCTCCTACCATCACCAACCTCATAACTGCCAGTCACTGAACCTATAAAAATGGTACTGTTCTGTAACACCACATGCAGCTTTAGGACATCAACCAAGCATGTTCTTTAAAGGTTTTGTGTTTTCAATATTGTCCTCCAAGCCAAACAAAAAGACCCTCTATCCATTGTATGATGTTTACATTTTATTTGCATTGGTACATGTCCCCAGTGCCAATGTCCAGCTCCCCATTTACATCTTATCAACTTGGCTATAAGCCTTGAAAATGTCCAAAACTCCTAAAAACAAGACTTGCCTTCTATAGACTTTATTGGGGTTTGTTACAAAGTTTGGGTTTCACGGACTACACTTTAGGTTTGATGATCTTCCTGTGAACTGAAACGGAGTGGTTTCACTCATCCCTACCCCTGAAGTCTATTCAGAGAATCTATATATTTATAATGGGGGCTTTTCTACCTCTTAAAAGAAACTTAGCCTTTGTTTTAACCCTGCTGCTTCAAGAACACCCCATTGCCCCCAATGCATGAAATGAGGCACAGTTCCAGATACAGATAACAAAGGCCATATAATTTTGTGCTAATCCCTATTACTGTATAGATCCTATGGGTAATTAATTACAGAAAGCACTGTTCAAAACAAAACCTTACCAGTTGTTTTATGAAAATGAATATAGCCTTTTTGTACATTACCAAAGTGTCCTAATTGTTACTTGTGTTATTCATAAATATTTACGCTAGTGTTTTACTAAGCCTTGAGCTTGTACTGTATGCCTTTTGTAACTGGTTATTACTATTGGTTGAAAAATCAATATGTCATGGCTATTTCATAAACATAATACAAACATCTGGGCAAGAACTTTCTATAAACGCAACACGATATTCCACAGTAATGAGCAAAATGTTTGTTTCAACATTTTATGGAAACTTGGATATATGACCCTATAACTTTTTCCATCCTCCATTATTTATGAATTCCAAATACCTTTTACAGTAAGTGAAAAGGGTCAGCCAGAAAGTCCCAGTCATATGGCTCTCTATGTATCAAGCACTGCATGCAATGCTGAATTGCAGATTCTTATGGTGGCCTAACAAGGCTTTCTCTTTAATCAGCAGTAATGAAGAATGTCAACTGCAAGTAATACACTGCCCTGTTCACAGCACAGAGCTGAGAAGGTTGTGAGAATCAGTATTTAAAGGCTCTCTCTGTCAAAGGGTAGAACAAAGGGCCACAGAGCGCATAGCAATATTTGTGATTGTGTGAGTGCTTTGTTCCTTCAATGGATAGCCCAACATGATCACTAAAAATATGTAAAAGAGGTAAAAATCAAGGAAAGAATCAAGGGCATACTAACCTCAAAAAATTTTTTGGCCCGTCTCTCACAATAGCTACTTACAATAGTTATTATTACTTTTCAGTTTATGAATTAGTTCAAGAACATTGACATTTTCCTCTTATTTTGGTCTCCTGCATATTTGCCTTTTTGGATCCTAAAGGCTTAGTGTACACCACTGCAGAGATGACTATAAACTGCCCCCCACGTTATATGCATTTAGGGGCGGACTTGAAGCCTTAGGCTTGGGTGGAAAACACAACCAACTGACTCTTTGAAGGTAGGGTTAGATTTCTGTGGACTGAACAAAGTGTACCATGCAATGTTTGCCATTGATTCACAGTTATTGGTGGTCATAGTGAAAGGTGGGTGTTTATAAAGGTTTATTGTAACAGACCTTATCATATCTTCCAGCATCAGCTTTGTTTGAGCCTTCAATACTCAGTCACATGGCATCTCAGAGCCCTAAAATAGAATGGTGCTGGAAGATTTCTCTCTGGCAAGTGCTTTCATCACAGGTTTGAATGGGGAGCAGGTAGCGATAAAATGCCTAGCATGTGCCATTGACTGCAGGTCCCACTCAGGTAGATTTCTGAATTGTAAAGTGTCTCCACTCAGGGCCACCAACCCAACATACTGTATCTTGATTGTACTGGCCAAAGGGGCAAATTCCATATTGCCTCTCAGCCCAGTCTTTCCCTGTATGTCTCATTTGCTACTAAACCAAGATCCTGATATGTTTTATTGTGAAGATTTTGTTATACTATCAAGAGATAGATTAGATCTAAGAGGGGATCTAGGATTATAGTTACATGGACAGGAAATAATGAAGACCTAAGAAAAGCCCTGTTAGAATAGTAGAATATTAAAATGTACTATTTAGCTATTATCAGTGGTATACTAATCAAAATCTTTTATCCAACCTCTAAATTACGTTATCTGTTATATTGAAAAGCTAATCTAAAGGCATAAAAAAAGCATTTTTGAATATTAATTTGTCATAGTTCATACAATGAGGTTGTGGCAGTTATAATGTTATAATGTGTCTTATTGTAATTGTACCACATTGTTTGTTGGGGAGAAGATCACAGAGATTCCTAGTAGTGCAATGCTTCAAATCATCCATACCATTCATCATCATCCTCAGGGAGAACCTGCTTGTATAAGCTCACCCAGTGACCAACTGCTAATCAGGCAAAAATAACAATTTAGTACTTTTGCAGAAATGTTCTGGCCCCTGGCAGAGTTCCCTATCTTATCTTTACTCATAGGTTCATGTGAGTCCAAGACATTTCCTCATTGAGCTGTGCTGCAGCTTGCTGTGCCAAAGTACTGACAGTTATGTCACAATGTAAAATATTGTGATGGTCTGTCATTATTACTGCTACTACAACTCTTGTTTTTATTACTTTCTATTAGACTGTCCTCTTCAGCATTTGCTCGATGTGGTGGTAGATAGGACAGGAGGACTTAGGATTTACACTGAGGTCTTGAGATCAGAGATGCTACAAAAACTGGGTGATGTTGAGGACAGAGTAGATAGTTGGAAAATGAAGGTAAAAACATAATTTTCCATCCCAGACAACTTTTGTCCACAGCCCTGGTCCCTAGAAATGTGCTGACTATGCTAAGCTCTCCCGATACCTGTACCTGATATAGACAACATACATTATGTTAAGATCAATAACAGTAGGTAGGTCACTGGGACCCCATCATAATTTTGTATAGTGAAATCAGCCGTACTGAGCAGGAGTGAATATCCGAACGTCGTTCGGCTCACTTTACTTTGGCTGGGTTATTCACTCGGCTCCCTTCGGCAGCTTCGTGAATAACCCCTTACATTTGGTTCAGCTAGTCATGTGATACAGGTACCCCATGCTGGTCATTTAGAACCTTGACCTTGCATTTTTTCACCCCATTCTGTGCTAAGGCAGTAAAAAATCAGCATCTCACTGATGAGGTCAGCTCTGTGCATTGTCCATGTGTAAACAAGTGTCCAGTGTTGGATTGACAGCACTGTGCAATGTAATTAGAGCTTGCCATATAGTGCTGTTCCCTGTTCTCCTCCATTACCGTGACTGAGACCTGCTTGATTGTCTGGGACAGCATAAAAAGAGGCACTGTCACATATGATGGGGCGTCTCTCATTTCCTATGAAATTCTTTCTGATTCTTAATCTTCATAATTCTTATAAATGTGCTTCCATGCCTGTCTTTCTAGCCTCTTATTCATTTTGAAGGTTATGCTTCTACCTGCATTATATGAAGGAGAAATGCAGATTTCATAAGTGTTTTGTATACTCTAGGTTGGAGCAACTTTATTCCTGTGACACCAAGCAGTGATCACGACATAAATACAATGATCACTTGACGCAGCTGTTCTGTGGTATCATGCCCTCATACGAAATCAAAGTGGCCGCTCTTCTCATGTTCCGATCCAAATGAATATTGCTGAGGTGTCATGAAAGATCAGAAAGAATGTGAAAACAAAGTCAAGGTATAAGCAGGTCAGATATCACACAAAATAAGGCTGTGCAATCAAAAACGTTCAGCAGGCAAAAGAATGAGAAGAGCAAGTACATGCTGATAAAAATAACATTTTGTACAATTAAATAAGCTGATGTGTAAATGTATAGCGGAGCAAATGCCATGTGCCCAGCATTAGAGCCACTAGATAGAGCTGAAGAGCTAATTCCTATGCTTCTTAGCTCCGTCTAGTGGTCATAATGTTATACGGATTACATTTACCCAGCTATAAGCTGGGAAGAAGTTTTTTTACATCAGCCCCAAAGTGTATGCAAACCAAAACAATGGATTTCCCTTTTGGTCTTTTAAAGTGTAACTATAGTCAAGGCTCCATTGAAGAGGTAACTTCACTTCCTGTCTGGTCAAAAGTTTGTTCCCAGGTCAGGAAGCAAGGGGAAATCTATCTAACAGCAACAAAGACAGAGGTGAAATGGTTTTGTTTTTTTTAAGTTAAAGGAAAACTGTAGATCCTCAAATCATCTCTGAATGGGTGCTGACATTGCCCTTCCTTCTGGAGGGTGGCTACTTTTGTTCCCCATGGTCCCTAGGTGTGTGTTGTATTCACCTCTCCAAGCTCAATCGTTTGATGGACTACAATCTCAATACGAATTATTGCTGATAAAAAATAAAAATAAATAGTACAGAGAATAAGACATGCAGCACTCATCTTCTCTTAGCAGAGATCTTGTTGTTAGTGGACTGTCCCCAGTCCAGGGGGGTGTGGCTGTGGTGCCATTGACTTTAATGCACCGTCACGTGCATAGTGCATGCATTTTTGCAGATTGCAGTGGACCGGAACGCAGGCACTAATGTGCCACGCGTTCGGGTCCCTCCGATCACACTGCAGGCGGGGGGGGGTGGGGGGATGGCTGCAGTGCCATTGACTTCAACGCACCACCACGCCCCCTCCCACCACAAAACAAAGTGAGCCACCCGGGTTGCATTTCAGTGCGTTCCAGAGGCTGAGGGCCCTGGAACGCACTCTTTATGTGAACTGGCCCTTAGTGTAGAGAACCATTGTCAGTGCGGCCAGTGTGTTTATAGAACAGACTGATGGACAGTGTAAGATGACGGACCCCCCTGGCCATGGTGGTCTGTCCCCAGGAGCTAATTGAAATGACATGCCGTGCTGGGCATAGCTGCTACGGGGATGGGGGGGAAGAACAGAAATATACCAACAGTGCATGCTATATTGTGTCCGGGTACGAGCAGTGTGTGTATCATTTGCAGGCTCAAAGGGCAGCTGCTTTGGGCCCCACTCCATTGACTGGGCCCCAGGGCAGCTGTCTCTTTTGCCCCCTGCGTTAAAGACAGCCCTGATGTCATCAGTATTGATATGGTATTGATATGCTATTCCATGCAAGGTTATCAACGGACTAAGGGAGGAGGTGTGGATATAGAAAAGAAGGAGTCTGAGGACAGAGCCTTTGGGGACCCCTATAGATAGATGGAGAGGAGGATGTAGGTAGATTTGTAGGTGACACTAAAGTAGCACATGATGACTGTAAGTGTTTGGGCAGAAAATTGAGGAATTACTTTGCTGGGCAATGTACTGTATATTTGACTGAGTTGGATTCATCATTAGAAAAAAGTTTTAGAATGTAATACTACTTTAAGCTTGAATGTTGGTATTTGCTGATTTTTGTTGATAGTCACAGACACCCAGAATGAAACTATCAACTAATAACTTTGTGTGGGATATTTATCAAACTCAAGCAAAATGAAAGGCTGGCAATCTCTGTGCATCCTGGTATGTATTACCTATCATGTAAAATTGCTCAATGTTCAACATCATGTAAAGTAACTACCAGTATTTTGGCATGGAAAGCTGTGTGGTGAACTTAGCCATAAACCTCCAAGAGGTTACAAGAGATCATCATAAAAAAGAACAAATTAGGCAATACTTTATTTTCAGACGTTAGATGAAAATGTTAAACAGGAAATTAACTGTGAAAGCGATGACCAGAAAAGGTAAGCAGAGGACAACGGACTAGTAGTCAGTGTTGTCTGTAGGGTCCCTGCAGGTGATCTTTGCCCCGTTACTGACCTACCCTGCTTTGACCTCTATTGTGTCTCTGTGTGGAGGGGGTCATATTGGTAAAGGTAAGCTTTGGTTCCTATTGTCAGGGTTGTCACCCAAAAATAATTTCTGGTGGGGTAATAATCAAGAAGCAAGAGTAGGGGGGTAGGAAGCACAGATCCGCAAAATGAATAAAGCAGAAGCATGGAGATCCTGGCACTGCAGGTCCTTAGGTACAGCTTCCTATCCAGCAATGAGAACAGTAAGCAGCACAATAGTGAGGTCACCAAATCTGACAAACCTAGTGAATTTAGTAGTCAGAGACAGCACTACCTCACTCACACTGCAGATACAAAGCTATGGGGCCTAATGCACAGGAGTACCTAAGCACAGGAACTGTACTGCTATTTTTCAGGAGGTCTTGAAGGTGCAGTTATTAGTAGACATGTGCAATTCATTTCAAAAGATTCGATATATCCAAATCTCCGAAAGACTACTTGCAGCCCAATCTACCCAACATGTGGACACACACAACTTGGAATTGTAAAGGGGAGTGCAGGTGGTGCACAGGGTTGCGGGGTGGGGGAGTTGGTGGCCGTGCACATTACCGGGGGGGATTGCTGGCCATGTATGTTACCGGGGAGAAGGGGATTACCTCTGTCCGGTGTCCCACTCAGCTCACTGACATCATTGGTTCCCAGGAGCTGGGCGGGACACCAGCCAGAGTCTCCTGCTCAGCTGCGGGTAACCAGTGATGTCAGTAAGCTGGACAGGATGCCGGCCAGAGCATCACAAGTGACGCTCTGGCCGGAAAGGTGTGTGTCTGCCACCCCCCATGTGACCCAATGAGATGCCGCCCGAGGCAACCACCTTAGGCTGCCTCATTATAGGGACAGCCCTCCAACCTTCAATGCAGGCTCTCCTTAGACAGTAAAAATAAATAAATAAATAAATAAATACACATATACATACATTGTACTTTATTCCTAGAAAAGTTTATCTAATTAGTTAACAATATGGGAAGTTGCATGCAAGAAACTTGTCCCTTGGCACCTTACAACATTTGTCTTCAAAGACAGTGTTATTTTTTCTCATTACCATATGACGCAAGCACGCCAGAGTTCAGATTGTTTAAATAGAAGGGCCAGTTGGAGCATTTCTGTTACAACACAGGAAATTCCATCTATGTTAAACATCAGTGTTTTCAAACATGAGGTTATGTTTTTCCCTTGATGCCCTATAGATAAGGCAGAGTTAAAGTCAGCCAGAGAGTTAGTAATTGCTGACAATTATTATGTATAGAAATGCAGGAAATGTTTCTGCTACAATATAATGAGGGGGATTTACTAAAGCTGGAGCAGACAGAATCTGGAGCCGTTGTCTATCGTAACCAATCAGCTTCTATTTTCAGCTTGGTCAGTTAAGCTTTGAAAAGGAAAGCTAGAAGCTGATTGGTTGTCATGCACAACAGCTCCATATTTTGTCTGCTCCAGTCTTCATAAAGACAATGCTTTAACAGAAAAGTACTGGGAGAGTAAAATGTACTCTTCCCTAAACTTAGAGCTGGAGTATGAAATCTGCAGTGTTCTATAGATTGAGAGCTGAGCAATCATAAATCGCTGATGAGTCAGTTCATGGTCTTCTCCCTGCAGAAAGAGGTGAATGTCACTCACTGCTCCCTGCACTGCTCCCCCATTCCCTCTCTGTCCCTCCAGAGCTCATTGGAGGGACGGACAGTGGAGGGGCAGGCACAGCTAGCTCTGGCTCTAGAGAGGCAGAGCCAGCTATCAATCAGGCAGTGGGGTGGTTCCCGACAATACACAAGTCCCATGAGGCATTGCAAGACTGACAGCCACATGTATGACTCCAAGAGGCAGATGTATGAGGGCAATTGAGGTTTCATCACAGCTGGAGTGCCATGGTTGCCTATCCCTGCTTTGGAATCTTGGACTGTTTGATTATTTTATTGACACATATGTTACTGTTTCTTTGATCTGGTTTTATGTTTTTATAGTGTTGCTGTATTGATACAGACACTTCACAGGTTGACTAGGCATTATTACAGTATATATATATCACGTACCTAATTGGAGACTGGTGGGATGAGGAGGCTTCCTTTGCTGAGATGAGAACAGAATATGAGTGAACAGCGAATGGCACGGGTGCCAATGGTGATCACACCGTGCAGGCAGGAGTCCAGCGACGACATCAGGTCAGACAGGGCCGAGGTCAGACTAGGCAGGCAGCGAGGTACAGAAACGGAATCCATTGTGGTCAAACAAGCCAGGGGTCACACCAGTCAGGCAGCCAGGTACAAGGCAGGAGACAGGGGAAAATCCGGTAAACAAGCAGGGGGTCAAAGGGCAGGCAGCGATCAGCATGGTCAAGAACAATCCAGGTCAAAGGTAAGCAAAATCCAACAGAGTCATAGGACACCCAGGAACTAGCTGAAAGACAATCCAGCAACTTGGGATCAGGTAGGCTTGGTTAAATAGGCTGGTCTATCAGAGGTCACAGCATCATTTCCTGTGCACCAGGGTCAGCGTGTCTTTGCATTTACGTCCCAAGCATGCGCATGCGTGCAATACGAAAAACAGGATCACGCACATGTGCAGTAACATATGTTTTCTTACAATATAGTATAAATAATATAAGAGTTTTTCTATTTTTGATGCTCACCTATGTTAATTAGGAGTGTTCTCCATTCATTACTGCATATTTTCAAGTATATCTTCTATATCTTTTTAGGTGTCTTTTGACACGTGTTTGATGCAGCTGCACTCAGTGAGTACTATAATTGGTATTTCATTTTGAAATATTTTATGGTAGCGCCATTTTTACATTGTGCCACATTTTAGTGTTGGCTTCATATAACTGGTTACTGATATAAAACACATTTTTATTTGCAGATGTTTTTCATCCAATCAGGACAGAAAGAAAGATTGGGGACATGGCACTTTATTTTAGGGAAGGTGCACACCCCACATACAAGCACCACTTCTTATTGCAAACCGATGGTGACTCTTTCTAGGTAAACAATGGGAAATACCTTACAGCTGTGGGATTTCCTGACCTTCTCCTAAAGTCCCACGCTGTGCCTTGGCAGCCTACACTCACATGTAATTTTATCAGCGAGCTGGGACTCTGCTTATCTTACAGAGCCTCCATTTAAACCCTCCCAATATAACAGAGTGTAATTCTGGATTTTAGATTTATGAGACTAACATCCATGCATTTTTTCCATGCATTGTAGGGCATTGTAGGGGTGTTGGGGTATGTTTTTGCAGAAAGCCTTTGTATGCCATTTATGGGCTTTTATGCAGCCTAGAAAAGATAGTACCTGAATTTTCCATGCTGGTGTCTCTTCCCGAAAATGTTAGTTCCAGTACCTGGCTGGCATGCTGTACAGTATAAGTGGTTTAAAGTGACACTAAACTCAGGAGTTAAATTAAAAAATGCATTCAAGTACCTAAACTATTAACAATTATGTATATTATTTGTGTGTCACTCAGCTGCAGATCCTCAAATCATCTCTGAATTGGTGGTGACACTGTCCTTCCTTCTGGTTACTTTTGTACGTTGTATGTACGTTGTAAAGTAGTCCCTGCTCCAAGCTCGCTCTCATGATGGACTACAATCTCAATACAAATTAGTATTGAGGGGTGGAGAAGGGAGCCGCTGTCACAGCAGCATGAACGAGCGGTGAGGAGAGAGAAAGCCGCGCGGCCAGGATCTGGCAGCCGGCGGCTCTCCCTCTCCTCACCGCTCGGCCATGCTGCTGTGACAGCGGCTCCCTCCTCTTGCCGGCTGCAGCACTTCCTTCACTTCTTCTCAGATCCCCGCTGTATACAGGCGGGGAGAGCAGCGGGGATCCATAGGAAAAGCTGCAGACTGAGCCCCCCTGTGTGCTTGGCCGAGTGGCGGAGGATCGGTACATATCAGTGATATGTGCTCTGTGCAGAGCAAAAGCTGGAGCGATCAGCTGATCACTCCAGTGTTTGTAAATAACATAGTACTATGTGTCCCCAGTTATGAATGAACCCGGAAGTGCTCTACATCACTTCCTGTTCATTCATGAGTTTCTCAATGGGGAGTAGCACTCTGTACAGAGGATTCTCCACATTCAGAAACTGGATGATAGTAAATATTTTCTGAACGAATGGGAAGCCTCTGTACTTTCCATTCATTTAGAACAGATGCTGCTTATCATGGGAACAAGAAAAGTAGAGCAGGCTGGAGAGTTATGCAATGCGATTTGGTTTTAAAAAGAGTGGAGGGCAGCAGGGCAATAGGATGTTAAAAAGGAGAAGAGGAACCTATGTAATAGGTGTTGCTGGAGAAAGAGGAAATGTGAGGTGGGGGGGAGGGGCTTCTTCGGGATGCCAGTACCATAAGCATAATGGGGCATGTGGGGGGAGGGGGATAGAGATCCTCAGGCTTGATGTGATCAATGATTTCTTGACACAGACCTAAGTCAGCCTTTCTTAGGATAGCTGAACACTTCCATGCATAATCCGATAACAATTAACAACACAGATAGCTGGCAGATCGCTGAGAGAGTTTAACATATGCATAAGCCCATTTTTCTCCATTTGAAACCCATCATGGACAAGGCCTGTGGGAGAGGAGTAGGAATTTGAGTTTTCCCATGGAAGGTTATCACAATGTACAAGTCATGCCTCAAATGTAATTACAGAAAGGACAATCATGAACTATCAAATCTGCACAGCTGGCTCAGCGCTATTTAGAGAGTAAATTAAACTGCTAACATGTCTGGAAAATAAAAACCACAAAATAACCGCTGTTTACACGTGGGAGAGATTGATCTACACTATTCAGCATTCCTTATTTATTGTCAATGCTGAACCCTTGCCCTAAAAGTGAACAAAACATGTTTACATATAAAACTACCCACTTTGCACGTGACCAGTAAAAGGGAATATTTTCCGAGTTCAATTAATATATGAATAACTGAATGTTCTTTTATAACAGTGTGCAAATGATAATACTGTAAGAACAGGTATTCTATTAACAAATTAGAATGTGGCCTTTACCTAAAGCAAATGACCCCACTATACTCATCTTACCAGTGATTCCCTGTTAATACTTCTGCATTACCCCTCAATTTCTGTCCCAGAGGCAATGGTTTCACCAGACCGGATATGAGAAATCTTGCTGTGGCTGTTGAAGATTTTCCCTCGCTTTCTGTATATGTATGAGGTCTCGTAAATTACCCTTTCTTTATGATCATAGTTTTGGAAATGTGCATTGAAAGTCTTGGTCACAAGACCTGTATTGTTCATAAATGAGAACCTCTTTGCTGTGTTAGTTGATTGCATATCCTGCCTTTGACCACTTCCTAGGTCACATAGTACTTAGTTCCACTCCACATCTTGTAGATGGACGACAAGGAAGGCAAAGTTCAGCAATCTGAGAGCATATTGGAGCAGCTGGTTTTTCAGAATGAACTGAGCTATGTAGTAAGCTTTGGACATTTCACAGGGATGCATAGAAAAAAAACAACTTCTACTAGAATAGTTCTAGACACATCCAAAATGAAAGAGAGCTCCAGGATGTAACTCATTGTAAGGTCCATACCAAGGTCTACATCAGTATGGGAGAACATACAGTCCCTTTCCGTCATTATAACAACTTACATTGTCAGTGCAGATTTCAAAATTGTCAGTATCAGTACTTGAAAAAATGGTATTGGTGCATCCCTAATATATATTTATAAAACAAAAATTATACATTAAAACAGGGATGCACAAATCCCAGGAGCTCCGTATGCTCCTTAAAAATGACATCTGTCTCCTACCTTTTGAATTTTTCTCTAGCCTAGTCTTAGTGATGGAAAGGTATCTGTACATGTACTTGTATGAGTACGGTACTTGGTATTTGAACATCCCCAATCTAAACATTGGACAATGTAGGGGCTTATCAACCGGCACTCTTTCTTTTTCTTTAATTTGTCCATGTTTCTTTTTTAGTTGCCACCTTAAATTTAGCTGGATTTTTACAGAGGAAATACGGCTTGTATGGCTGAGCGTCCCTACAGCTCAAAATTGCTTTTAAACAGATTTTATTTTGTAAGCGCATAAACCTTTTTATTTCAACCTAATATCTTGAAGTGTTACACTTAGGAGGCCTTTCTTTGTTTTATCTCCCTATGATACCAGTGAGTGGACATTGCTGCACGGACAGGGCAGCAGGAAGGAACCGGAGGGGGAGGAGAGAATAGTGTTCAGTGCAGCTATTTGAAAATGAAAGATTGAATGGAAGTTTAAGAGGCTGCTACAACGATATTTGGGGGATTTTGATTTAACACCAACACTGAGCCCTGAGTGACGTCCAGGAAGAAAAGATAAAGTAACTGGATTCCCCACGATTTACCAGCTGTAGTTCGCGGTGCAGCAAGGGACTTCCTGGACCTATTTATCAGGGTATCAGCCTGGATACCTGGGAGTGACTCTTGCACTTGCAAGATTTTTTCTCAACACCTGGAGTTGTGTCAGAGTTAAATTGCATGCATGGATCTAGTTTTGGGATTACTATTTAGTTTGTAGATGTGCACCTAACTGTGTTTAAGCACATATATAGATCACGATCATGTTTTTTTCCGTTTATTTTGTTTTTTCGTTCTACTTAAAGAATGTGGACACAATATTGCATTGAAGACTATTAGTCCGGACACTGAAAATATTATTTAGTATTTAAACAATCACTAGCATGATAGCTATATTCCGATAGATTACACAGATCACATTATAAGGAAATTATTGAGACATTAGTGCATTATTTTATTATTCCTTGTACAAGTTTATACAATCACTTGTTTTCACTTTTTAATTGTGGATTCATAGATCACAATCTAACTAGAAGAGAGATAGAGTTGTATCACCATGTCACCTAGCGCAACTTACTAGTATTTTAATGTTCACGGGTTTACCACATATTGTTGCAGCTGGTATTTCTTTAGATACAATAGCATACTCCCAGCGCAAATAGTTGTTGTTATATAGGGTTTCATGATTATTTTTTTTAAATCTTTATTTTATCTCAAGGGCCATTGTCATTGTCTTAGGAAAAAAAAAGTTATGTAAAAAAAGTGTTTTTAAAGAATCCCTGGGCATTGCTCTCTTGTCTTTATAGAGCCATACAAATAAATAATCTTATAATCCTGTTTGTTTTCTGAATTTGAAAGTTTTCGCTTTTCCTTTTTAACTTGTTCCAGGAAAGCTTATTATCACTGATGTGGAAAAGCAATGAGACAAATTCTAATTTCACTTCGAAGGAAAATAAATAATCCCAACACTGTGTTCTTGTTGAGCTGCATTAGATGGACATAAAATGTAAAGATTGGAACTAATATGATTTAAGTCCATGAGCAAATAAATAGGCTGCAGGCAAGAAATAGACAATGCCAAACAATAATGCCCCGATTAAGTTTTCACTTTCTGCATAATAGTAAAAAAAAAAAAAAGACCTTTTAAGAGTAATCCGGCTTGTAGGGCAGTGAAGCAAAATAATCACCTTTGTAAGTACAATGGATTCACTATCATATTCCCCTTTTAAAGGATTTCGAGGTATGCTTAGAGTCCAGTAAAAAAAATGTATATACTAATCCAGACCAGACTTCAAATGTGTTTGCAGAGGTTGGTTAGAGCCCTGACTCTTGGCACTGTAGTTCCCCCAAGACTTTTTGAAAAGTATGCAAGAGCATAGTACGCTTAATAAATTAAAATGTATTTTATGCTTACATGCCTATATTGGAGTGAAAGGTGATAGGATAATAAAACAGGGGTTACCACGCTCCTGGAACTTTGCCCCCCTCTCTGCGGTTTATGTTCCCTTTCAAAAAATCTATTTCTGGTTCTAATATTACTTCTGCACATGCAGACTTTATGCATATGAAATGCTGTGTCTAGGTGAGCATCAGTGTCATGAGATATTGGGTATTTGCAGAACCCCCAACATGCACGTAATGTGGTATGTTAGGATTTGCTCTCGTAATTCAACTACTGGAGTGTACTGTTGACTTTCTTAGAGAATACTGAAACCCAAGAACAAAAATGTATTATATTGTTATTTACTTTATCAGGATTTGTTCCTTTATAATTACTTGAGCCTGCCAAAAAACTACTTCATGCCCTAAGGTGACATGGCTTACTCACCGTATTGCATCTACAGAGAAGCACCACTGTAACCCTAAGACAGGACTACAGAAAACTTTGTATATCCTCTTCTACATAACATAAGGGGATGAATTCTGTATTCCAGAGAGAGCGAGAGAGAGAGAGAGCTGGGAGCAATGTTAACTGATAAGAGTGCAGTACAGGCAGTGATCAGCTCACACGATTTCTGCAGGGCGTGCAAGCGTAGGGCGGCGTACGGCTGCATACTCCCATAGAGAAGGACAGGGGCTGTGTACTTATCACACGCAGCACCTGTCCTTCCCGGGAGCTGCCCAATACGGCCGTGCACGCAGCATGGAGCTGTACATGCCGGTCTTTTCTAGTGTGAATGAGGTCTAACAGGTCCTTTTTGCATCTATTGAACAAAAAAAAAACATTTTAATTGCACATTTAACAGACCAAAATGGGAAAAATAAGAGAAGTTCATTGTTAGGGTTACGTACCCTCTTTTAGGCCAGACTTGGCAACTCCCTCTAGGTTTGCATTGCAAATCCCTCAGGCTGTTCTTCTGTCCTCTATACTCGGCCAGCAGGCTGCAGCATATGGAACATTTGTGTGGCCTTTTCTCAAAAGACTCTAATGGAGACTGTACCTACTTGTAAGCAGCCTCCTGAAGAGTACAGACGAGGCGCCCCAGCTCAAAGGGTGTAGGAGCTTGGCCAACACAGACAGTAATAAGGCATTCCTAGAAATGGATAGTGCTGGGATGTGTAAGGAGGGAGGGGCTGGCTGTGCTCCGGAATTGACTCTTCCTGAGCAAGTCACATTTGTTAGCAAGTTCAAAGACACACTGCCTGGCTTTTACCTGCAATTTTTATGTTGGGGAATAAAGCTGAGCCTTTCTCACTAGCCAAAATAGCCTGTTATTACAATGCAATGGTATTGTAATGCTTATTATTGCAATTATATTGCACTGCCATGCTTTACCATATCAAACCGTTCGGAAAGGTGGGGTTACATGTGTACCCTTGAATACACTTTAAAGCTTTTCTTGCAAAGCATTGTTTTTTTCGCCGTAGTAGACAACTGTTGTGGTAAATGCCAGACATGCATATTCGATTCTGAGGCAGGTCAGCCAGCTGTAATGTGTGTGCGGAAAAAATGACACTGCCAGTTAAACGCTGTGAGACAGTGAGAACTCAGCAACATCTGAGTTCCCTTATTACTCATTCCTTTTTATGTATTTTAAGTCCAAAACAAAGGACCATCCTAAAATTGCTACTTTCTGGAACAATATGATCAGAGGAGCAAGCTCTGGGTCCCCAGAGAACATAAGTAAATTAAATGTTTTAAACATACAAAACAAAATAATGAATGTATTATTAAGCTACAGTAGATGTGTGTTGAACGTCTGCTGTGCATATGGCTCCTTCTGCAGGCTTCTGTCATTACTGTGTCTTGTAGTCACATAGGGGCCGGTGGATAGGACTACAGCACGTAGAGGGGGGACCAAGCATCTCACACTCCTGGAAGTGTGCATTGAAGTAGATTCTTAAAGTGACAGTAAACCTTAAAAATGCAAAAAAATCATGTACCATAACTATTAAAAAATATAGATTATTGGTGTATCACTTAGCTATAGAGCCTCAAATCATCTCTAAATTGGTGCTGACACTGTCCTTCCTTCTGGAGGGTGGCTACTTTTGTTTCCCATGGTCCTTGTGTGTGTTGTAAAGTAGTCACCACTCCAAGCTCGTTCCTGTGATGGACTACAATCTCATGTTTGTTTACTAATTTGTATTGAGATTGTAGTCCATCACGGGAGTGAGCTTGGATTGGTGACTACTTTACAACACATACATGGACCATGTGGAACAAAAGTAGCCAGCCTCCAGAAGGGTTTTTTAGGTGTGACTAATTTTTTTTACACTTAACTTTATTATTAGTGATGGGCCGAACACCCCCTGTTCAGTTCGAATTCAACCTTTAGAACACAAAGAAATTTTGAATTTGAACTCAACGTAACTCTATGGGACCCGGACTTGAAAAATCAAATGTCCCCATTTTGAAGGCTTATATGCAAGATAATGGCCATAAAAAGGGTATGGGGATTCGGGTACTGCCTTGGGGGACATGTATTGATGCAAAAAAACACTTTTAAAAAATATTGTTTTTAAAGGAGCAGTGATTTTAACATTTGCTTAAAGTGAAACAATAAAAACGTATAATTTCTTTAACCACTTGAAGACCAGGTTTATTTATTATTTCCGCCATGCAACGCTGTACTGGAATGAATTTTATACCATTTTTTGGGGGGACAGATAGAGCTTTCTTTTGGTGGTGTTTTATTTTTTACTATATTAAGGAAAAATTACTGAAAATTTTGAGATTTTTTTTCCATTATGTTAGGAAACAATTATTATCACCCCAATTTTTTGGTAAAATATAAAAGACGGGGTCACGTAAATAGACACGTAAATAGGCACCAAACATGTCAAGCTTTAAAATTGCGCGCGCCCGCGAAATCGCAAAAAACTACCATACTCAAAATTGCCCATAGGCGACTCTTTATAAGCTCATCATTTTAGTGTTATCAGTGATTGATGGCCCTAGAATGATTGATCTCACTGGGATGTTTGCGGCGATATGTAACATGTGTGGCATAATGGGCGCAATTGTCGTTTTCGCATGTATTATGTGTGTATGTATGGGTGGGGACTTTAAAAAAAATTGTGTTTTTTTTAAATTCTTTTTCATGTGTAACTTTAAAACATTTTTTTGGCAACTTTATTTTTTTCCCCCACTTAACTTTATTGCTATCACATAGGGGGATAGGAAACCCACCTATGTGATAGCAAAGAGGATGTGACAGGTCCTCTTTTTGGAGACATCATGGTTCTCCAAGACCCCTAATGTCACCCACGACCCCCCAAAGAAGCTGATGAAGCAGAGATCTGCTTCATCAGCTTCTCTCCAGCGTCTGAAGCTGGAGAGTGACACAAGAATGCGGAAGTGATGTAATATACATCACTTCCGCATTCTGACAGCGGAGAGGGGACCGGAGGGAGATTGTGTACCAATCTACCTCTGATCCCCTGTCACAAAGGCACTATGCTGGTCCCGGGCTCGCACCGGGCACAGCGGAGCCCAGGACCAGCGTTACAGCGGGAGGGGCGCCATGGGAGGAAACAAACACACATCGGCACCCCATACAAGCGATCCACCAGCTCTATAGCTCAGTAGATTGTCATACTATCCATACAGACTAGTCTCAGGAAGATATGTGCAAATACATAAATCAGTGAATGAGACAGAACAATTTTTTGTCATTGTCCAAGAAGGGTGGTGATGCCTAAAATGTTATAGATATACCGTTGATAGATTTTAAAATTAAGCTCAGATAATGGGAGTGGAGCATGTGTTTAGGTAATTAACCACCGGACACTAATGCTTTAATATTGCTCCTATGAAGACCAACAAAGGGGTTTAATATTGCTCTCCAATGGTGCAGTGTAAAATTGCTCCAATGACAGCAGTGGTGGGGTGTAATCTTGCTCCCATTGACACTGAGGATGGGCGCTAATATTGTTCCCACTGACACCAGTGATGGGGTTTAATATTGCTCCCACTGACACCAGAGATAAGGTCTAACATTGCTCCCACTGATACCATGGAAGGCATCCATTATTGCTCCCACTGACAGCAATGATGGGGTTTAATATTGCTTTCATGGACACCAGTGATAGGGTTTAACATAGCTTCTATTGACACCAAAAGTAGGGTTTAAAATTGCTTCCACTAACACCAACAATGTAGTTTAAAATTGCTCCCCTGGACACCCACAATGTGATTTAATATTGCTCCCACTGTCACCAATGGTGGGTATCAATAATGCTTCCACTGACACAAGTGATGGGGCTTCACACTGCATTTTTCTTCTCAAGCCTTTTAAGCTGCCTAACCTAATTATATCAAAATGTTGCCAACTCTACAATTATGTTTTATTGCATTGGACAATGCTGTCAGTCTTACATATTTCAGGTAGGCTTACAGGATGGGAAGGAAAAAACTTAAAAATGTGAATAGAGAGGTAGGGGAAAGATAGGGGGCACAGTATCTGCTTAACGTTTTGGTTTATTCACAATACAATATTACAATAAGCATTTGAAGGAAGGAAAATAACATGGGATTGCAGATCTGCAGGTTAAGAAAACTGGTGACATCCCTTGGCAGGGTTATATAAATCACAAGATCTGCTGAAAGAAATGAAAAACATTTAGACAAGTAAGACTTTGGACATTTCTGTATTTCAGCTTTGCATTTAACTATTTGGCAGGTGTTCCGCTTTAATCCATGGCCAGTTTAAATGACCCAAATCTTGCAGATATGGACGGATTTCATATGTTTTAAACTCATGGAAACTAAACAACAGCCATATAAAGTTAGATTTTCCATCTAGGGAACGTTCCTCGAAATACTCATTTTGGTTTCTCTCCCATGTGGGAACAATTTGCATCGTGTACTGGATATATTTTGTCAAGTGGCAGAGTATTCCTCTGCGCAGCTTTTTAACATTTTGGTAATGTGGCTTCACAGAACTAGCTTTGTTTTATTTATGACACTGCAGCCTGAGGACAGAATAAAGAAAATGTTTTATCTGGTTTAATTTACACCAAGCTGAGTGTGCAGCACAATCTCATGTAAACAAGCCGTAAGGCGGAATTGGCAATATAGACAGGCAGAGCTAACTAGTCACAGAACCTGAGTCAAGCAGGAAGTCAGCGAGCTCTGCTATTCCCATTATCACGTAACATAAAACATACTTCATGAGCCAGCTCTGGATCTGCTCTGTGTCTGAGGCCCTGTGTGTCTTACTAGCTGAAGATACACTGGAAGCATTCGACGGGTCACTAAGCCAACACTAAACAATACACAGACTTAAAAGGAAATTACACACACTAAGAAAGTACATGTCATTTCCTTCAGCTTGGTTGGATCTTTCCAGGTACAGGCGTTAGTCCATTGTCAATTGTGTTAAAATGGAATTGTATGCTGCTTCCAGTTCACGTTGGCACGTAATAGGAGGTTATAGCAAACCTTTTCTGGGAGAAAGATGGAGGCTGCAGTTGCTGAATTAAACCCCCTATCTGGGCACATACTGTTCCCACTACCCTCCCCCTACCGTTAACTTTTTTTTTTAAACCCTCAAACCTTTTTTTTGCTTACTTGAATCTGCTGTCACCAGTATCTTCTGTGGAGACCCAAGATCCAGAACTGCAGTCTGTGCCCATGCCAACCAGCCTTCTTGTGCTGGTGTCTTCCCATCAGGGCAGTCTTCTGAAGCCCAAGAGGACACTGCTGCTGGACAGCCAATGGAAAGTGTCCACATCACCCAAGCAAGTAACCTGGACACTCTAAGAACCCTCTCTCTTTGCTGTCCAGAAACTACAAGACTCGAGACTGCCAGGTCCTGATTTCATGAAAATCCATTGAGTTAGGCAAGTAAAAGGGTCTTTTAGGCAGCTTTTACAACAATTAGTTAAAGAGTGTGAGCGTTAATGGGGGTAAAGGGTAACTGAGTGGTTTATGCCCAGATATTAAACTATTAACAAGCAGTAAAAGAGATTTAAAACAAGCCCCTACTTACCCCCTAGCTGCTAGTAATGTGAAGTATTTTATTCTCAAGGATCACAACAAAGACTCTGAAGTCCAGCTTATGTAGGTTTCTAACAGCTTAAAAACATTTGCTGTGTGTTTACATTAGAGAGGCTGCTAAAGTCGGCTCTCATAGGAAAAAAAATCTGAGTGGTTTGAAAAAAGCTGACTGACTGAATGCCAATGTTGTGAATTTTGAAAACGTATTTTTCCTCAAGGGCTACAGATACAAAGGCGGTTGAAGGCTTGTTTTAAAGTTTGTTCAGAATATGAAAATACTTTAATGTGCACAGACACAGGTTCCCTTGCAGCAGAATATATGGTTATAGGCACGGCCATGTTTGATTCCAGGAGTCAGTAGGATAAGAATATATTGTGAAATATGAACTGTGTGATGAGGCCACATAACCGATATCATAATTGTCATGTTAGTTCCGTTTCCTTTCTGGCTAGGAGTGAGTATAACATTGGTTAGGAGTAGCTAAGCGTAATGGGCCGCACTGCACGCAAAGCGGAAAGCATATTTGAAAAACATACATCTGTGTTTTCATAATGTACTAGACGACTTTTTTTTTAATCAGTTAGTTGGCCATGGTTAAGCCAGAACACTACTTTATAAATAGGACCTTTGGGTTGCAAAGGTAACTAAAATTCACACAAGCTCACTCCCGTGATAGACTACAATCTCCCATTTAGTTTACTAATTTATGTACTAATTTAATTTATATACTAATTTACTCCACAACTCATCCCATCATTGGCTTACCTTTACATAGGCTAGCCTGTCAGGAAGCAGGGGGTGTTACCTCTGCTCGGAGACCACGGGCACGGCGCAGGGGATGGGTTCCCCTCCAGCCTGGTAGAACTCCTGGTGCCTGTGTGCGGGTGCGAATGCGCGAGTCGCGCAGCGGGTGTGCGTACGCAGGCTGTGCTTGCATCCCCAGAAGAGCGTGCGTAGCGCTCCTGCGCCATTAGGGCCATCAGGTGTGGGCCTTGCTGGAGGAGGTTCCCAGCACACACCTTCCATCTCTCTCGACAGCCATTGGTTCCTGGGGAGGGAGGTCTCCTGGTTGCCTCGGTGACCGGGGGGGTGGTCTTACCTCCCCTGGCTATAAAAACCTGGCCTGAGCTCTGGCTCATTGCTGAGTTATTCCACCTTATGGTGACCACCTAGCCTCCCTGTTGATCCTGTTGCCCCTTTTGTTGTACTTCCTGATTACTGAACCCTTGGACTGTCTATCGCCTCTGAACAATCGCTGCCTGCCTCGACCCGGACTGGACTTTGAGTACTCTCTTGGATTATCCCTAAATTGTACTTCGTTTCTGGACTTATCGGCCGCTTCCTGCCAGTGGGTTCCTTACCACGCTACTAGTTCGCTGGTACGTCTGACATAGCCCCACTTCAGTCTATCATGAATGCAGCTGCTAGACTCATTCCCCTAACCAACCGCACAGTGTCCCCAACCCCCCTCTGCCAATCCCTGCACTTGCTTCCAATAGCCCAAATGATAAAATTCTAAATATTAACAACCACTTACAAAGCCATCCACAACTCTGCCCCTGGCTATATCCCAAACCTGGCCTCGAAGTATCACCCTAACCGTACCCTCAGCTCTTCCAAAGACCTTCTGCTTTCCAGCTGCCTCGTCAACTCCTCCCATGCTCGACTCCAGAACTTCACTAGAATCTCTCCCATCCTATGGAACTCTTTTCCCCAACCTGTCCAACTATCTCCCACTCTGACTGCCTTTAGACGATCTCCCTCAAACTAATCATTGAACTATCACTTTCTCAAACAATTCATCCCCACACAGCTACCTCCTCATGTATCACTTGCCCCTCCCTTTTAGAATATAAGGCCTCATCTTGTTTTGATTTGTATTGTGATTGTAACGTCTTCCTTATATTGTAAAGTGCTGCACAAACTTTTGGCGCTATATAAATCCTGTATAATAATAATAAGATTGTATTCCATCGCGCTTGTGCGCTTGGAGCTGTGGCTACTTTACAACACACACAGATAGGAGTGATAGGATAGGGGAACAAAAGTAGCCACCCTCCAGAAGGAAGAACAGTTTCCGCACAAATTCAGAGATGATTTGAGGAGCTACAGCCAAGTGATAAACAAATAAGATACATTTTTGTTAATAGTTAAGGTACTTAATTCCATTTTTCAATTTAACTCCTGAGTTTAGTGTCACTTTAAAGGCAAGTTCGGGTTATGAGATTCAATTGGTTATACTTATTGTGTAGGTTATAACATGCAAGTCAGCATTCCTTTGGGTACCATTAATAAAAGCAAGTCTTGAAGTTAAACCTGATTTAAGACCACAAATATGGACAATACATATGTTCCGTCTCAATGATCTCTTAAGCCATGCAGTGAACATCCTGTTTACAATCTCATTCTTCCAATTCTCCATAGTAATGTGCATTAGCAAGTGTGTTGGATTGCTTGCATGCACTGCACTGACCACAAATGCCTTATGGTGAAATCTGAGCTTCGTTCATGTAAACAAAGCTGGAAATGGATCTCAGAAAGGACATGATTGGGATATTGTTCTCAGACATACAAAATATGTCCATGGCACCTCAAACATTCAGAATCCTTCTGGGTGCCAACCTTCACATTTCTAAACCGTCAGTGAAAGAACAATCTCAACAACACTTGCAAAATAAGAGGCAATTCATGTTCAAGTTACAAAACAAAAAAAGAAAATCTTCATGGAAATTTTTTTAAAGGAAAACATTGCTTTGCCCATGGAGGGAAAAGCACCATGTACAGTTTAAAGAGACCCTGTTACTATGGGGTCCAAAGAAAACTAAAGCCACCCTGTAAAAGAACATGTATACTTACCTTTCCAGTGGTCCTTCTGTTTAAACTCTGCTGTGTTGCACATCGTTGGCCATTGATAGGAGAGAGAAGAGTGAGCAGAGGGATGACCTTATCAGTCTGTTTCTGCTCTTTCACTGTCCAGTCAGCAGACCAGGGGTGGAAAGAAGACACCATTGCATGGCCAGTGGAGTCCTTCTCTGGCTGTGCAGCAGGGATGTGTAAGATATTTGGACTGGATGGACAGAAATACAAACCCTTCAGCAGATAAAAAAAAAAAGCTCCCATACATGTATTACATTAGTGTATGTAGCGCTTTGTCTGGAGTTTGGAATTAACTTAGATGCTAAAAATAAAGCATTTGAGACAGGGCTTTTTTTGGATGCCATACTCTTAAAATTTTGCACAAATAATGGAGGATGCTGTTTTGTACATGCTCTGACCCTTGTCTTATATTATTTTAGTAAAAATGCCTAAGTGGAGGCAGAAAATGGTCTGACTTATATACATGGCTATGTAACTGTACAGACCACTAAAACAAAACAAAGGAGGATTTCAGATTTCCTGAATTTAAAAATCTTTGGACTCTCAACATCCCCCTTCCATAGTCTCATTGAATGTATACACAAATGTCAAGAGGTTAAAGGAAATAAAATAAGAAAAAGTTATTATGAGGCTTGGTGCTGCCCTCAGCAACCCTGATGCCCTTTGTGCTATTATAGTAAATACAGCACTGACCTGAGGCATGTAGAGAGGAGGCACACAAACGGAAAGCAAAATGGAAAGTACTAAGCAACCAATAAAAATGTATCCTTCACAGATATAGCAACAGTAAACTGAAACCTGATTGGTTGCTAGGTTATACACACCAGCGATCACCAAACTTCAATGTAACGTATGAGGCTGTACGCAGGTATAAGCCGGACTGCGTAAAAATGTGCATGCGTATGACCACAAAACCGTGTTTACACAACTCCAGTGTATACCCATGTACAGTACAACCACATATAGCCATTTAATTCTATGGGTAGATATAAGTAGTATCTGTGGGCCCCAGGGGACAATTTTACATTGTTCAGCCCCCTGGCGCTTGTAAGCCTTTTAAGAGAGATACTCCTCACTTCATATGTAGTCACTTGGACATGGAGTAAAGCTGGCCATACACCTATAGATTATCTGCAGATTTTCTATGGTCAGATGGAAAAAGTTCAACAGATTCCTCCATCTACACTAAACTGTGTGAATGGAGGAATCTCCCACTGGGCCAAGATTCAGTATCTTGCTCGTCGGCCCCGCTGGCTCTCAGAATACCTGAACAATGTGATTGGATGCAGGCATTATTCAGGTATTCTGAGCAGGGCCGTAGATAATTTTTTTTCCTGGGGG
>NW_017306651.1:535858-574032 GCF_000935625.1 Nanorana parkeri | reverse complement strand
CCAATCCTTTACCCTGAGCAATACCGATTTTGTTGTTCGACACCATATGGATAAAAACCATGTTTTCAAAAGACTTATAATTGGTACCAATTCACACAAACCGCTTAGTATACACTTTTTGGGATTTTTTTTTAACCAAAAATATTTAGCAGAATACATTTTGGCCTAATTTTAGGAAGAAATTTAATTTAATTTCATATTTTGTATAACAAAAAGTTGAAAATATTTATTTCCTCTATCTTTTGTCTTTTTTCATTCATATAAATTTTTTTAATAAAAACCAGCAGCGATCAAATAGCACCAAAAGAAAGCTCTATTTGGGTAAAAGTGCACGGCCGTATTGGGCAGCTCCCAGGAAGGTCAGGTGCTGCGTGTGATTAGTACGCAGCCCCTGTCCTTCTCTATGGGAGTACATGACCATACGCCGCCCTACGCTCACCCCAAGTGCAGGTCCGTATGGGTACAGGTGTCCCGTCTTGGAAGCAGACAGGATCTATCCTGTCAGCGTACGAGTACCCGCACAGACGTGCAGGGTTGGTGGGCGTAGGGCGGCATACGGCCACGTACTCGGGAGCTGCCAGATACGGCCGTGCACGCAGCACGGAGCTGTGCGTGCCGGCTGTTTCTCATGTGAATGAGGCCTAAGAGACATCCTTTAAGGTAAGTCCCTACAGTAGGATTGGGAAGGGGGAAAAAAAAGTTTAACTTTATTGTCACTTTAAGATGTGTGAGGCTAAAAGATACCTGCTACCACAAGGGAGCTGGTCCCATGTCCCCCAATTTTACAGGCGTCACCTGCAGATCCCAGACTGGTCAAGACTTTGAATGCAAATCACCTAAATGCTTTTCATTTTGATATGCTGTATATTTGCATTGTGCATTTTTCAACCTTTAATAAAGCAGTCAGCATTGAGCACCCTGTATTTGGACTTCACTGCATTAATTATAGCTATACATAAGGATCTTAAAGCAACTTACTGGCACAGCAATGGTTAACCTCCTCCCCCCTGTCAGCTCACACTCCGTGTCCTGTGATCTTCGTTCACAGTGCGGGGTGTCCTGCACACAGTCCCCCCCTGGCTCAGGCTGATGTTGGCTGGTGATGGGGGTGGGGCAGCCCTGCTCTGTGTTCAGCCTGGCCGCTTTGTGCTCTTTCATCACTCGAGCTGTCAGAGCTGGCCATCGTACATAGCGGGTTGAGCCGAGCCGGCCCAAACACAATCAGGGAGATTCGGCCAGGACCCTCTGGGGGGGGGGGTTTGGACCCCCCTAATCTATGCCCCTGATTCTGAGAGACATGTTGTGAACAAGCCCCAAGGCTAATTCTCAGCTCTGTTCCACCTTCAGGAGCATCTGCTCTGTGTTTACAGTGGTGATTAGAAAGCTGCCTAGTCATTGCTGGGAGGGTGAAACAAGACTTGGACAACTTCAGTGGTAATGCTTCTTTGCCGTGTTTGTCATGCATAAGGCAAATTCATTAAATTGAATAGGTTACCCTGTGCGGACGCATGACAAATGTTGAACATGAACATTCATTACTTAAAGTAGGATTTTTTTTTGTCACAAACACAATGATGTCCTTGGTAGCTTTCTTCAGTGTTTTGTTTTAGGAAATGTTTGCACTTTTAATAATTTCTCCTAAAACTCCATTGTTGTATTAAGTAAAGTGTTTGAATATGGACTCAATATTGAGGTCTGTACATTTTTTTCTATGTCCTCCTGAATTTATAAGCAACGTGTCTGGTAGAGTCAAGAGGGTTAAAATCGTCCCAAGGTTTTTAAGTGTGGGGTTGGCCTGTTTTTCTGCCGTTGGCCAGGTTCATCTTCGACAATAAAACCCTGAAGATTTTCAGAAGACTGCAAGTGCCCCACATTTCTTGGAACTCATTTTGGATTACTTTCAAACATGTGCAGTCCATTTAGCAACAGGCTGGAAGAGCAAACTGAATGGACTGTGCATGTTCAGAATTCCACAGCCAGGGAAGGGTGCTTAAATGCCTAGTTAGTTGAATGTTTACCCATGAAGGTCAGTTTAGACTAGCTGACTACAGAGGTGAAGGGTGTTCGTGCAGCCATTCAGTAGACTGCAAGGGTGGTATACCAGGAAACAAAAGGGAGGTTAATGGAATTGTCCTCCACATTGCAGCCAGAGAGCATGCTGAAGTGCACAAACCATTAAAGCACAACTAAAGTTCAGCTGTAAAAAACTACTAGGAGCTAGTTTTGTGTCGAGAGACATGCAAAGTCTTTTGCCAAAAAAAACCCTATGCTCCTCGTTTTGAGCAATTTTTCTATGTACAATGCACAGCACATGCCGAGGATAGAGCTGGGGCAATGCGACTCCTGTGTGCATGCTCAGGAGTAATATTGTCAGTAGCCATCCATAGGCTGAAGAAGAGTTTCACGGGATCCACAAAAGCAGGGTGTGTGCGAGATAAAGCAAGAAAAAATACCGTCGCCTTCAATTTCAAGGTTACCAGCAGCTTGATAAGGCAAACACGAGAGAAGCAGCTCTCACAGGTCAAAGAGACCACCAATCTAGGAAACAAAAAACGAAAAATGGCGCCTCCATAGTGTAAAAATGTAATTTAATAATAAAACATGCAGCTCTAGGCTGTACTTACTTGTACAGCCTAGAGCTGTACAATAAAAACACACAGCTCTAGGCTGTACTTACTTGCAAGTACAGCCTAGAGCTGCATGTTTTATTATTAAATTAAATTTTTAAACTATGGAGGCACCATTTTTCGTTTTTTTGTGTGCGAGATAGCGTCATTGCTGGACAGAGTGGTAACTGGGGGTTGGAGTGGTCAGTGCTGGGAGAGGGAATTGTGCGAGAAGCGTGCCATGCCGTGGAATTCAGTTCTGCTTAGGGTTTTTTCTGTGTCTAAATGTAAAGGGGATTCATTTTGTGATCGTGGTCCTTTCAAGTCTCATCCAATCCTGTGCACCTTTCCTGTAAGTTTTCTAGGGTGACACTATAGGTCAAAAAGCTGTCAAAAATAATAATTAATGAAAATATGAGCCAGACATTTGGAAATATGGCCTATTTATTTAGGAAGCATCCATTACACAGTGCAAACATTTCTTTGGTAAAATCACTGTTTACAATTAAAAAAATAGCAAGGCACTCGGGTACTTTTGGTAACATCAAGACCTGACAATAAATATGCAGTTTGCAGCATCCAGAGGTATGGCCACATAACAGACAAAGTACAATGCTCACTATTGCAAGAAAAAAAACATGGCAATAAAATCAGTCCTAATGTATAAAACATCGCTGTACAACTCTGGCAGTGAAGGTACAATATGAATATGAATGTGCTCTGATGACTTTCGTTTATAAAAAACACTTTGAGAAAAATATTTTTTTTAGTGGCAACACCTATAAAAGAAGAGACATGTTTAAAGCCCAATTTAACTTGGAGTTTAAATTAGCTAAATACATTCTAAAACAAAAAGGTGTGCAAAGCATTTTGTTTTCAATAAAATCACAGCCTGTGTAAAAAACCTTTCCCCCTGCCAGTATGCTGCCGAGAAGGACCCCTGCTCTCTGTGTTGGAGCAGCGATTTCTTTGCAGAGGTCCGACATGCCTCCTGCTGAGTTGGAGCCAGAGCTCTCCAATCAGTGGGGAGTGTGAGCTTTCTTGATGACAGAGCTATTGGTCTGACTTGTTAAAGGGTGTGTGAGACTTCTGCAAAGAGATCACTGCTTCCCCAACAAGAGGACGGATTTCACTTGCTGCTGGCAGGGGACAGGCTTTTCTACTTATGCTGCCACTCCTATAGAAAGAAAAGGAATCATAGCACACTGAATACTTTTTTTGATTTAATGCACCTGGAATGTATTTAGCTGATTTTAAACCGAGGGTTCAGTTGGGCTTTAAATGCATTAAAGGTCATCTCCACTAAGCAACTGGGGTCAAGTACACAGGATGGAGATAGAGCTGGTGGTTGTCTGGAAAGGATTGGGCTGGTACTTTTAAATAGCTAGGAAGGTGGGGAGAAATGAGTTATATTACACAGCAGTTGGCTAACCTAACACTTACCCATACAACTAAGGCAAGGTTCAGGTCATCATTCCTTAAGTGTATTCTCACAAGGAGATGCTGGCAGTTAAGTGCCTACTGACCTTAAACAATAGCATCCATTTTGTGGGTTAAACAAATAAGAGAATAATGAATTGAATGAAAACCCCAAGGCTTGAGTACTGAAATTGAGGTTCAGATTACAAAATGGCTGCCTTCACCAAAGGAATGTTTTACCAATGTTCCCAACAATGCATGCAACAGTCACTTTGGTACTTTATATATATATATATATATATATATATGAAGTGTATTTTACCTTGTATCCCTTTAAAGCTGATCTGTGGACACCCCTTTAAAGTTATATTTATAATTATTATTCTCAGTTATGCTTAGAAATGTATTTTGTACATGTGAACCTTCAGGCTTCGTATCTTAAACTACTTTATTTATCCTCTACTGACACCCCATCCAGTAGCTAATGTTTGTGGCTGCTGTGTGCTGAAACAACTTTGAAGAGCAAAAGTTATATCAGCTGATTATCCAGCACATAAGGAAACAGCACTCAACTAACCACAGTATATCTGAGCCAAAGGTAATATTATTCACAGAAACCAAATCCAATTTAAAATGGATTAGGTAATACACCATTTTATCTTGTGATTTTTGAGGAGGGTAAATAAGAGTAATTCCTGAAGTCAGTATCTATAGAAGACCTGAAAGAAACAAGGATTGGATTATGCGATATGTGTGTTGTTTAGTCCAAATAAATGGACATTGTTTGAACTTCATTTGCTGAGTGCTGTTGATTTCTATCCTTCATTGACTGTTGTGCACGGCGCCATCTGTGTTTGTCACTGCAAACACCACTATTGCTACTTGGACAGGAAGCGCTGTAAGGAGTGCAGGGGGACTTACTGTTTTCTGAAAGAAACATGGCTTTTTTTTTTTTTTACTGGTCTTTGTCTTGCAAATAAAAAAAAACTCTTGAAGATCTACACAGACTGGCTTTATTCAGTAAGATCATTTCACAGTGACTGATACCCTCTAGGCACCTAACTTTTCTAAATACTGTATATTGCAATGCCTTTCCCTTCTCTGCATACAATTGTGTTGCAATGATTTACCAAACCAGGGAAGGTAGCAGGATGTGGGCCCAGTGATTGGCAGGTGTGAAGTTAACAGTAGAAAAACAAAAACTAGGGCATGAAACACACATTGGGTGCCATAATATGGTAGTGTTTTGTTTCAGTCTGCTGCTCTAGGATTTCCCCCTTCCCTGACTTCAGTAGAGTCCACATGATAAAAGACCTAGGTACGCAGTTATGTGATCACATACTAAGAGATCACAGAAAAGTGGTTTTTCTAAGCAAAGTGATTATGCTGTGCCCTCTGCTACCATCTGCTTGTTCCAAAGACTCTTCAAGTAAACTTTTGAAGACACAAACATGGGAACTGCAACTGTGGACTTGTTTTTAAAGAAGCAAGCTCTGGGTCTGTCAACCTGCGACAAGCATGCAGCCATCAAAGTTTGAATTCCTTTCCAGCATGCTTGCTTGGTAGAAAAGTCAAACTCAGGATGACAGCTCTGGAGTTTACAGCTTTACAAATTAGCAATGGCAGATTTTCTGTCCTCTTCCTATGTTCCCTTACCTTTACTGAAAAGTCTGCTTTCATCTAAAACCCTCTAAATGTACCCAATAGGAGCACTCCATTGTAAGGTGTACCTCCACATAAACCTTAAATAGAGACCGATTCCATTGACACTTTGCACCAAGCATAAATAGGGCCAACTGATCAGAAGCCGATTAATCGATTATTGAAAAAGTTGACAACTTTTTCAATAATCGATTAGTTGTTGCAGCCCTAAAACCCACATTAGGATCCATTAACGGATTATTGATTGGCAGAACAATCATAGATTGGGGTGAAAGTGTCCACGGATGAGCAATTATTTACCTGCTCAAACTGCTATTGGCCCGATAATTTTATAGGGAAGCTGTGCTGGAAAAAAATATTAATTAGAAAATATTGCATGTCATGCAGCAGTTATGGTTAAAGCACTTTATATGTCACTCTCCTGCACATGTATGAAGACCTGGAGTTCTAACTACATTCCACCTTTCATAATCTGCATACTTTTTCCTGGTCAGTGACTTAGAAAGTAGAGAAACCACAGGCAACTAGAATTAAAGAAGGAGGTCAGCAATGGCAGCCTCCAAGTGCTTCTTAGCACAGGTCTACTTTAGGTCTGTGGCAGCCTTAGAATATATGTCAGACTTCACACAGCCCAATGCAGTTCTGTGAAAGTCAGCCAATTGAGGGTTGTAAAATCACTGAACATGAGAATTTAAATTTTTCCTTGTTTTGTAAAGAATTTATGTAACCATTGGCTAAATTATAAAATTTCTTTTTCTTTGCCTTTATTCCCCTAAGCATTCACATACACTGGTTGGTGTTCTTTCTTACCGCCTACGCTGAGCACCACACAGTAGGCAGTTTATGAGGTATGGTTGTTGTCCATCAAAGAACCTGGAAAGCTAGACTTCATGACTGGTAATTCTAACCTTAACATCTAAAATTAAGACAAGCTTGATGCCACTGAATCCTAATGCAAACCTCAAAGTATTCTAATATACACTGAGTGGCCAGATTATTATGACCACCCCATCAGTACTTTGTTGGGCCACGAGATGTTGAAAGGTGATGCGAGGAATCTGACACTGCACCGTTGCCCTTCTGTTGTCTTGCACCAGTCTTGCCACTCTCCGTTCTGACCTAAGATTGACTAGTCGCTGACGGCCACAATTCGCACGTTCAGACCCAGATTTTTGGCTGACAGTCCAGTCTTTAAACACTTTAACAACAGCTGCTCTTGAACATTTAACAAATTCTGCTGTTTAGCTGATACTCGCTCCATGGCTCAGAGCGCCAACAATCATCCCACGTTCAAAGGCTGTTAAATCGCGTTGTTTACCCATATCTTCAGAAAAAAATCACTTCTACTGTCGTGGTAAACAACCTGCTTCCCTATTTATAATGGCCTGGCACTCTAGCAACTTCAGCGCGAAATTATAGCTAATTATAGCTAATTTGCCTACAAACGTCAGGTGGTCATAATAATCTGGCCACTCAGTGTATAAGAATACTGTGTCAGTTGTCTGGCCATTTTGTGCAGCAAATCAAAGCACATGGAAATGCAGTCCATCAGTTCACAAGACACGTGTGCCTAAATATAGCATAGTGGATTGGCTGACTGCATTATTATGATTTTGGCTTAACTCTCAAAATGGTTGCCTCCACTCCTAAAACCTTAAAGAAGTTGTCCACTCCCTTGAAAATGAATATGGTAAACATAAAATGTTCTCTCTGCTGTCAGCTATACCAGCATCTAATGCATTAGAATTGGCCATTCACAACAGCAGTGCTTGGAGGAGGTCAAGGAATCAAGGACACCAATTCCTATGCCAATCTTGGCAATTAGAGGAATGGTCTTCACTTAGCTTTAAGCATGTAATCATTTGCTTTACCCAGGGGTAGGGGAATGTTTACCACATACTATTTACTAAAGAGTGGATAAAGAATTACACATGTAGGTCAAGGGCTTTAGAACAAAACGATGACTTGAATACCAAGCCATTCATTTACATGTGAAGACAAATGTTGAACAAGGACATTTTAAATTGCTGTAAGAGGTACCAATATCCTTTCATACTAGTAATCTAAATCTACAATGGGCTCAGATGGTACGATCTTCAACAAATCTGGGCATGTGTAAGGTATGCAGCACCAAACAAAAGTCCATGGACCCATCGCACTCCTGACCACCTGCTCCACAAGAATCAGATGGGTGCTGCGGTAGTCAATGGATGGCAACTGTTACATGCATAGATTGAAACAGGGACACCGGCACTCCAAATGCAGTTCAGATGTGTCTGTCTGGGAGACCCCGAAACGTTGCACCAGTGTGATATGCTGCATCTACGTCAATAGACACATTTGAACTGCATTTGGAGTACCATTGTCCCTGTTTCCATCTAGGTATGCAGCACCAACACCAATCTTTAGGAATGTGTTGAAGATAGTAGCGGCAACTGCATAGTGACAATAGAACATCCAATGCAGTCATCCCTTCTGACCTGGCCCCTAGGATTCCTTTTGCCAATTATTTGAGCATGTTAAAAGTACCCAGGGCATGGCGGTGCCAGGTTGTAAGCTATAAGCGTGACTAATTCCTGGAATGCAATTTTGAGCACTTGAGGAACATCCCAACAGCTGTTTGGAGCATAATCCAAAAACGGTGTTTAGCTAAATATTGTCCCCGCCCTACAAGCCCAATATCCGTGACTAACATTTTCACTTTCAATAACCCTTCATTTTCCAGAGCAATGTGTAAACAGATCTTCCACAAACTAACTGTTTTAGGTTTAGCCTGTAAGGGTAATGTGTAGAAAACATATGTCTGCAGAAGTGCATACAGCGGTTTATGAATTAAAAACAAATTGTTCTTACTATAATACTTTGTGATGTGATGAGGTCTAGTAATGACAAAAAAAGAGCACATAAAACATAATAAAAAAAACATGAGGAAATAAACACAAACAAGTAGTCAAGCCACAAACGTTAAGTCCTTTTGCGCAGTGCCTTTAAACAGTAATGGTATGAAAGATTTATTGTAAAAAGGCACAGTATAGAATCTGTATATAAAAACAAAAAATATATACTCAACATTCTTATTCACGCTGGGCCTGAGTCATTATAAAAATGGAGATACTCCTACACAAAATCAATAACACTGATCAAAGAGCAGTGGGATTCAGTAACGGCTTGCAACATGCGCTAGGTCTAAGCTAGGCTGCTCAAAGCCAATCTGATTGGTTACTGCATGTCACCGCCTACCACTGCTCTTTTGTACTGTGTTATTAAGGAAGCCCAATGGCATTTTTTATTAGAGTATGTTCATAAGGCAAAAAAAAAATTATTATTTTTGTTTAAATGTTTTCTGTCACTATAGGATAAATGGATATTTAAAAAAAAAAACCTTTATACATATTGAACATTTCATTTCTAAAATCTCTTAATTTGAGGGGTTTTTGTTGATTTTGGTATTTAAAAATATTTATGTGTTTAGCACCACTTTAGTTTCCTAACCTGAGAAGCATTTGAACCAATAAAATATGGCTGACATATAGTCCAATATCCTGTCATCAGTTTATATATTTCCCTTTAAAAGAGATTGTGTACGTAAATAAGAAAAGAAAACATACAATAACAACCAAAGCAAGTCATGTTATGATATTGTGGAGGTGGCAATTGCGAATCTGTAGGGAGTGTACGCAAGTCTTGCTGTGACCCTGGTTTTACTGACATCAGCTGCTGTGATGCATGGCATCCGGGGTATTATGTGTTCTGGCTGTTATCTGTGCAGACTGGACAGCAGTATCCTTCCTTTAATACTGGCACCAAGCAAAGAGTGGGAGGGCAGGATTCCACAAAACATGTCATTGAGCCATTCTGAAAAACAAACCATCAGTGTTAATTAGATATAAAACAGCTGGAATCATGAATGAACCATGAAGGTGACGGTAAGGTCAAACTTAAGTGGCCAAAAATGGAGTGGCTTTCAATGGAGCTGGGTAAACCATGCCAAATAAAACAGAGGCAGTTCAGAAATATGAAAAATTAAATACTGGCCTCTGGTTTAGGCCCCTTCACACGAGTGCCGTCCATTCTGATCAGCAAGGGATCTGTGCACATCTGATCCATGCTGATCAGAGCAGTATGGAACGGATATCACTTTTGTGACATCCATTAGGGATGGGCCGAGTGTTCTATTCAAACATGAGTTTGAATCGACATCGGCAGCTCGAGCGCTCGCTGAACTTTATGGGATGTTCGCGGTTTGTTCCACCGCGGACATTCCATAATACAAAATGCCCACTGAAGCTCTGATTTGTTAAAAGTCTTGCACCTGACCACAGGTCAGGTGCAAGACTTTGCCCAATCAGGGCTCAGCGGAGGAGGGGCCTGAAGGAGAAAGTTCTCTATCAGGTCCCCCCATGCTGATTGACAGCAGGCAGTGGGCAGGTGCAATAGCCAGCTTGCTATTGGCTATTGCATTTTACAATATCCAATAGAAGGCTGCGTATGGCTCAAAGCCTGCAGATCAAGAGGAGGCAGGGGGGCGGGGCAGAGGAGAAGCGGCCGGACCAGGGGAGCAGAGGAGAAGCGGCCGGACCGGAGGAAGGAGGAGCCGACGGACCGGAGTAAGAGGAGTGGAGGAAGAGGAGTGGACGAACCAGGAGAAGAGGAGCATACGGACCCGGGAAGAGGAGCGGATGGACCGGCAGAAGAGGCGGCGCGGACGGACAGGAAGAAGACGAGGTGCCGCGGCCGGACGGGGGAACGGAGAAGCCGACGGACCAGGGGAAGACAGCAGCAGAGGTACGGGGGCAGCGAAGCAATGCAGCGGTCTGTGTCACCACTGCCTCCGCCAACACAGGCGGGGAGAACATCGGGGATTTGAAGGGACACAGGCCGCTGCAGCCACATGTACCGGCAGCTGTATGGGGGTCGAACATTCGACACTTACATTGAGTTTGAACTCGAACATTTCGGCAGTTCGAATATGAACCAAACACAGGGGTGTTCGGCTCATCCGTAACATCCATGTCCTTACTTATTTTTCCTCCATCGCCAGATGAAAAAAGAAATTGAACCAACTGTACCAGTGTAAGGTTCATGGGCAGTCAGATGTAAGCAGACATGTGTCCGTTTACATCTGATTACACCTGATATGTGACCATCGGGCCCGCCAAAACAGAAATCTGTTCCATTTTGTTTTCCGGACATAGACAAAGTCAGGGGGTAATCAGATGTATACAGACACATGTCCTGTTAGATTTGGCTGTCGATGGACTTTCCAATCACTCAGACATGATCGGACAGTCCATCTAAAATGGGCCTAAAGGCTCATGCAAAAAGGCGTATTGCAGGAGAAATTATTTCTCTTTCTACTCTTGTGGACATAACAACTAGTTTATAGTATAGCACACTTATAACCCAAAATGATGGCCTATGAATATAACCTAACATTACAGCTCATCGATTGAAAATGTGGCTTCTACATGTTTGGGGGTTTATTGTAAAGTTATAGTTTTATATTAACAAAAATGTCTAGCATGAGTATAAAAACTGCATGTATAACTTTATTTATATACATTTCTAAGTGTGGCAAAGGCAGAGATGCCAGTTAAGAAAACTATGAAGGTAAGAGAATTTGTAAGCTGACTTTTTAGAGTTCAGGAGTTTCTAGTGAAGGGCACAGTTAATACAACAGCATTCAAAAAAAACATTTCATTCAATTGTGATTTTCCAACCTTGTGGCAACAATTTTGGGAAGGCCCTTTTTCTATTCCAGCATGACCGTGCCCCATGTACATTTCCATAAAAACATTGTTTGATGAGTTTGGTGTGGAGGAACTCGAGAGTCCTAACCTCAACCCTACTGAACATCTTTGTGATTAGTTGGAATGCCGAATGCAAGCAAGGACCTTTTGCCCAACATCAGTACCAGAGCTCACGAATGCTCTTTTGGCCGAATGGGCACAAATCCCCATGGACACACTTCAAAAGCTTGTGGAAAACCTTCATAGATGAGTGGAGGATGTTATAGCGATTGTTAAAAAATAAGCTGCAACAGGAACAGTCAAATTTACCTGTAAATGTTGACAAAAGTGAGCAGACCTCCCCAAATAGCAGCTGGCCAAACTTTAACACAGCCATATATACATTGTTTTAAGAACACATATATAGGTATTTCTTATTGCTACGTACTTTACATTCACATTTTGTACACGGATCTTTTTTCCATCTTTCATTAGTGGCATATGATTTTCCAGTTTCATCAGTGCAGTCTGTGTTGCTTAAGCGAGATTCGAGGTTCTTGATCTGAAAATAAAAAATTATGACGACACTATGAACGGAAGTACATGAGGCTGGACAAAGATATCAGCTGGTGAAAGGCTGTATGGGCAGCATGTGACTGCTGAAAGATCTTAAGTGTCTGTGTAGACAGGCTTTGGAACTGTGTCACTGGCATCAGTTTAACATTAGTTTGAGATGCTTCAGAGATCATTCACAATTCACCGACAGGTGCATTTGCCCTGCAGCTGATCTTCTGCAGACAGGCATTTTAGCTGCAGCTCACCTCCTCCTGACCGGCATCTGACCTGCATTTGATTTGCTTTAACCTCCCTGGCGGTATGATTATTTCCTCTTTTTTTTTCGTTTTTAAATTCCCGCCGACTCCGCCCCCTTGTGACGCGGACGCTCGCAAGGGACGGAACCCAAAAGAAAGATGCTGGCATCGGCCTGAGGACAAAGCACAGCTCGAGTGACAAGGTAAGAGACGCGGTTACCGCTTATGGTACTGAAAATGAACCCTGAGCCACACTCGGGAATACCGCCAGGAATGTTAATGAGGATTTGAATTGCCATAGACAGGTCCTTAATATGGAGAGTGCAGCCATACACCTCTGGTAGTAGGCAAGCAATAATCTTTCAAAAACTACTGTTGTCTGATGACACCTGTAGGCATGAGGGCTATCACCTGAGTCCACTGAATTTCATGCTATAGGTACCTTTAGCAGATTATGGCAATAGGGGGGAAATCATAGCAATTGCTGTTTGAACTTGCATATGGTTGCATGGGATATATTTGCACTAGATTTATGATGCTGGTGTAATGTTCATAAATGAGGTTAAATAGACTCCAGGAAAGAAGACTTGTAACTCCAGGCAAAAAGCTTCACTGTCGCTTCTTGAGGAAGTGGTCATGGGGACTGTGCCGCCCCAATGGGGCATAGAATATGTTGTAGAAGTTAGTATAGATAGAAGTTTAACATAGTGTGTTTGCCTATATATTTTCTCATAGTTAAATCCATGTGTTATCCTATGCTGCCATCTAGTGGCCTTTGTGATATCACACATGTCTTTTCTGTATTTCTTGAGAGAGAGGGTATACAGGGAGAGAGAGGGTATACAGAGAGAGAGAGGGTATACAGAGAAAAATACACAGAGAGGATATAATGTAAAAGAAGATGGACAGAGGGAGACCTACTGTGGAAAAACGTGTGATCTGCTTGCAGCATCCTTCTCACTGTATAGTAGCTCTAAATTCTTCAGAGTTTGCCGCCCACTATTTCCTGCTTCCTGGTCACATGTTTCCTGTGACTTCACAGGGCAAATGATGCTACCGAGATCAAAGGGAGTTCGTATACTGAACTCCCTTTGATCTCCTGCCACAGGGAAGCTGCTCGTCGGGCTCCACTGTCTGCTCGTCACAGACGAGTGGACGAGTGGATTTTTCGAGCCCTGACTATAACCGTTCAACTGCTGTTCCTATCATCTGCTGTAACCTGATGTTAAAGAATAAACACCTCTTTTGAATGAATCGGTATTGACGAGTTCAGCTATCTGACGAGGATTGTCCGCAGTGAGTATATCTGCTTATACAGGCCAGGCATAGAGGTCTCAGCAAGGGATATATTTCGCTATCACAACGATCGGAGTCAGAATAGGGACTTCTTAAGTAGCGATTGTTTTGTCAGGTGATGCTCCAGTTTCAGACAGCCGCAGAACAAGTGCAGATGGAAACAGGCGCAAAACACGTGCAATTGGAAAAGTAGTGCAAGCTCAGGTGAAAACAGGGGCACATGCTAAAAGACAAATTTGCACATAAAAAAATGATGTAAGAGGCTAAAACTGTCATAATTGCTTTGATAAATTCCTCCCAGTGAGATTAAACCTGAACTCCAGGTAAACCGTAACATACACAGATGAAATGTATATATGGAGTCTGCCAAAAGATTTGTTTTTCTGTAAATTCACTCCTGAGATTTACACAGCTCTGCCACACAGCATAGTCCTGTCTAGCGGGGGCAGCAGACCTGATTTTTCTCTGCTGCAGTGATACATACAGGTCTTCTCCCTTTCACCAGCCCGTGACTGGACTATGAAAGAAGCAACAGCAGACCGATGAGCTTATCCTTCTGCTCTCTCCTCCTATAAGCATGATCCAAGCACTGCAGCACAAATGTACACCAGAGCTCAGACTGGGGAGGGATAAGCAGCACAAGGAGCCAAACACCAGGTCAAAGTCAGGTATTTACACTGCTTACATTTATATAATATGCGCAAAGCAGTTCATTCATCATAGCACCCAGCAGATGCCAGGATTGAAGATGGAGCTGCGCAAGCACAGCTCTCTGTACAGTTTCGGAGGTTTGCAAGGAGAAAGGTATGAATCCTCTACTGCATAATAAAACATAAACGTTTTACATTAGACTAAAGTTTCACTTTAAGGATGTATTAATGAATATACAGTAGAGCCGCACTGAGTTGTGTCTTTTATACTGTATCTGCCAGGACTTCAGCTATAAGCAAAAAAACGAGTATCCCATATCAACCAATCAGAAGTCATCATTCATCCAAAGTCTAGAACATCTGAAATTTAGCAGCTATGATAACTGCACTGTGCACTTCAGCTTTGCACTCTGCTGTTCCTTCAGCCCACAAGTTATTTCACACTGGGTAATGTACGCATAGTATGTATGTGAGCGTACCTGTTTCCTTAGACTTGTTATTATCTTTTGCAAATCAAGCACAAACTCTTTAAAGTCACTGACTGGTGGCAGATTGGCCGGTTGCTTGGTGTGTTGAGTTGTGTTCACAATATTCTCTTGCAAGCTGGAAAAAGGCACATAGAACTGTCAAACTGAGTACTTGTAAAGTAACACCAAATCGCAACGAACCATCATTTTCCAGAATCCCCTAACATATCCTTAAAACCTTTGAAGCATAGTAACATACAGAAGTAAAAAGCACTCACCTTTATGTGCATGATCCGCCAAAGTAAATTCCAGCATTGTGCATGTAAATGGCAATGTATAGTGCTTTGGATACAGGTTATTTATTTTTTTATGTTCATAAAGCTTTAAAAAATATTTACTTAAGTATACAGAGTGCCCCACATGTCTGGATCTATAGGCATCGAATCATTGGAAATCATCATTTCTATCTCTATAAAGTGCAGCTGCTCCGGGAGTGGTGACAACACAGGCGTATTAAATATTGTGATTGGTTCTTAAAAAAACGGCGGGAATTAATGTCGTTTTACAACGATGAAGACTCATTTCATCTCAATGGTATTGTGTAAACCAATGAATGTTACTGGCCTGGAAATAACTCAAACCAAAAACAACCATACATCAGTTCTCCTACATTAGGACATGTTCAGTGTTCTTGTAATTCGCCCATACACAAGTTTTGCAAAGTCTGAGCCCATCGATTTGAACATTTACTGTAATAAAAAATACATTTTTGCCTATGGGACATCCTTTATATTAAACAGTGCCCTTTAAGAATGGGTATTATTAACTAAGGTGTTTAAAGGGTTTGTTCACCTTTTCACTTAGAAATAAAAGCTGAACTCACAACACCCTAATCACCTCCCTGGCCCTCACTGCACTTCTTAGCTGCAACCAGTATATTGTTCCTGACATTTGCATACTTCACTCTAAAGCCCTGGTCAGTGTGGTTACATGAAGTCGGCTCAGAAATGATTCTCACTTGAAAAGGTTCCAACACTTGAAAAATTCACTACACAAAATTGGAGGTTGAATAACAATACGATGCTTGCAATACGGAGTGGTAATTGTTCAGTGTGGCCACATGACCATGCTAACCAATGATAATTTCCCACTGCAAGAATGATATTGCTATACAGCCTCCAGTGCTGTGTAGTGAAGTTTTCAAGCGTCGGGACAGTTTCAAGTTTTGGGTCATCCTTGCAATGGGGACTAGGGAGGGGGGCTTGTGTTAGCCTATTGTTCATCTACATGGACACAAAGGCAAGTATAAATTGCAGTTACTCTGACATTACATCATTTCCCAGCTTTAATTATTTTCTCAATAAAATTACCTAGACTCCTCTTCAGTGACATGAGGTTCCTCTGCTTTTTCCTCCTTATAGCTGTGTTCCAGGGAGCGTTTACCTCTGAATTGGCCTGAGAAGGAACTAAACTGTCCTCTTGACCTACAATCTGAATACACACAAGCCAACAGTGAAATACATACACCACACTACTGGTGTTATTTCAAGTGGAACTCAAGCAAAGTGGACAACAAATCTGGTTTTGTTACTGCCCGAGTCCCCATGGGGGAGATTTCCTTTTACTTCCAGTCCTGATGACTGGTGTCACTGGGACAGTAAGTAAGGAGGTATCTCCCCAACACAGACAACAACAGAAACAGAGGCACTGGTGAGGTAGCCTTCCCAGGGTGCAGCGGTGAGGCCCGGTCTATGTCACTACGGTAGTGCCTCAATTAACCATGAAAATGAAATGTAAGTAACAGGATAAATGTTTGCTTTGCACATGTTTTTGGATCAATATTCAGAGGTGCATGCATCATGAATTTTTAGTGTTGGGGGGTAAAAGGTCCACTTTAACACTCTATAAAACAAAATTAAATAAAAATTAAACAGTTACATGGTTCAGATAGGTTGGACTAGCCAACAGTAAATATTGTTTTTTTTCAAAGTGCATCAAAGCAAAATTTGCAGTAAATTAGAAGAAAAAGATAATACCAGCTGGAAAAAATAAATGAAAAGTAGAATGTTTGCCTGGTGCAATCACTTAGATTTAAAGCTGAAGTTTGGATAAGCAAATATCTAAATACAGAGGCATGTGTATTTTTACTTCAATCTTGGTGTTTTGTGTATTTCTTTCAGATCTGTGCAGTAGTCCAGTGTAAAACTTTGCATATGTGCATGAGCTTCCTGAAATAAAGACCGGTCAGTGCTGTTCTCTTCTGTAGGTGCAAAGTGTCTAGTATTCGCCCCCTTTGCAGTTTTCTGCAGTCAGCCTGTAGTGGGTGGAGCCTGCCGGACTCCTCCCACAGCTCTGCTCCCTGCACAGGCCATGTACAGCACAGTGATGATGTTACTATTACTTTTAGAAGGTAATAAGAGATGGACCTAAACCTAGATGGACCTGTGTCTGTATTTAACCTTGCCTACTATGTTACTATCATTTGCAAAGACATTTGGTGCAAACATCATGGATTTATATCATTTGTGGCTTTTGAAGAATATATTGAAATTAAGGATTTTGTGTAGGAGTTAAACTTCACAGCAAACCTATGGTTTGCCCATCTGCTCTCCAGCCACTCCATTCATCACGGGGACCAGAAAGAAACACCAGGGTATAGATAAACATGTGACAGCATTGTACCAATCAGCAATGTCAAACGTGGCGTCCATAGCTTTGTGTAAACTACTACTCTGTCGACCTGTAGCTTACAATGGTCATTTATTTGCTCCCAGCAACTGAACAGAGCAGTCTGAGGAACACAATATAAGTGTTTACTGCTGTGGGAAGGGTGTTTTAATGTGACCCTGTTGCTTTTCCATGCATGACCACAAAACACAAGTTAACTTTAAGCTTTTGATTTGTTTTTGCATGAAATAAAGCAAATAAGTGTTTTCATGGGCAGCACAATCCTCAAGATTCATACAAATTAGTTGAGGATGATATATGAACTTCACCTTCACAACAGTCCTGCCACATCCTTAGGTCCATTTTGGGGATCTTTTTGCAGTCAACATAGCCATGAGGAAGTTCAGCAACTCTAAACACGTCAGGCTGCACATTGGTGATGTTGTCCCCATTGTCACACAGAATTCTTGCGAGAGATGTCTGCTTGATCTGGGTCAGTTGCGCAGGGGTGAACACACCAGGATTTTCATGCCACAACCTGTTGTACCAAAATGATACCTGTGACTATATTGTTCTGTTTTACAACAACGCTATATGCAGAGTAATTAATGCTACATAAAATCTATTTAGTGCTGGTGAGTTTTCCATCCTGGACCATATGTGGATAATTCAGTGGTGTCCAAAGATAGTGAGACAGGAATCACAGTCTCATCAAAAGTGCTAACACAAACACATTAAAACACACACAATTTTACATGATAAAAATTAGGTTGTGTTGAGTAAATAGATACCACATATGTCAAGCCTCATAAATGCATGCACCCATAAAACAAACTAGAATACCAGAAATTGCTTAAAACTCTTTACACTGCATCAGGCAGGGGATCAGGGGATGGGAGGGGGGGGTGCACCACGGTATAAATGTAGAATCACACTAACAAAAAAAACAGCAGTACAGTAAAACAAACATGTAATCTAATGGCTGCTATTTGTATGCATCCCATTACTGCAACAATATTGTGTACCTCAAGCTTTTACAAAGCATCATTGAAGCTTCCAGCTCCAGCGTTGAACAGCTTTTGAAGGTTTTAAAGCAACATTTAGCTCCACTGCAGGGATGTTAAACACAGATAATAAAATGCAGGCTGTCACATTAAACAAGCTGCTAGAAGGCTCCACAGGCATCCAATAGGTTCAATAAGTAGCGCTGAAGCCCACTAACTGCTTGTTTAAAATCACAGATGGTGACTTTCATTACCATTTGCATTTAACCATCCCAAACGTGAGCCAATAGTGGTTTCACAGGCTTCAAAAATTTGCTTAACGCTGGCTGAAACCTTTGTAAATGTTTTATAAAAGCATGTTGGACACACTGCTTTAATACAAAATGAACACCAAGTGTGCAAGGCTTAAACCCAAAAAAATGAAAATATGTTGCCTCTGAGCATTGCTAAAATATGGTGGCTGCATTAGTTTTTTTTTGGGGCTTTTTTCTCTCTTTAATTTGGCCAGTAACACACGTCCTATCATAGGGTGGCTCCGCTCTATGGAGAAGCAACAGAGCCACACTTGGACAGAAACATGGTCACCTTGTGGAGAGAGAAGTGTTAGATCTACTAGCAGATTTAGATGGACTTGACTAATAAATTAAATCTGTACTTCAACTCAGTGGCGTCACAAGGGGGGTGCGGGCCGCACCGGCTTCCACCATTGGAGGGGTGACACCAAAATGACAGACCGTCATTTTGGTGTCACCCCCTATGAAAAGTCGGGGACTCGGTCACGGACCGAGAGCCCGACAGTGTCAGGAGAGAGCTGCATACCTCATCCTGCCGTGTGAACGTCCCCTCCTCTCTCTGCCGGCGTCCATCACCAAGATAGACGCCGGCAGGGGTCAATAAGACAACCGCGCATGCGTGATGACATCACGGTGGGGTGTCACCCGGTCTCCGCTCCGGGTTGGAGTCCTTTTGAAGAAGTCACCCAGCCTCGGGACGCCCCTGCTTCAACTAACACGTCTTAAGCAGCTACAGCAACTGTTTCTCCCCCCATTTGGGAAAACGTTTCTACATAAATTATTAAAGCTGACCATTTGCAAGTGCCCCTGTCAGTGTTAAATGGTTTGTCTCAACCCTCTATCTGCCACTTTTGCGGGACATTTTGGCCTGTTAAATGGAAGTTGAAAAATAACAGACTTATTGGGCGGATCACCAGTTGAAAATAAAGCAAAACAATGGATTTTGTGAATGTTTTTGTTATATGTGACACTAAATAAACATGTTTTGTAAAGACAAGTTTTAAATTGGCTGTGGTTAACACCTATGAAGCCTCAAATAGAATATTTGTGTGTGAAAATGAAGTAAAAAAAAAAGAAAAGAAAACTAATGCAGCCACCACATTTAAAGTGAAACTAAACTCGGGAGTTAAATCTTAAAAATACATTCAAGTACCTGAACTATTAACAAAAATGCATCTTATTTGTCTATCACTGAGCTGTAGATCCTCAAATCATCTCTTTAATGGTGCCGACACTGTCCTTCCTTCTCGAGGGGGGCTACTTTTGTTCCCCATGGTCCCTGTGTGTGTTGAAAAGTAGCCACCGCTCCAAGCTCACTTCCATGATGGACTCACATCTGACTTTTAGTTTACTAATTTGTATTGAGATTGTAGTCCATCACAGGAGTGAGCTTGGAGCGGTGTCTACTTTACAACACACATAGGGACCATGGGCAACAAAAGTGGCCACTCTCCAGAAGGAAAGACAGTGTCAGCACCAATTCAGAGATGATTTAAGGATCTACACCCGGGTGTTACACAGATAAGATACATTATTGTTACTAAGGTGAGCTACTTCAATGCATTTTTAAAATGTAACTCCTGAGTTTAATGTCACATTCAGGATTGGTAAACTGCAATTATTAAAATTTAGATATGCTTTAAGAAATGTGCATCTCCAAAAGAACTACAACACGTATGGTGCATAAAAATATCAAAGAACAAACAAAAGAAAAACAGCCTCTGATGTTTGTAAAATCAAGAAAATAAAATTAAAACAAGAAAACATCTACAAGAACATACAAAACAGAAAATGACAGTAACCTGGTTCACTAATTCTTACCTGTCTCCATCTCTTATGTTTCTAAACTGAGTAGTTAGTAGACACATGAGTGTTGGTCCCAGCCGACTTCCGGGAATGATGTCCTCCACCATAAGTGCAGGGAAGAGATCAATATTTAATGGTGAGCCATATAACCTGAAGATAAAACCATAAGTCTAAAACATCATGCATTCATGAACGTCATTTATCATGAACTACTGCTTCATACGTTTTATAAGCTGCTTGGGTTATTGTTAGAGAAACATGGAGGCTGCCATTGCTGACCTCATCTTATGAAAACACTGAATGCCTGGCTATTATGCTGAACCTAGATTCAGTACTTTCAGATGATGACCTACAACAAGATTCAGATGGAGATTTCTGACTTTTCTTAATTGGTGTTGCAGGGGAACACATTTTTTTTTCTTAATCACAAAGAGTTCATACTGTGCAGTGTGACTGCTTTCTTGTTCTTGGACATTAGTGTGAACAATGCTGAAGATATTAAAACTCGTGGGCAGTTAGAACAAACGTGCAACTAGTATTTGGTTAAGGAGAGGGGCAACAATGGGTTTGGTCGAAACATGTTTATTTCGTCACATGATCATTTTAGTATGCATTCACATGCCAAGATAGTGCATAAGTTTTGTCATTTTTATCTGTCTTCTTATTTTTTAAAGGAGTTTTATTTTCGGTTTACAAAAACAAAGTATAAAAATAGTAACCGCAGTAACTACTGCAGGAAACAACCAGAACCGGGGATATGCAGAGCCCATAACAAATTCAACACTACAGAACAGACATTAACAAACAGAACACAGCCGAACCATACAACACACAAGCTCTCCGCCCTCTGCTCAGCCCTAGAGTGTAGACAACAAGCAGCAAGATAACAAAGGAAAGGAAGGGATGGCTAAGTTCACAATGTAAAGCAAAAACATCTGCATATGAGCTGTGGCTGGGGTAGGCTCCATCTGAATGAATACAGAAGAATCCAAAAATGGTTACCAAATTTTGTAAAACTTTTGTGAGCATGCTCTACCTTGGAAAATAATTTTGAGTTTTTCGAAGTTCCAAGTTCACCTGGCAAGCACCTGTGGCACGGTAGGAGGAAGGTCACTTTTGCAGTTGAGCAAAATGGCTTTCCTAACTTGAAGGAAAATCAGCCCATACATAACTAAGGTTATGAGTTACAAAATCATCCAATATTCCAAGAAGGCAAACGTCAGGGGTCTTTGGGGTCATTTCTCATATTTAATAGTCATTGAACCACTGAAAGGCTTTAGTGCTGATGAATAATCTTTCCCTGAAAGTGCCTCATAGTAAAATCCAGTCAGAAGGTACAAGTACAAAAGAAGAAATTTGGCCGCCAATTAAAAAACAAGTGATGCAGCACTTTGGTGTCCTGCAAAGCATACTTCCCAACTTTCTGAGATGAGAAAGAGGGACAACTTTCAGCACACTGTATGTAGGCAATGGACATACTCCTTCCACATCCCCAGTTATGTGGACCATTAAGTATTTATATACCAAAAATTATTGGTTACACTCAGAATAGTTTTTCACCATTACTTTTCCTTTAGGGCCCATTCACACCACATCCAGATCATCTCCAGACCAGACCAGACCAGATTGTTTCCGGACCCAAAATGCATCCTAATGCATCCCTATGCTATTTCTGGCCCCTGTTCACACCAGTGCAGTCCATTCCGGACCAGACCAGAAAAATGCTGCTCGTCTTATAATGTCTGGTCTGGAATGCACTGGAACTGCGGCAGGTTCACACCATTTTTTGGACCAGATCTGGTTGCTTTTCAAAACGGCAAACAAGACAATTAAGAGATCAGATAAAACTTTTGGTAGTTAAATAGTACATCATAGATATCTGTACATTGGACAACAAAGTGGACAACTGAGGAGGAAAGAGGGACAAAGGGATTTGGTTCTAAAGGAAGCCAAATGTCACCAGCACACCGGAAGAGCTAATCAAGTGAACATCCTTTATAGATGGAAGTTGTCAGATTGTTTGCTACCAATCTGTCTGATCCTGACCCCCTCATGCCTCATCATTGTTCAATGAGACCTCCAATATCATTGCTGGACCAAGATAACGGATCAACCAATGTGATGCAATGTGTACAAACAACATGAGCTGACTTTATAGTGTGCAGCATTCTAAACTATAATGTAAATACAGATAAAGAGCTCTGGGAAAGCAGAGCTCAAGACTCAACTTGAATGTCTTTTCAACTTGAATGACTTCTCTTGTAAAATTTAAGGATGAATTGCTCCACAGTGTTTTCGCCAACAGAGGGCTTGATTTAAAGTTAATTTGCTGTTTGGTAGGAATATGTAAATACTTGAATGTACATACCCTGGCCAAAGGTTTACTTTAAGGACTTTATCCATTGGTAACCACAATACAACTGTTATTTCCCCTTGAACAATTGCTCTTAATATGAGAATGTTGCAAGAATAAGTAACAGAAAACTAGAAATGAGTTATTGTCACATTAACCGACACATACTGACACTGCTAAACTTGCATCTAAGCATCAAAACACTTGAAATTGATGGAGACCTGAGTTTTTAGGGATATCTACAGACATCCCATAGACCCCCCTACAATGGAATTCACTCAAACACTAACAATAGGTGCAAAAAAGCAAAATATACCCTTACAGTACGTTTCATGCCATTATGTCAAGTGAACATTACTTATATAGTTAAAATGTACCTTCTTATTTTTTCAATTACATCTGGATTCTTGATTTCATTCCTTAGATCTTCAAAGGTATGTGCTGAGGAAAGATTGCAGTAAACTCTGAAGTCATGGTAAGGTGGAATTCCATGGTCCCGTCCCCTCTGGATGTTGATAGCTGCCAAGTCCAAGGCTACAGTGTGTGCCATTGAAAAAAGCTTCTCTGTCAGCTCTGTATTTAACAGCTGGGAGGTAACTCGCATTTTCCCAGCAACGCCAAAAAGACCTCGGAGGAGAGGATCTATTCCCCCTTCATTTACAATTCTATAAGGAGAGAAGAAAGCCCTGTGTAGAGGTAAATGTCCTTGAGGAATTGGATCAAATTTTTCATCTAGTCTGTAAAGAATAGGATTTATCAGGGTGTGACCAAATCTAAACGCAGCTGTAGCAAACTCATTCAGAATGCCGGCATTGATATTTGGGTTATATCCCTTGTATTCACCAAGCATTTTCATGCCAAAGTCTCCAAAAATCTTTGGCAGCCAATGAGAATATGTTATGTGCTGCATTTCAGCTCCCACTATTTTACGAGTTTCATGGTAAATTGTATCACCGTCCCAATGTGGGTTCAGTCTCAACAATTCGGCAGCAATTCTATTATGTTCTCTAAACCACAGTGTATGCATACTAGTTAGACCAAGCTGCTCGTTGGCTCTAAAGTCACCAGCTAAAAAGCATGGAATGGGACTTTCATTTTCATCCCTCATGCACTCAGTGGGAGGCCCAGTGGCAAAAGGAAGGAGCGGTTTTCCAGATCTTTGAACAATGCCTTGTTTTAAGAGTCCCCGATGGCTTGCTGAATCTCTGATCTCTTGAGATTCATGGTCTGAGCTACCATATACATTGGAAGCATCAATGTAAGAGGTCAACTGGTTCATCTGTTCCCGGGGATAGACAGAATTCATTAACAATGAGGTCATTCCACTTCCACAAACGGGACTAGAACGGACAAAGAACATACAACGAGCGCCATTCCTCACTCGTGGGTCATTTGCTGGAATTGTAAGAGGAAAGCAAGGTGCATCATTTGTGCAGACCACGCTGCAATCCTGGCCATCAGAAAATCTAGCCTGGCTTAAGGCAACTACTGTAGAATCCAAGTCATGGTCAAGGAACTGTCCCCATTGCATTAACATGTGAGTATACTGCTCATCCGGAGTTATAGTATGAGTTCCAATCAAAGTAGTTGAAACTGTACGAGGTAAAGGAAGGGGATACCCATTATATAATCTATTGTACACGCCTCTTGGCAAATTAAAACCATTCTCATATACAGATTTCAGCAGACGCTCGAAGGCCGTCAGGGAGGCTCCCCACATTGGGTGCTGCAGGTTATTACAGGTGCCATCATGGGTTCTGTATTTCTGGTGAAAACACATGTTGGAGCAATTATTTATCTTTCGATGGGCTCTACAACCTGAGAGGTTGGCAATCAGGTTAAGATAATGAGGAGAAACCAGATCATTGTAGTGATAGCCTAGAAATAAAAATATAAAACACTTCAGTTAAACATCTTGCTGAATTTGCAAACAATTGTATATGATAACATAATTTATATTCAAACTGGTGGCCTGTTCCAAGTCATTTTTTGCTTTAGGACTTTTCTTCATTCACAGATTCAGTTAAATTAAATGATAAACATTTGAAAACACACTTAGTGTTATGCAATGAGGAGGTACAAACCATTACAAGTCATATTAGTGACATGATTGCTGACTGGTTACTTTGGGTAACTTAAAAGTGGTATTTGCTTTATATGTGTAGTTTGGTGGGCTGGGTCTCCTCTTTTGTACTTATTTCATTTAGGCCTTAGCTCCTACCATGATGTGTTGGGTTTTCTCACTTTCCCTCTACTCTTGTTAAAATAATTTAGAAATACAACAGGAAAAGTGGTATCCCCCCATAATGACTACATCAGGCATATAGATTTAGGAATTATTAAAAACAGTGCTCACTACTGAAGCTGACAGATTTCAAAAGTCATTAGGCCATCAACTGCCACGCATATCCCCAAAAAAACAAAAACAAACTGAAATACTAGTATTGAGTGAACAGATCAATAAACAGACCCACATATAGCCCATAACCCAGTGGCATTGCTACATCAGCTGTCTCACATTTGTAGAAAGGTAAAGTAGGGTTAGGCTGCTGATCTAATAACAGCAGCATCTACTGGCCTGCCACAAACTCAGCAGCTGTGCCTGTGCTCATTCACTACTAGTCTGTGGTAGTTCCTCCTGCTGATGGGTGACAAATAGTGTAAGCATTTCTAAACAAACAAGCTGCAAATGCAGTTGAATTGTAACCAGTTTAGATTTAAGCTAGGCATAAATGAAAGACTGAGAACAGGGGTTAAGATGCATTTGTGGGCTCACAATAAGGTAACAATATCAAGTTCTAGAGAGGCAGAGTCGTGGAGTGGATCCTGACAATCAGCTTCCATTTTTCATTTCACATTAATACGTACTTGTCCCATTTAGGTCAACCATCAAGCCATTTTGAACATGTTCTTGTATGAGCTGCAGAGTCCGTTCAAATATTTCCCCTGCCCTGGCTTGTTCCACTGTGTAGGGATCACGTGGATATCTGAATAGGGCCAGAAGATCATTCGGAGAACGAGGGCGACTTGTATAAAAGTGGCACAAAAAAAAGTTATTTTACATCACTACATTACACCAAACAGCAAAATGTTTAATACTTTTGCACAGCATTCATCTATTCTAGCGAGCCTGCTATAGGGACAGCTGTAAAAACGTGAAGCATGTGCTGCACAGCCACAGCAATACCATAACATTTCTTGTATGCATCTCATTCCTTCATCCACAGTGATGCTTAACTGGAAATAAACTGCTATGTTTCTAGTTAGCAATGAGTTTAAATAAGGACATACTGCATAATCTGATCAGGTCATTCAGAAATGCTAACTTTCACTGAAAAGACTCTGCACCACCTGCAACCTATACACAGAGGGAATAAAAGAATGTCTTATCAAAAACTACACCCTTATTCAAAAAACCTTTGTGGCAGCTTATCGTGTTAATACTTTTGTTTATCCCCCTTTCAAAGTAGCTGACATTAATCTGCACAATCCACAGACATCTAACATTCATCCAATGATCCAAATTCTAATCATTTTCTTATGAGATATGCAAAATAAAAAAGAGGAATTAATTACTACAAGTGTTGCAAGTGTGCCTTATCTGGCCCGTACGGCTTTTATCGTACGGACATGCCACAAACCCGCCGAACATCGTACGATGCTCGGCGGGTTGCAGTGTTTTCAGCCAGCTTTAGTTAGTTTTGCTAAATGCTTTGAAAGCACCCTACAGCTCCAGTTTGGGGAGGTTGATAACAGATCTTAATGGGAGTATGAACTGTCATTTTAAATAAGCTGCTAGCAGGCTTCCATTAGGCAAACGTCATGTAGTGCTTGAAGCTTACAAAAGCCTGCTAGCAGCTCATAATATAGCAACAGTCATTACTTCCAGCTCATTATATAGCAACAGCCATTACTTCCAGCTCATTATATAGCAACAGCCATTACTTCCAATAAGATCTGTATTTAACCTGCTCAAACTGCAGTTAGAGGGTGATTTAAGGGTCTCAACAAAACTGCTTGAAACTGACTGAAATCTTTGGAAAAGCTTTAGAACAGCTTGCTGTACACACTGTTCCTATGCAAGTTGAATGGACAAGGCCTTAATTGACTACGGATGTCACCATTTAAGATGATTCTCTATATATATGGCTATGAGGAATCCACCAGGTAAATCAAAACACAGTAAAGGTGGTCATATACTGTGTGAAATTAGGCCTGAACTGGACAAAATTTGCACAGTAGGTCGGCACCCTTTCAGCTGGCATCCCTCGATCAGATTATTGAAGGAACCCGTCAGAAAATATTCATGGTGGCAGCAGCCAATAAGCTGCGTCCACTGTTAGAATACAAAGGGAACAGTGAGTATTCCTGGATCAACGCGTTTGTAGTGTTAGAGGAATCCGCTTTATTTTTTTTCGCTCAGCCCGTAGGTTGAAAAAAAAAAGAGCAGTGTATGGGCAGCTTTACAGTACAATCTGCTCTCTAGTATACTCATAGCACATATGTGGAGAGCTTAGACTGGTGACAACATTGTGCTGGCATCAGGAGATCTCTGCTGGTGTTTTGGGCAGCACTAAACACTTACATTTCCCCAAAATGGCACAGGAATGCAACACTTTAAAAGCCACATTCTAGAGAAACAACCCTCCAGAAGCCAGGCTGCACATCTAAAAACGGCACTGAAACTTAATTCATAAAAAGGAGTAATATGTTTGTTAATGAAATGGTAAAATTAGCTAACCTTTGGCCTTTATGCTTATAAGATCTATAATGCAGCAAGTGATCTTGAATTAGGAACACCTGCAGAAACACAACAGGGAACTACAAAAAGAGTAGATAAGAGCACATGCGGCCATTGAATCACTGGCTTAAGAGGGTCAAAACCCACTAAAGTAAAAAAACATACACAATTCCCAGTGGCCTATACAGTACATTTGCCCTTTTAGAACTAATGTATTAAACACAAAGGTGTATGAAAAACTGAACACTTTTATTCAGCAGAAATGAAACATTTTTAGCAGTCTTATCAAATTTCCATTACCTCTCAAACAAATGGGACCTTGTTGAGTTGATGGCCCTATCAACGGTTGCAATAGCTTCATTAATTGATGCAGTAACAAAGGGGTCTCCAGTACGGCTGACTTCAGGTACTACAAAAGGAAGAATGAAACATCTGATTAATTAAAAAAACAAAAACTGAAGCCACACCAAAAAGTGCCTAGTATTTCACTCGGATAAAAGCTATTGAAATTAACACACTAGATTGCGGATGGTCAGTGTAATAAATTTAGGTTGTGGAACACTTTTTAAAAAATGGTAATACAAATTTATGTTACCTGGAACTGAGTTTCCCCGCAGGGATTCCCCTCTCCAATCCTCCAGCGCTAAGTGGAGGAACGAACAGGGGAGGGGCGGGCACAGCTGGCTCTGCCTCTAGATAGGCAGAGCCAACTGTCACTCACGCAGCTGGATCTCAGCAGTAATGTCAGGATCCGTCCCGCCTGCAGTGCTCACAGTGAATTGCCGTATTGCCCGCGATATACTGAGCTTTTGGTCACGGGAGGACCCTAGTATATGTCCTCCCGTGACCCTAAAGAGAACTATGGGTAAAAACACTTACCCCATAGTTCTCTTTAAAAAAAAGATAATGAGGGGAATTTAATCAAAACTGGAGCAGGCAAAATCTGGAGTAGATTTGCTCTGTAACCAATAAGCTTCTCTCTCTCATTTTCAAATCTTACCTGAGCAAACTGAGGAGAGATGCTGATTGGTTGCCATGGGCAGGGCCGCCATCAGGGGGATATGGCCGATACACATGTAAGGGGCTCGGGCAGCCCGCCAGGGACCCATACATGAGTATCAGCCGACGGTGAAAAGCAAGGAGGCAGCCAGGCCCCCGCAGCGCCGGAGGAGGCCTGGCCCTAGCAGCGCAGGACCCCAGCATTGCCGATCCAGCAGCTTCGAGACAGGCTGGGGCCCCATCAGCACCACGTCACTTCCGGCCAGTCCGGCGGCAGAGGAGGCCAGGTGTAAAGGGCACCAGAAGCAGGTAAGAGGAGCTGGGAGCGAGGGAGGGAGATGCAGCCCTGACCAGCCCACCTGAGACCCCTGCAGAGCCCACCATAGAGTCTCAGATGGGCTGTGCAGTATCTATGGTGGGCTCTGCAGGGTCACTCTCAAGTGGGTCCTGTGTGCAGTACGTCACTAAGCCCTGCGTCCAGCGGGTCACTAAGCCAAGTCACTAAGCCCAGAGTCCAGCGGGTCACTATGCCCAGAGTCAAATTTGCCATGGGCAACTGTTCCAGATTCTCTCTGCTCCAGTTTTGATAAATTCCCCCCAATGAATCTGCTGGCATTTACTGCTCACAAACACGTAAGCCCAAACAGCTTTTTAAAGCACATGTGAATCATCTGGGCAAAGTCTTCTCCACTTTATATATTCCAGGATTTCTCAGAACACAAATCTAGTTTTACAAATGAATCATTCCATATGGAACGTTGTGTGTCAATCTACACAAAACTAATACTTAGGATTTTTTAGCTTAATCACTTGGCAAGATTTGCATCTCTTCAGGAATCTGATGTTAAAATGCCAATAATCTAAATCATAAGGGTGGTTATAGACCCTTACATATCCTGAAGTGCTATCATCCCAGACTAATAAAACCATCATTTAAAAAAAGACTTTAAAGTTTAGACTTCTCTTTAGGAGTGTGTAAAAAGTATACAACTTTCCCCTTCACTGCTGCCCATTTTCCTCTTTGTAGGACATTTTACCAATTGGACTAAACATAGTATAAACGATGTTAGATATAAGTATATATTATATCTAAAAAGTGTACAACATGACCTGTAGGTACAGGGGGATCAGTGTCTTTTTCTGTTTTATTATGTAGATATAATAGTATTACTTGTTGTTACTTACACTTATAATTATTTTAGACTAAAATACAGACCACTATATTATCTTGTTCTTAATATCTTACAACCCTTTTACTGCTGGTCCCGAAGAATTGGATTTAATCTATGAAACGTTTCAAATGTTTTATATTTATAAAAGGGGATATTACACCATTCAATCTCGCCTAAACCTTAAACCTCTAACTTTTCTGTTGATGCTGGTAGGCTGACCATCCCTGGCTCCTTATTAATCTCTGGCACCCTACTGGCTTTATTCTCCAAGTTCATTATGGTTTTACTTACCTATGGATCAAGAAAGATGATTACGCCAATCTGCTGCTAGGTTACGCGTAAGGGAATATCCGATTGCCTTATGGGATTAGGAAGAAATTTTTTTCCCTCGTTGGAGCAGATTGAACCATGCTGTATAGGGTTTTTGTTGCCTTCCTCTGGATTGACAGTGGCTAAATCATTCTGTTTAGGTTTTTCTTCTTTTTCCATATCTCTGTAGGTTGAACTTGATGGACATGTGTCTTTTTTCAACCTGACTATGTAACTTTTACCATCATATGTCATTGTCTGTTCTCACCTGTTATAGTCAGCACCATGCTAACTGAAGAATATCCAATGTTATTCCTGGCTACACATTCATATCGACCTTGGTCTGCTGGACCAGCATCTCGAATGGTCATCCCATGACGATCGATGTGAAACTTTCCACTCTCGGTTATCTGTATGCCATCCTGCAACAGTTATTTATGAAATTATTCATATGCAATCCCACACCAGTCATCAACCCAACTGTAGGTACACCATTCTGCCGAAAACAATCATGACAGTCTAATAACATCAGCGAGGGATGAGCATTAAAAGCAGCCTTAAGCTGGCCACACACCTATAGATTACATCACATAGATTGGTCCGTGATGCCTGAGGTTTATTGAAAGAAGCCAGAGGTACTCGTGTACATACATTAAAAGCAGGTATACTCTGTATGTTACCCCTTCTGGCTATCCCACTCCGCTGTCATCGCTAGCAGTTCCCAAACCCACTGACAACAGCAAAAAGTCACATCTGGCATCTTTCTTGAGCGTTAGATCACTTACAGTTTTAGCTGAGCCCTACACTCTACAAAAATACACTGAATGATGTACAACAACATACATACAAAAAGGAAAGTGCTCAGCACACCGTACTCCAGTGCTCTCACCACTTCCAACAGTCTATAACACACAAACCCCGCTCCACCGGCTGAGATGCTGCCACACTCCACCCTGTTGGAACTGGAGAGAGCAATGGAGTGCTGAACACTTTCCCTAATCTTATATTTCAGATCTGAAGGAGTCTTATGCTACTATAAGGGATTGGTTCATTGGTTTATAGTAGTCTTTAAATAAACGGATACAGTTTTACACAATGTACAGTTTTATCTCCTAATGTTGAGCACTATTTTGTTTGATGCTACGCTGGAGAGGCTTCATCTTTGGTTGCAAGAAGGATATTAACCCCCCCCCCCCAAGTAATTTAGTTATGGTTGAGCAAAAAAAGGTGAGCAATATTTTGTTGGATGAAAAACACTATTCCCTTTTGGAGTTTGGTTTAAATACTAGAAAGGATGTATGCTTATGAGTTTTACACAGCATGATCAAGATTGGAGAGGGGGGGAATAACAGAGACTGTGCTGATATTTGAGACTTTTTATGTTTGAGTCACTTTTGTAACACTATCTTTTGGGAGCTAATTGCTACATTGTGGATGATCATTTTCTAAATTATACTTTAGTTATTAGATTGTTTATTGCGTAACACTTACATTTGCATTGTTTGTGGTTGATATCAGTTTTTTGTACATCATTGTATTTTTGTAGAGCGCTGCAATATTATTAAATCTCTGATGTTCTACCAACTGTACAAGCAGTGCTGACCAGATCAGTCTGTCTGAACACTGTCAAGCTGAAGATGTGCTACTGAAATGTGAACTGCAGTGTCGTAAGCAAAATGTAGCAAACAGTACAGCTGATGAAAAAATGTCCGCACCACATACTTGTGGCTCTCAGAGTCACACTACCATTTTGCTTATAGCTCAAAAGATGAGAGGGAGGGCTCTTGCCTTAATAAATCTATTGGAAGACAATTGGATGGACAGCATTGGACAGGGAAGACACATATTTTAATAGGAAGGGCTTAGCACAAAGTCATATAATCAGCAGCAGAGATTCTGGTGACATTGCCTAGAGTTCTACAGATGGAAATGTACCTGCACATAGTTAACATATTGCAAGTTAGGGTGAAGAGGAGTATGATAGATGTGAACCCCAAAGTGTTTGCAAGTGCTTTGAAGCTAAAGGGTGGAGACTTGTTTTTTTCAGAGATGTAACAGGGAACCTGCTGTATGGCCATTAGAATGTAAAATATTTACTATAGTTTAATTTATGGACTGACATCTTCTGTTGTATATAATGTAGTAGGGTAAACAGATTAGCACTACATTTCCCAGAAGTTACCTTATTCCATGTTATTACTGGCAGAGGGTCCCCTTGGGAGCTACAAGAAATCTGAACTTCGGTGCCAACTTCTGCCGTCATGTCATTCGGCACAGTAGCGAAAATGGGTGTAACTGAAAAATAAAAGCATTAAAGCGAAACAGCATTCAGTAACCCATAAAGGACTAGAGTGCTTTAATCTAGTTGACTGACCTTTGTAGTGACGTAATGCCTGAATTATTTCCTTTTAACTGTGTGGAATTACCAGCCTGCCCAACCTAGATCCCTTTCTACCTCTTGTGCGTTGTCCAATTGAATCCTGATTGGATGGCCTTCTAGTTAGGGTATCCACAAATGTATGGACAATCAAATAGCTTTGTTTTCAGTATCAGGTGAGTTGGTTTGCCTAGAGACTGAACCGATTTGTCCCATGAAGACAGAATGTTGTGCTTAAGGAGTCTGGAGTAGAACTGAATAAATGGAACTGCCTTGAAGGAGGCTGCCATTAGTTATATGACTCTTATGCAGAACTGTGAGTTGGATGAGGTTCTGGATTGTACAGTCCGAATCTTGCAGCAATGTCAGAAGTTTTTCTTGGGAAAGAAAATATCTGGTCTGAGCCATGTCTATAAAGGGGCCCAGATACTCAAATTGATGAGTCGGTTCCAGCACCAATTTCTGAAGGTTCAGGATCCAACCAAACCTGTGTAACATCTGGAGTGTCTACATTACTTGTTGGTCAGTATTTGTGTGACTGTTCCTGCAACAGGAGGCTTTCTAGTTGTCCCATAATGGGGATGCCCTGGAAGCGTAGCAAGGCAAGGACAGGAGGTTGTAGCATAGTGGACATCTGCAGTGTGGAAGACAGAAATAGAAGGGCTATACATTGGTAGTGTTGTGTGTCGACAGCAAACTGAAGGTAGTGTTAGCACGCTGGAAAGATGGGGACATGAAAGTATAGATCCCTGATGTCCACAAATGCTACAAAGTCTACCTGATGAAGGTAGGCTATGACAGACCTCGTGGATTTTATGTGAATCGTTTGGAATGGAATGAAGACATTTAGGGTCTGCAGATCCAAGATGAGGTAAATGCCCCCTTTTGGTTTTGGAACAGTGAAAAGATTGGAGTAAAACCCTGGAAACATTTCAGCCTTGGTACAACACCTTGGCTCTAAAGATCTAAAAGAGCAGTACGGAGGACTGCTAGTCAGTACAGAGACTGAGGTAGTTGAACAACATGAAGTGGGGCGGGCTAGAGAACTAAACGTCCGCTAAGGTCAACAGATCCCCCTACTTTGCATCCCTTCATGACAAAGAGAAGGAAATCTGTAGGCTTGGAGTTTGGTTTTGAGATCCAAGGTCTGCAATTGAACTGGCCCCCTTTTTTGGGTTTGGCCTTCATGAAGTTGTCTAAAGATGCACCAAAGAGAAGTTCCTCAGCAAGCGTTTCTTACAATACTGTTGGCACATTTTAGCCAAAGTATTCACAGACAGGAGACTTATTTGGGAAACAAGATGGACAATATTTACTATCCCATCTAAGCAACAGTATAGGGTTACATACATAAACTCTAAAGATAAATGATCAGTACAAAGTAAAAAAAAGGATTAGAAAAATATAAAATGACTAGTAAAAAGTACAAATGGTTAACATTTTTTCATTAGAGAAAAGACATTAATCCAACTAGGACAATATAAAAAAACTGAAGCATGCTGGTAGTGTGATGGGTTATACATGACTAGATAGCAGCTTTTTTTTTTATTTGCTAGTGTCCAATTCCTCCTGAAGGAAGCAGTATAACCCAATTGTCTAAGAAAAACTGAATCCTGCAGTGGGTGAACAGGCGTGTACAGACAAGGTTTCGTTACAGACTGTTCCAGTTTATAATAAACGAGAATATATATCTCGGTAATATAAGTATGTGGCTTTTTTAATTTGTTTTTTGAGTCATAAATGTTGTGTTTCACTTTAACGTTGTATTCAGATGACTAGTTAGGATTACAGAGAGCTGGCTGCTTGCCACCAGTACACACAGTCTGGTATCTCATTCCTATTTAACATCCAGTACAGAGAAGCTTGAGCAGGATACAGGGGTAGCTGAGACTCTTACCTCTGGCTTGTACAATCAGTTGTGCTGCGGAGCTCTTAGACCCAACAATGTTAACAGCTTGACATTCATACTGGCCCTGGTCATGCAGTGCCACACGAAGGATTCTCAATGTCCCAGAAGGTAAGACCTGATGTCTTCTGTCAACAGACAGGGGATTTCCTAACAGAGCACAAATGTATTACCAAATAAACACAGACAACATGATCAAATATACAGCTCTTAGTAATTTATTTGATATTAATCTCAGACGGATTAGACTTGAATGAGGAATATGAGAAAGAACATGATACAGTAATAAGCCTGAGTACATTCTGTAAAAAGCAGAGGTTAATTCTCAACAAACAGAAAGCCAACTGTAATTGATAGCTAAGATAAGACAGAAGAATAATTAAAAGAGTGGACCAGCAGGGTAAAGAGTCTGGAAACAAAATGTTTTTTAAACTGTTCAGAATGCATAACATCATAACTAACCTCCAGGCAGATGATCTATAGCCCTTTCATACAGTGATGTATTAATATAACAATAAATGCATTTTGAAATACAGCTAGTAAAACTACCTGAAGCTGTCTATATATTAGCCGGCTTTAATTCCCTACACTGCAGAGCTGAGGCTATGAGAGGGATGGCCAGCAGTATAATCCAAAAAGGGCACTTGTCAATTTATCAAAAAGGAAGGAAAATTCACAAACTTTCCTTACCCTTTGCCCCCCATCTCCAGAGATGTAGCCCACCCTCACAGATCTATACCTACTTAGATCTTGTGTCAGGGCCCACCACATTGCTGATATTGCACCTGATACATACCTGATACATACACACTTTGGCCCCATAAACTTCTGTCGGGCCAGGAGACAGATGGTTTCCTCTCATGACTTTAAAAAATTGCACATAATGTGCTCATATAAAATGATTTCCAAGTGCTTGGAAGTTATGTCAGTAGTTCCGGGTGGGTGGAAGCTGGAGACTGGTACAGATGGGCTCTTCTCCAGCTCTTCAGAAACCAGTTGGCACTTTATCTACACTACTTTTTTCTGTTAATTTTGTATAGAGTAAGAAAAGATTGGCAACGCTATCGGGTTTCTTTCTTCTGTCTGTGTCCCTGCTGGGGAGACTCACCCTCTCTGTGTTCTGGTGACTACTGTCACTGCAAATATTGTGAGCTGACACCAGAACAATACTAGAGGGGAAATAATCCAATGGGGACACTTGTTGCGGTGACCACTACCTATACCCCTCACTTTGGAGACGATTCCTTTGTTCCCAACGGTACCACCATGGGCAGTGCACCTGGATACTCAGTAGATTATGGGTGATGTATTTGTATGCCAGTTCTTCCATAGGTAAGCCCTGTCATGACAGAACATAACGTAACAGAACTCTGATTGGACAGCAAAGGCCAGTGGTGTGGGTGACAAAATTAGATGCTCTGAAATAAAACTGGGTTTTAAAGTTGTATCACAGCTGGATTCAAAACTACCAAAGTGGAAGCATTATAGGGTTGCCAAAGCAGACTCCATAATCAAAGTCCATTGGTGGGAGCATATCTTCTAAAGCATTTTGCTCACTGAAAATGTAAAATCCCTTTAAAATACAATGCAAGGATCTGTCTGGCAGTAGCTGTGAGAGATTCTGTCTAGTGAGAAAGTCGATCTTTCAATTCTATGTCATAGCACAGGTTTTTTTAATAAAAGGTTAAATAAGGCCAATAATTTTGTGCTGTCTGGGATTTAGCACACATGTATAATCCACTTCTTAATTCTTTTTTGATAACTTACTGGTGTTTAAAAAAAAAAATACAGGAAAAGCCTCAAAGCAGTCATAACACTATTAATCTAAACAGCACTGTAATGTCTTGGCCTAAGTAAATGGTCTCACTGTTAAGCCATTTGTGGCTTCCTGATGAGGGAAGTGCAGGAAAAATGAACTTCTTGGATGATTTGCTATTGAGTTGCACTTAAAATACTACATGAAGCCTCTTACCTCCTTTGGTCCAAGCAATTACCGGCTGTGGATTTCCTTGAGCCTCACAATGGAAATCCACACTATGCCCTTCAAACACATTCCGGTCTTGGGGAACAACAGTGAACTGAGGAACAGCTGAAAAGACAAACATATATGTATTTATATAAAAATGTAATATGCAGGCCTTCTTATTGCTTTGCTCTATTTCTCTTACATACTTCATATAAAGTGAATGTTGAGGCACGAGAATAAAGACATAGTTCAGTATATGGCCAGGTATATGCACAAAAAAACCTTCCAAAATAAACTGTACAAGTACCACAAAATGGCCCTCTAAAATCAGGTCACATGATCCTGCTGCCATGCTTCCGATTTAAAAATAATGCAGCCTAGGAAAAGTGGTTGTGGCTGAGGCTTAATACGGAAACATCTAATGAAGTTACATGGGAGGATATTTTCTTGCAAAGCACTCAATAAGCATGATGCAAGTACAGCAGATTGTCACAAGGGGTGGGTAGCTGGGAAGCAGGAGTTGCCGTCAGTCAACCTGCTGGAGCTGCCATTCAGCCTATGAAAAGTCACATGGAGCATTTCCAGGGGCAAAAAAAGGAAGTAAACAGCCTCCTCAAAGGAGAACTGCAGAGCATGTAGGCTGAGAGTGGCAACTCAAAAGACCGAGAATCAACTGCAGTAGCGTTGCCACTCAGAATAAGGAAAAACATTAAAATGGCAGGCTCAACCTGGTATTTACTATTATTATATAGGTTTTATATAGCACCAACAGTGTGCATAGTGCTTTATGAGTATATACACACACACAAGATGACAAGGTTAAGGACACGGATAGATAATGTAGTTTTAGAGAGAATGAAGTTTTAGAACAAAAAATAAGACAAAAAAATGGGTTTACAGATGCTTTCATATTTTGTTACTTTACAAAGCCACCTTGGGGCAATCTAATGCGTTCTATACACTAGCAAAATATTTGCTCCTTTATAAAAGCCAGCATTTAAAAGAAAGAATGAAACCCTGCTGTCCAAGAGATTTAACAGGAAGTTAGAGGAGATCTCCCAAAGTAAAGGGAATTTCCCTCTTAGATAATTGTCCGGGAACAAGTGTCCTGATTGGAAGATTTTTGCCCTAATCTCTGTCTCAGTGACAATGGTCACCATTGCAAACAGAGGCATGAAGCTCCCGAGTGGAGGCTACAGATCACAATGAAAACTCGACAAAAGTTCAAACTCTTCCCTACTCAAAAAAAGGTTCTACCTAGAGATATACTTTGATATAGCACTCTCCAATAAATCATTATTTACAGTTTACATGCAATCTCCAAAGTAAAGGTGCCCATACACCTTACGATTATCGGACGAAACTTTTTGTCCGATGATCGAATAGTCGTACGATGTTCGTACGGCAGCCCCATGCCCCGATGATCGCAAGAATCATTTAGCCGTAATTAACCAAAAGCACCTGGACGAAATGCGGTAATTGATTTGCCATATTTTCGTTAGCGCAAGCGCAGTGTACATCGTACGACTTTTGACGGACGGAAACGCCAGCAACCTTACGACAATCGTACGATCTAGCAACGTTTTCAAACATGCTTGACCGTCAAAAGTCGTACGATTGTACAGTATTGTCGGTCGGACACTGCAATGCACACATACGATTATCGGACGAAAAGTCGATCGCATACGATTATCGTCCGATAATCGTAAGGTGTATGGGCACCTTAAGACGATCCTGAATCAGCAATGAAGATAATTAAAAGAGCCCCCCAGCAGAGAGAGTGTTGATCTTCTACTGTGGATAGGATCCAGCTGGCTGATGTAGGAGTCTGATTTAGCAGAATATGTATAGTGGAGGGATAGTGATGTAAACAAGACTGCAGCTGGGTCAGCCAAATGACTCAGGGCCTTGTAGCGCTAAATGCCAAGTTTCCACAGTTT